>NC_040043.1:28087347-28177176 GCF_003713205.1 Coffea eugenioides
CCTAATAAAGCAATTAACACATAGCAACAAGAGTAAATAACCAAACTAATGAACCTATTTACATTCACTAACTAAAACAAAAGGGGAAGGGAAAAATGGAAAAATGGACAAAATGCCCTATCTATTACAAGCCAAGAGGTGTACACATACCCCACGAATAAATAAAAGAAATACTTAAAATGAAAGGAATTAAAGCAAATTTAAGAAAGCCAAGTAGACATGTAATTCTCAATTAGCACATTTGATCACATAGGGAGAGACAAAATAAAAAGAAAGTTATACCTTCCCCGTTTGTGAAGCTAGTAAAAAGGAAAAGGTCCTAACTTTGGCTAAAACCATCAAACAAAGGATTAACGCACCAATTTAATAGTAAAATATGAACAAAATCAATTTGAATTCACCAAATCCTTCAAAAATAAAATAAAAAAAAATCAAGGCGCCACAAATGACTATGAAATTTAACCATTAAAACCCTTCAAATAACCAAGCAAGTCCATATTCATCAAATGAAATTCCAGTTTGAAAGGAAAAGGAAACTTGAAGGATCAAATTGATTAATCTTTTCAATTGCTTGGGCCATAGTGCAACCAAAGGAAACTTAAGGGGTCAAAGTGAAATTTTAGAAAGATGATTTCATGCAATCTCATGCAAGCAAACGTAAGAAACTTCATTCTGCAACAATCATTCTTGCCGAAAATTTTCTGCAACTCAAAACACCATTTGCTACTTTTATTTCCGCAAAACATGTGTCAACCTCAACACAAACTTGATCACAAATCTTTCAACCAAACATCAAGAAAAACATTTCAAACAACTTCAACATTCAATCAAACCAAAACATAACAGAAAAATCATGCAAATATCATGAAGAAAAATTCTGCAATTATTCTCTTATGCCTTGAAGCTTAACAACCTCGCATGACAGATTTAAAAGAAACTTTCAGACCGAATCCCAAACTCAAGTTCCTACTAACTTATCATGCATGCAAAAAACCAGAATGAAGAAGATTTTCATGCAAATAAGAATGCAAACCAAGCTCTCGGCAATAAAAGGATTCAGCATCTGAGGAAATTTTCTGCAACAAACTAGTTACTAACCTTCACTTTTCAAGCACCATTAAACAGCTTCAAACACATATTTTAACCAAAGTTCTCTTAATCAAACTTCCCAACACTTTAAACCAAACAATCGAAGCATGAACTTGACATTCAAATCAACAAAGATAGAGGAAGAAAACAGGCAAACATGGAAAATACTTCATGCAAGGCTAACGGATGCAATGGATACAACTACAACCACAAAATTTACTACACTTTCCATGTTCAAATGCCGAATTTTAAGCACAACTTGGATTGTACATTCTCCAATCCAAACAACTTCATTTGGACCAAACAACCAGAAAACTTAGCCACTTTATTTAAACAAAACAGAAAAACTTAGCAGGACATCAATGGTTCTATACTTCAGTAAGCAATGCTCTTGAACTTCAGTATTTGCATGGCATATGCATTCAAACATCTCAAATCAAAAAACCTGTTTCAAAATCCTATCATGCGTACAAAGGGATGATCGAATCAGAAACAACAAGGACCTTCACGCAAGCCAAAAATGAGGACAAGACTCTCAGCCAAATGGAAAAAAAATGCAGCAACCAAAAGGTCTTTGGCAATTTTAGCAACACCGACAATAAACATTGTTGCAACCATCAAAAGGCTTCAGCCCTGCTACCTCATTTCCAGCCCCAAAAGAAAACTATGAAAACTAGTTCATTATACAAAAACTTCACCTAAACTCTAAACAAAACCAGAATTATTCTAACGTAGGAAAACAGAAAAAAGAGAAGAAAGGAAGCCTGGTCTATCACGGGTAAAGGAAGGAATGGCTCTTGCCGTGTCTTTCCTTTTGGGCAACGAGGGAAACAACGTATTCATGACATCTTAAACCAGCACCAAGTCATCACAGAACACCAAAAACAGAACACAGTTAATTAATCTCATGCAGGGCTTAATCATCCAGCATTTAGTTAGCTAAACACACAACCCAGTGAGAATCAAACACTTTCCAGCAAATCTCATTCTAAAATACCCATACAACTCCCAAAACAACTCCATCGGCTAAGCTGGAAAAGTGTTTAGCAGTCCAACAACTTCTAATAAAAAAAAATCCAGCCATGCAATCAGATTCCTGGCCATAAGGTTCACATGCAACACCAAATAAAAAGCTATCTACCAGATTGGGTCCAAAACTAAGCTCAGATCATCACAAATTAACGAATTAAGGCTGCAAATTCCAGCTCAAGCTCACGGCAGTTCCAATTCCTTCTCAAACAGATTTTTCTATGATTTAAGCTATCATCTAACCACACAATCCCACATGCATGCTTATAGTCAGCTTCATCAACCCATAAACAAGTCATCTAAGTTCAGAAATTACCTTAGCTTGAAGCCTAAAACACACGACTAGCAGCTGCAAATTCTTCCTTCTCGGTCAGTCCAGAAATTTCAGTCCGCCACTCTCCCTCTTCATTGCTCAAACTTGCGGCTGGATTGAAGATAAAATAGCTCTCGGTTTTCCACCTGCTCACGGCTAGAGTAAAGAGTGAGCAGCAGGTCTCCCTCTCTCTTCTTTTAGCTTACGGCCGAAAAGAAACAATGAGATGCTCCGCTCTCCCTCTCGGTCGTTAATTCCTATGTAGTTGCTCCCTCACAGCTCACGGCAGAATAAGGCAATGGAAATGTGGAACCAATGATCTGGAAGGTTTGTGGTGATTAGTAGTTGATATAGTGGTGTGTGGTAGTGGAGAAAGAAACCGGCACTAAGGATAGAAAATACTAGAATGTGAAGTGGAAATGGATTCGGCAGAAATAAAATTGTGATTTTTTTGATTTTTTCAAGAAAACAGTGAATTTAAATCAAAACAAACAACAAAGCATATTTTTTCGAGTGCCTTTTCCTTTTCCAAAATTTAGGTTAAAATTCTTATAAAATAAAAATGAAACAAAACTAAAAATGAGATAAAAGACAAAAATAAATTAAAATGCTATATAAAAAAAATGCTAGAAAAATATCCAAAACAAAAATTATGAAACTAATAGATATAATTATCACTAAAATAAAATAAAAATAAAAATAAAAATTAAATAAAAGTAGAAATAAAATAGTTCAAAATTTTGGTGTCTACACGTAACTTACAATTAAAATTAAAAGCTTAAATGGGACCAAATATACTAAATGTAGACACCAAATTTTTGGTGTAATTTCATTTACTGTTTATTTTTAGTTTTTTTATTTGTCATGTTAGTTTTATTCGATTTTTTTTAGTTTTTAGTTTTTAGTTTTATTTTTATTTTTTAAGTTTTATCATAGAATTTGTTGAAAAAAAAACGAAAAAAAGAGAAAAGAAAAAGCTTTCGAAAAAAAAATGATTTAGTCGTTTGTAATCTAAATTCAAAGCTTTCTTGAAAGTGAAAAAAAAAAAATGAAAAAAGTGAAAAATGATGAAAAATGAAAGAAAAGATCGAAAATGGTAATTTTGTTATTTTTAGTTTGTTTATTTTGATGTGTTTGTAATTAAAATTTTTGTTTTTATTTAGTTTTACTATTATTTTTGTTAAATTATTAAAAAGAAAAAAGAAAAAAGGAAAATGATGAAAATTGATGAAAAATGGAAAATTGTGTTTTGTTGATTCTAGTTTATTTAGTTTCTACCCAATGTTAATTAAATTACTTTTTTTTGTTGTTTTGTTGTTTGTTATCTATTTTTATTATCAGTTTTATTCAATTAATTTCAAAAAGAGAAAAAAATCAAAGAAAAAAATAAAAAAATAAAAAAAATCAATCCTATTTCTGCCGGTTCCAATTACACTTCACATTCCAGCACTTTCCAGCTCTAAGTCGACTCACATCCACTAATGCACACTACTATATCACTCCCAACTCACTACAGCAGTGAGGACAGCACTTCGGTTTCCCTTGTCTGCCACAATCCGAGAGTGAGAAAGAGGGAGAGCCGAACTCTTAGCTTCGTTCTTTTCTGTTCGTGAGCTGAGGGAAAAAAGGGTGAGACCTGCTATGTTGTATCTATTCCATCCGTGAGCCGTGAGTGAGTAGCTTCCTTGGAGTATCGACCGAGAGAGAGAGGGAGAGGCCGAACTGCAATTTCTTTTGCTGTCTCTGTTCTGCCGTAAGTTGAGGGAAGAGACCAGGGAACCATCACCTTCTCCGTCAACCTCAGACCAACAACCACCAGCTGCAACCTCAACCAAGCTGCATTTCACCATTTCCAGCCGCAACTCATCAAACCAGAGCCAGCAAACCCCGCGGAAGAAGAGAGCCGAGAGGGAGAAAATTTTCAGACTTTCTGTGCGAGAGCTTAGCTTGCTGTGAGGTAATTTCTGGACTTTTTTAGGTTGATTACTAGTGGAGGAAACTATATGCGAGTTGCATGTGAGGCTTGTACAGTCGGTGGATAGAAATCAAGCCATTAGGAAATTTCTGTTTTGGCTAAGTGTTGCTGCCGAGAAACTGATGAGAGAATGTAGCTGTATTTCTGTTTTTCTAGGACAATTTGAGCACCTAAGTGTACTTAGCCGAATGAAATTGTGATGATTAAGACCATGCATGTTAAATTGTGCATTCGGATGATGTTATGAAGCATGCAGAAATTCTGTTTTGGCTAAATGTCTCTGCCGATGAACTAATTTGGGACATGTAATTTTAATTCTGATTCCATGTGATAATCTGAGCTTAATTGAGGATCCAATTTGATAGATAACTTGTTATTTGGTGTTGCATGTGAACCTTATGGCTAAGATTTTGATTGCATGGCTGGAAATTTCTACTAGAAGTTGCTGGACTGCTTAATCAATTTTTCAGTTTGCCGATGGAGCTGTTTTGGAAATTGCATGGGTATTTTAGCATGAATTTGCTGGAAAGTGGTCGATTTTCACTTGGTTAGATGTTTGACTAATTAAAATTAGATGTTCAAGCTAAGGAAGTTCATTGGTCTGGTTAAGCAAAAAAAAATGAAATAATGAACAACTCCAATTGCCGAATGCTGGCTGGACTTTTCTCTAAGCACTGGTGTGTTTTTCTGTTTATGTTTTGGCTTATTAGGATGTTGAATTTGGTAATTTTATTGTTAAGATCAAAGTCATGATGTTTGTTTAAGATTCTAGTTTTTGTTTGGATGGAAAAGTTGCATTAGAATGACCACAAGAATGGCAAAAAACATTGCTGGAAAATGTACATAGCTGGCCGAATCTTCATGTCTTACGGTTTTAGTTTTTTTTGTTGTTTATTCTTTCATTTCGGTTCGAAGCTGGTATCTTGTCTAGATGATAGTTCAATCAAGCCTTTTATTGGTTGTTTGCATGAATATGTCTAAGTGCAAGAAGAAATTGCATGAGAATGGTTGTGGAAGGAAAGATTTTTCCTGAAGCTGCGAAATGGTTATAGCAGAAATTTTCTTCATGGCATTTACATGATATCTTCTTGGGTTTTTTGTTTGTTTGGATTATGATGGTGGGTTTAGTTGTGGGCTTGGTCTAAAGTTGTGACGTTGAGCTTAATCACATCTAATCAAGGTTGTGATAAGAATCTGAGTTTATAAGAAAATTGCTGCAAAGTTGTTTGGCCGGAAACATGGCTGAAGCTGAAACCTTTTATTGTTGTTTGCATGTTATTTCATACCTGAATATGATGTTTTTCTGGGTTGTTTGCTTGCTTGGATCATGGTTGCTCAAGCCAAGGTTGTTTGTTGCTTAATCTTGGTCAAAGTTATGTATTTGAACCAGAAAATTTGAGTCAGTTTGCAAGTAAAAATGCAGCAGATTTCACTTTCGGCTATAGCAGTTTTCATTCTTCAATGTTTGCATGTTCACTCTTCAATGTTTGAATGATTTCCACCTTCGTCTTTGCTTGTTGGGATATCAAAGTTTGGATCAAGAAAACTTTTGTTAAGGCATATGTTTGAATATAAATCTGGTCTTGGAAGGTGAAACTAAGAAAGGTTGCAGCAGTTTAGTTTTTTTAGTGTCTACATTTTCTTTCCAGAATTTTTGCATGAGTTTTTTTTTAGTTTTCTGCCTGTTTGGATGATGATAAAGATGTGGTTGCTGTCTAGTTTAAAGCTGAGTTGAGTTTGGATTGGCAAACAAATGGTTTTTTTTTGTGTTTTTTCTGGTATGTGATTTGAAGCTGTCCAAACTTGCGGCAGAAATTTGCATAAGTGAAGAAGATTTCAGTTTTTTACGTAGCATGCATGAAATAGTTCTTCAAAATTGCCTCTTAACCCCCTCAAGTGTCACCTTATGCAATTATGACCCACAAATTTGAGAAAACTAATCAATTGGGTCCCTGTGATCTTTGCAGCAATAGGTTGCAGAATTGCCGAAAGGATGTTTGCTGCACTTTGTTTCTTGCTTTTGCTGTTATTACCTGCTTCCTTTGAGTGTAGTGGAGAAAGATACTTGACTCACAGTAGCGAATTGGTCAAACTTGATTTTAATAGGGATCTATTGCAGTCTACTTTTATTGATGTTATTACATCTATTTTCTTCTCAAAAGGTCCTAAGGAGGTGTTAAGATTCTTCATTTTTTTTTGGCACCCTTGTTGATGGAAAATCTGTATTCCGAGGGGTTTAGTGTGTGTTTGGAGGATTTTTATATACCAAAGAAACAAGTTTCCTTCGTAGGTTGCATGTTTTTGCATGAAAAGAGTTCTTATAATAGCTCTTTAACCCCTCAAGTCCCTTTTTATTCTACCATGGCCTAAGCAATTGAAAAGATTAATCAATTGGGTCCTTCGAGTTTCCTTTCCCTTTTAACTTGGAATTTCATTTGATGAATATGGACTTGTTTGATTATCTAAAGGGATCTAATGGTTCAATTTCATAGTTATTAGTGATTCTTTAATTTTTGTTTTTGAAGAATTTGTGTTGTTTGATTTACTATTAAATTGGTGCATTAATCCTTTGTTTAGTGGTTGTAGCTCCAATTTAGAACCTTTTCCAACTTATTAGCGCCACAAAAGGGGACGGTATACTTTCTTTTATCTTTTTTTGTATCTCCCTATGTGATCCAACTTGCTAAATGAAAATTGCATGCCTACTTGGTTTTCTTAAATGTTTATTAATGCCTTTCATTTATTTACTTTTATTTCATTTTTAAATCTTTCTTTTATTTTCATTTATGGGGTATGTGTACACCTCTTGGCTTGTAATAGATAGGGCATAGCAAGTAATTTGGTCCATTTTCCCTTTCCCCTTTGTTTTAGCTAGCAAATGTTATAGTTAGGGCTTTAATCGTCTTATTTGTCTTGCATGCTTAGTTACTATGTGTTAATTTGCTTTGTTAGGTCCTTGCATCTAGTCGAGCATGCTAAGTGTTATGTGCTATATGTTTATGAGTGTTTCGGCATGTCTACTCGCTTTTCATAACCTGAATGAGTGTGATGGATGAATGTACGTCACCACACTAGTCCAACGCTAGTTGTGGTTCATCTTTTTCACTAATCTAATGATAGTAGGATGTCATAGAAAGGGCTAGTCCAATGCTAGACCCAATAGGTTCTTTTTTTCCTTTTTCATTAAGTGCATGATCACCACATATCACGCATTTTTCTTTAGTTTATCATTTGGCATGTTCCTCAAACACCTTCCCCTTCACATTAGGACTTGCATCTCATGCTAGTTATAGGGTCCATTTGCCTGAGAAACCCCCTTGGGTAAGGGAAACGAGCGAGTGTGGCTTCAAAATAGCCTTAGCACGCTAGTTTTTCCTTCTAATCAAAGGGAAAATTAAAATCACAAAAACTAGAGGTCATTCCCGTACCCGACCTGATGCATTCCTCTAAGTTCATGCATTTTCATATCATTTTCTCACTATTTTCCTTACTAATTATATATTTTAAATCCACATGTCATATTCACACACTTATTCACTTTCTTTACTTTTCACTTCACACATTGCACCTATTTTACTTATATATTTACTATTTTCATTCACTTGCACACGAGCATTTATATTTTTATTCATTTGCACACAAACACTTGGAATTTTCATATAATTGCACACGTGCACCTTTTCATACACTTGCACACAAACACTTGGATTTTTAATTTCTTTCATACACTTCCACACTTGCACATTTGAGTCTCATTTGCATTAATCGACCTCTATGGGGTTTTCCTTTGTTGGCCGCCACAATTCATGTGGTTTGGGACCAAAAGCCTCACGAGAGACATTGTAGAATTTAGGATTGCATTTTTCTTTCCGTTTTGCATTCATATAGTCATATCCAACGTGCGAACATATATTGGGTAGAAAATTAGGAAAGGTAACGTTAAGTCGCGCAACTAGCCTTGGCTAGGTCGAAGGGGTGCCTTGGATTTTTATCCTTGCCTTCCCCTTCGTCAAATGTGACCCCCGATCCCTCTTTTGGTTACGCAGACCCAAAAGTTTTCAAAAAGGGTTTATTTACTTTTTTATTCAAAAACAAAATCATTTTTGGGTGACTTGGTACACCCTAACTCATTACCAAGTGGCGACTCCATTTTTTGATACAAAAAAAAACCCTTTTGAACTTCACTTGGCCAAATCGTCGCATTCTAAGTCCCATGGCCTTTTACTTTTCACTTTGCACACGTTCACACATTTCACACCACACATCATACACAATTCATTCGAAAAGTGGGGCGCGACAGTTGGCGACTCCACTGGGGACTTCCTAAGTGGGTCCAAGCATTTGACTTAGCCATTCGTTTCCTTTTTCTACCCTTTTTATGCATTGCATTTGGATATTAGGCTTGCATTTTCCATTTTTAGGGCCATTTGCCTCGCGCGCGTATCCAACTATTCCCTCACTCACGTATGTGTGATTGGTTGATTGGATGTTGTTTACTTGTTTATCTCGCGCTTGCATTGCATTTGGGAGGGGGCGTGTCACCTTTAGAGCCTCACGTTGGTTCTCAACCCCTTCCCTCAAAATAGGGGAGCACTTCATACGTGCACGTTTACTTGCTTTTATCCCATTTTATTGTGTTTTTCGTGGGCGTTTCCCACACCGCCTTGTAGGATTAGGATCGATTGCCTTGGGTAGGCGGCTGGTGTGCTCTGCGCCCATAGCGCTACCTAAGGGATCACTCGAGCCACCGATCAAAGGCCTTGGGAGTGATGACCCTTTGCCTTTAGGTCTGAAGGCTTGGGAGCCGAAGCTTTATCGAGTCTAGGCATTAGTGAACCCCAGCCTCATGCATCCATATTAGCATTTTCCTAGGCTAGAGTCAGCCTCACCCTATTTTAAGCACATTAGGCACGAGGGAAGGGGTTCCACCCCTTTTACTTGCTTTATTGTATTTCTTCTTCTTAATTGTTCCCAATGTGTTATGTGTATTATCAATTGCACTAACCATTTCTTTTGTTTTCTTGGCTTGCATTCATGTGCCTTAGCAATAAGAGGCCTCTTTGGCACTCTTTTAGTGACTCACCCACTAGATAGCTCACATGTCTAAGTTTCAGTCTTTGCACTTACTTTTCAGTAAATACATTTCATGTTTAGACCTTTTCCCCCCGTTGCATTATTTATGTCCTTTAGCTCACATTTCATGTTTGTCACATATTTACATAGCTTTAATAAACTGGCATCATGCATAAACCATAGAAAGGGAATGCCACATAGGGAATCCCGTGTTTAGGAATAAGCCACCTTGTGTCTCGGATACTTAATCCAGTGAGACTTGCACGTTTACATTTTGTACCATCCAAAGGGGTAGTGCACAAGGTAAGGTAGGATCCGATTATTTTCATAAAGTGATCCTTGGAATATGAGCATCTAATAATCACTTTTGGCCATTTTTATCAAAATTGGTAAAAATCCTTTGCGTAAAGGACATTAATTTGAAGAAAATTCACAAATGATTCCTCATGGTTGAGATGATAAATATGGAGGCCAAATCTTGATTTTAGAAGGCTCATAGACTAATTTTCTGAAATCACTAATGGCCGGACAATTCAACCAATCCATTTTGCCAATTCATTCAATAAATCGTCAATTCACTTGACCAATTTACCCTTCTTAGGGTCATCCGGCCGATTTTGAATAAATCATTAATTCATTTGACCCATTTACCCTTTTTAGGGTCACCTGGTCGATTTTGAATTCATTTGGCCGATTTACCCTTTTTGGGGTCATTCGGCCGATTTTTTTAATAAATCATTCATTTGGCCAGTTCACCCATTTTTAGGGCAATCGAATCGATTTTGAATAAATCAAGTTTCATTCATTTGACCAATCTACCCTTTTAGGGTGATTCGATCAATTTTTGAATAAATCAAATTTCATTTAATTCATTTGACCAGTTTACCTATTTTTAGGGCAATTTGGTCATTTTTAAATAAATCATCAATTCTATCCAATCTATTTGACCCGTTTTTTCCTTTTTTAGGGTTTAAGTCTAAGGGTCACCGAATAAATTAATTGAGGCATTGCAATCTCTTTTACACATTATTCCATGCGTTGCTCAAAGTAGCAATCCATTCGGACTTCGTCCTCATGTTTTAGGGCAAATGTCTCTTCTCACTCCAAGTGGCCAAATTTTTCAAATCATTCCTCACACGATCAGTCGATCGGATCCATCAGGTATTGTATAGTGCCTGCTCTGGAGGACTGCATTTTCATGCTAGGCCTACCCTTGGCACAAAAGGGTTCCCCCATAGGACATGCATCCGAATTTTCTGAATATCTACTAACTCTTGTTTTTTCTTTTCTTTTTCTTTGTTTTTATTGGAATAACTAAGCGAGGGTTAAATCTAAAGGCAATCTTTCAAAAATTCTCAGGTAATATTTAAATATAGCTTCTCGTCGAAGCCCCATCATAACGCGATCCCGTAGTCAAGCCCAGGGGAGTTGTGTAAACATGAGTTCACAACCGGAACAGTCAGATAGGTCTGCTACTACCGCTCAACCCGAGACTGCAAGTTCGGGGATTCAGTTGACTGAGATGCTTACCAAGTTTGGAGAGATGGCGTATGAGATGGCCGCCCAAAGGAAGTTGAATGATGAGCTAATTAGCAGCGGAGTTCAACCCGAACCTGTACCCGCCAGACAGCCTGAGCAAGAGCCGTTTGTCCTACCTTCGGCCCATGCCACTGTTACTCCATCATTTCCTATTGCACCCGAAGAAACTTTCACCTATCCCACCACAAATTTGCCATACACTTACCCTCCTCATCCTTCATTTTCTCTTACTCACATGCGAGGTCCACAACCCCAAATCACTTCAAATATACTACCTGAGCCACATACCTTTTATTACCCTGCTGCTGAGCCATTCCTGCCGGACCATACTTTTCAAACCAAGCCAGAAATGGGGGAATCTTCCGCTCCCGTTGATATGAAGTTACTTAAGCGCCTTGATCGCTTTGATGAATTTATAAGGAAGAGTCAGGGGCTGAACAAACAAGGAGTGCTGGACTATGATGAGCTTTGCCTTTTCCCGAATGTGCAATTGCCTGAGGGGTTCAAAACTCCGAAGTTTAACAAGTACGATGGGACGGGTAATCCCAAGACACACCTCCGACTATTTGTTAACAAGTTGGGAAAGCCTGTAGACGACGAGAACCTGCCTCTAAGGTTGTTCCCGGAAAGTCTGGAGGGCGACGCACTTGATTGGTATTCAACTTTGAAGTCTGAGGAGATAAAGACTTGGCTAGACCTGTCCAATGTGTTTATAAGGCAATACGAGTACAACTGCGAGCTGGCTCCGACGCGAACCACGTTAGAAGGAACAAAAAGAAAACCCTCTGAGGACCACAAGACTTATGCCAAGAGGTGGAGAAAAATAGCTGCAAAAGTTGAGCCACCAATGACTGAGGACGAAATCATACGCACCTTCATTAAGGCACAGGATCCGCCGTACTTTGAAGAAATTTTCCGCATGACTGGATGCTCGTTTGCCGCTATTGTCAACAAGCTTGAAGAATATGATGATTTCGTAAAGGCTGGAAAGATTGTTAATGTGTCTACCCTGAAAACTCAAGTGGAAGCTTTGCAAAGCCAAGGTAGTAATGGAAAGAAGCAGCAATTCAAAAAGCAAGAGGGGGAAACTGCTTTTGTCTGGGATCGAAACCCTGCCCCAAGACCCAGACCTCGACAATACCCTACCTACTCAAACCCTTACCCCTACTACTCAAATCCTCATCCTGTTTACCACACCAATATCACTCATCCTCGACCTCGCCCAAATTATGCCAACCCGCCTACAACCCCTTTCCAAATATCTCAACCAAGCTTTCAACAAGCTCGTCCTCGGCCTCCTTACCACCAAAGATTTCCCCCACCAAATAGACCCACCTACAACTATCCCCGACCCACTGAAACCTACAATCAAAGCCGTACTCGAACCTTCACCAACCTAGGCAGGCCTTTGGACCAATTGTATGAGCAATTGAAGGTTGTCAACAAAATAGGCGTGATTCCCCCTCCAACTTACCTTCATGGCATGCCTGCTGGGTACAATCCACATGCTATTTGTGCCTATCATTCGGGAGTACCTGGCCACTCAACCGCCGATTGCAGGGCACTTAAGCACAAAGTCCAAGACATGATCGAAGTAGGAGAAATAGTGCTAAGGAAAAGAGGTGAACAAGGGCCGATCATAAGTACAAATCCTTTTCCTGAACACCAGGACACCTTCGAGGCATCCACCTCCAATGACGAAATTTGAAAATCCTAAAGGAGCTCTGCACAAGTTGAATGGCTGACTATCTTCCCCCTCGAAGATAATTTCGATAAATTTAGGGGTTGTCATTTGCTAAAGTTCACAAAAACTTTTTCTTGCATGTGTGAATAGCTTAATGAAAGCGCCTTTTGCAAATTGAGTTTTGTCTTGTTTTCGCTTTGATTTGGAGTTTCATGAAATGCACAATTGGTTTTATTTGTTTATTTGATCATTGTCATGAATTGTTTTTTTTTTAATTCTTTTAGATGGCCAAAGATGAAATTATTTGATCCTTTGAATATCACTGTTCTGGAATCTGATGAAGCCCTTCATTGAGAAAACCTTCATTGAGAAAGCCTTCATTGAGAAAACCCTTCATTGAGAAATTCTTCATTGAAAAATCCCTTTCCTGCCAGGTTGGAAGCTGATGGGTTAAAGCGGCGTCATCAACGATTGATTTTGATTGATGAGAAATAGTTGAATGCTATGTGCCATGGCCAAATGTTGCCAAGACCCATGGCCTGTGTTCATAACAAAAAGGTCCGCCATCGATCCTTTGAAGGAGGGAACAAAGCGCTAAAGTGATGAAGCCAAAGGCAAAAATTGCTTCAAATTGGCAAAGCTCATTGGGTGTTCAAAAGGTATTACCTGGCGGGGCATTCATGGATAGACAGATATTCTCTCAACCTATCAACTCAGACATGTGTAAGAAATTCTTTATCTTGGTTATGCAAATTCCTTCTAGGAAATCATGTAAGAGACGAGGCAAAAGTCAGGCCATCTTCCTTTCCAATCAAAACATTTCATCCCTAGTCGTCCCTTTTGAGCTATCAGAACAATAATTTTTTCGTTTGGCAGCCCCTGAGGATTGCAAACCCCACACTGGGGCAAATTCATTTTGAAAAGAGATGATCAGAAAGGGAAAGCCCTACACTGGGGCAAATTTATTTTTGAAAGAAAAGAAAAAAGGAAAAAAATGGAAGACAATAAACCCCACACCGGGGCAAATTTAGCTTTGAAGGAAAATGCAAAAAGTGAGGAAAATGCAATGAAAATGCAAGGAGAGAGAATTCAATCGAACTGGGGCAAATTTCCTCAGTTTCGTTCGAAATTAGAGATGATTTCAAATGATGTAATCTCAGGTTATTTCACCTCTCATAAGAGCAAATTGTTTTCAAGCCTCAACTTTTCTTGAAAAACACCCCACCTGACCCCATTACAAAAGCCCAAAGTCCTGGCTTTCGTCACTTGCAGTATTTCTATTGGAAAGTTTGCTAATCAACTGACAAGTGATATCCATAATGCCTTCGCCTAAACTTCTAAGGGAAGTGCATTTTACTGATGCCAGAAATCTTCAACTCATACTCCTGAGTCGATCATGGTTGAGCTCTTTCATTTGCGTCTTTAGGTGAAAACCCGAAAGGGCACCTCAAAAGAAAAGGAGGAAAAGAAAAGGAAAAGAGAAAAACAAAAACAAAAACAAAACAAAAGAAAAGGAGTAGGGGCAACCTTGGTGAAAACCCGAAAGGGCGCCAAGGTAGGATTTCCGCATGAGCAAGCACAAGGAGGAACAACTGGTGGTTTGATCCATTTGGATTTCGATTTCTCCTCATTTTGTCATACTTCTGTCAATTTTGAATTCCAGAACAAAGATAGCCAGAGAATTGAATATGACATTTGTTGGCCAAAACTGTGTCATTTTGTAAAACATTCTTTTGCAAATACATTCTTAGGAAGCTCATTTTTCCAAATTACTTGCATTTATGGCATTTTTGTAGAATTTAAGCACAAATGGTTATGTGTGCATTCTTGTGCATATTTATTCTTTCATGACATGTGAATTTTCTTGCATACTTCATTATCTTTGAATTTTGGTGAATAACAATCCCCGTGGTTTATTCGAAGCATACTTGGGTTCAGTCATCTCTTGAAAAGGGTTAAGGTTCAACAAAGTCAGTTACGCAGACTTCACAATATGGCAAAGCACATACCTGATCAGTTTGTAAAATCAGAAAAGCCTTAGGGTGAAAAATCCAACTCAATCGACTGCCGCAGCAAAAGTTGATAAAGGCGTTGAAAGACTCATGTTTACACGATTCTCAAAGGAAAACGGATCAAATGATGGTGGCAATTTCTTTGTTTTTTTTCTCTTTTGCAGAAAAATTGCATACACAGATGAAAGTAAGCACACCTCGCACTGGAATAGGTGTCGGAAAGAGTCCTCCGGTGAACAAAGGCAGATTGAAAATGTCGCAAGCAAATTTCATCCAAAAATGCAACAGCATGGCGATACAGAATCAACTCTGGACTCAAATAGCAAAAATTCATCATACTGGGGCAAATTAATTTTTTGTAAAGATTTTCAAAAGTCAAAAAGAAAAGTCAAAAAGAAGCAAAAATCATCAATCAAAAATCAAAATCGAATCAAGTTTCGTCACGGCAGGATCGGGTTTAATCCCACTGACCGATGATCAAAAGCATTTTCGGGTCAGTCCCTCGATCAAAAACATTTTCGGGTCAGTCCCTCGATCAAAAGCATTTTCGGGTCAGTCCCTCGATCAAAAGCATTTTCGGGTCAGTCTCTCGTCAAAAGCATTTTCGGGTCAGTCCCTCATCAAAGCATTTTCGGTCAGTCCCTCATCAAAAAGCATTTTCGGGTCAGTCCTCGAGAGGTCGTCCCCTCAAAAAAGCTCATTTTCTCAGCTGTCCTCCCAATCAAAGCGTCGGGTCAGTCCCTCGATTCAAAAGGGGGTCCCTCGATCAAAAGCATTTTCGGGTCAGTCCCATGATCAAAAGCTTATTCGGGTCAGTCCCTCGATCAAAAGCATTTTCGGGTCAGTCCCTCGATCAAAAGCATTTTCGGGTCAGTCCCTCGATCAAAAGCTCATTCGGGTCAGTCCCACGATTCAAAAGCTCATTCGGGTCAGTCCCACGATTCAAATCTTATTCGGGTCAGTCCCGCGATTAAAGCTTGTTCGGGCCAGTCCCATGATTTGAATTTCCTTCTCTAGTCAGTCCCAATTTTAATTTTTCTGTCCGGGTCTATCCCAATTTTACATCTCTATCCAGGTTTATCCCAACTTTAAATTTCTGTTCGGGTCAGTCCCGTCTAAATTCCTGTTCGGGTCAGTCCCATTTTTATTTCTGTTTCGGGTCAGTCCCGATTTTAAAATTTCCTGTCAGGGGTCAGTCCCCATCGTTTGAGTAATTCACAGCCGAATAACACAGGTAAGTATTTGGTGTCTACTTCTTTGTCTCAAGTTTTTCCAAAACTCAGACAAAGAGGGGCAAACTGTAGACACCAAATTTTTGGTGTAATTTCATTTACTGTTTATTTTTAGTTTTTTTATTTGTCATGTTAGTTTTATTCGATTTTTTTTAGTTTTTAGTTTTTAGTTTTATTTTTATTTTTTAAGTTTTATCATAGAATTTGTTGAAAAAAAAACGGAAAAAAAGAGAAAAGAAAAAGCTTTCGAAAAAAAAATGATTTAGTCGTTTGTAATCTAAATTCAAAGCTTTCTTGAAAGTGAAAAAAAAAAAATGAAAAAAGTGAAAAATGATGAAAAATGAAAGAAAAGATCGAAAATGGTAATTTTGTTATTTTTAGTTTGTTTATTTTGATGTGTTTGTAATTAAAATTTTTGTTTTTATTTAGTTTTACTATTATTTTTGTTAAATTATTAAAAAGAAAAAAGAAAAAAGGAAAATGATGAAAATTGATGAAAAATGGAAAATTGTGTTTTGTTGATTCTAGTTTATTTAGTTTCTACCCAATGTTAATTAAATTACTTTTTTTTGTTGTTTTGTTGTTTGTTATCTATTTTTATTATCAGTTTTATTCAATTAATTTCAAAAAGAGAAAAAAATCAAAGAAAAAAATAAAAAAATAAAAAAAATCAATCCTATTTCTGCCGGTTCCAATTACACTTCACATTCCAGCACTTTCCAGCTCTAAGTCGACTCACATCCACTAATGCACACTACTATATCACTCCCAACTCACTACAGCAGTGAGGACAGCACTTCGGTTTCCCTTGTCTGCCACAATCCGAGAGTGAGAAAGAGGGAGAGCCGAACTCTTAGCTTCGTTCTTTTCTGTTCGTGAGCTGAGGGAAAAAAGGGTGAGACCTGCTATGTTGTATCTATTCCATCCGTGAGCCGTGAGTGAGTAGCTTCCTTGGAGTATCGACCGAGAGAGAGAGGGAGAGGCCGAACTGCAATTTCTTTTGCTGTCTCTGTTCTGCCGTAAGTTGAGGGAAGAGACCAGGGAACCATCACCTTCTCCGTCAACCTCAGACCAACAACCACCAGCTGCAACCTCAACCAAGCTGCATTTCACCATTTCCAGCCGCAACTCATCAAACCAGAGCCAGCAAACCCCGCGGAAGAAGAGAGCCGAGAGGGAGAAAATTTTCAGACTTTCTGTGCGAGAGCTTAGCTTGCTGTGAGGTAATTTCTGGACTTTTTTAGGTTGATTACTAGTGGAGGAAACTATATGCGAGTTGCATGTGAGGCTTGTACAGTCGGTGGATAGAAATCAAGCCATTAGGAAATTTCTGTTTTGGCTAAGTGTTGCTGCCGAGAAACTGATGAGAGAATGTAGCTGTATTTCTGTTTTTCTAGGACAATTTGAGCACCTAAGTGTACTTAGCCGAATGAAATTGTGATGATTAAGACCATGCATGTTAAATTGTGCATTCGGATGATGTTATGAAGCATGCAGAAATTCTGTTTTGGCTAAATGTCTCTGCCGATGAACTAATTTGGGACATGTAATTTTAATTCTGATTCCATGTGATAATCTGAGCTTAATTGAGGATCCAATTTGATAGATAACTTGTTATTTGGTGTTGCATGTGAACCTTATGGCTAAGATTTTGATTGCATGGCTGGAAATTTCTACTAGAAGTTGCTGGACTGCTTAATCAATTTTTCAGTTTGCCGATGGAGCTGTTTTGGAAATTGCATGGGTATTTTAGCATGAATTTGCTGGAAAGTGGTCGATTTTCACTTGGTTAGATGTTTGACTAATTAAAATTAGATGTTCAAGCTAAGGAAGTTCATTGGTCTGGTTAAGCAAAAAAAAAAATGAAATAATGAACAACTCCAATTGCCGAATGCTGGCTGGACTTTTCTCTAAGCACTGGTGTGTTTTTCTGTTTATGTTTTGGCTTATTAGGATGTTGAATTTGGTAATTTTATTGTTAAGATCAAAGTCATGATGTTTGTTTAAGATTCTAGTTTTTGTTTGGATGGAAAAGTTGCATTAGAATGACCACAAGAATGGCAAAAAAAACATTGCTGGAAAATGTACATAGCTGGCCGAATCTTCATGTTTTACGGTTTTAGTTTTTTTTGTTGTTTATTCTTTCATTTCGGTTCCAAGCTGGTATCTTGTCTAGATGATAGTTCAATCAAGCCTTTTATTGGTTGTTTGCATGAATATGTCTAAGTGCAAGAAGAAATTGCATGAGAATGGTTGTGGAAGGAAAGATTTTTCCTGAAGCTGCGAAATGGTTATAGCAGAAATTTTCTTCATGGCATTTACATGATATCTTCTTGGTTTTTTTGTTTGTTTGGATTATGATGGTGGGTTTAGTTGTGGGCTTGGTCTAAAGTTGTGACGTTGAGCTTAATCACATCTAATCAAGGTTGTGATAAGAATCTGAGTTTATAAGAAAATTGCTGCAAAGTTGTTTGGCTGGAAACATGGCTGAAGCTGAAACCTTTTATTGTTGTTTGCATGTTATTTCATACCTGAATATGATGTTTTTCTGGGTTGTTTGCTTGCTTGGATCATGGTTGCTCAAGCCAAGGTTGTTTGTTGCTTAATCTTGGTCAAAGTTATGTATTTGAACCAGAAAATTTGAGTCAGTTTGCAAGTAAAAATGCAGCAGATTTCACTTTCGGCTATAGCAGTTTTCATTCTTCAATGTTTGCATGTTCACTCTTCAATGTTTGAATGATTTCCACCTTCGTCTTTGCTTGTTGGGATATCAAAGTTTGGATCAAGAAAACTTTTGTTAAGGCATATGTTTGAATATAAATCTGGTCTTGGAAGGTGAAACTAAGAAAGGTTGCAGCAGTTTAGTTTTTTTAGTGTCTACATTTTCTTTCCAGAATTTTTGCATGAGTTTTTTTTTAGTTTTCTGCCTGTTTGGATGATGATAAAGATGTGGTTGCTGTCTAGTTTAAAGCTGAGTTGAGTTTGGATTGGCAAACAAATGGTTTTTTTTTGTGTTTTTTCTGGTATGTGATTTGAAGCTGTCCAAACTTGCGGCAGAAATTTGCATAAGTGAAGAAGATTTCAGTTTTTTACGTAGCATGCATGAAATAGTTCTTCAAAATTGCCTCTTAACCCCCTCAAGTGTCACCTTATGCAATTATGACCCACAAATTTGAGAAAACTAATCAATTGGGTCCCTGTGATCTTTGCAGCAATAGGTTGCAGAATTGCCGAAAGGATGTTTGCTGCACTTTGTTTCTTGCTTTTGCTGTTATTACCTGCTTCCTTTGAGTGTAGTGGAGAAAGATACTTGACTCACAGTAGCGAATTGGTCAAACTTGATTTTAATAGGGATCTATTGCAGTCTACTTTTATTGATGTTATTACATCTATTTTCTTCTCAAAAGGTCCTAAGGAGGTGTTAAGATTCTTCATTTCTTTTTTTTTGGCACCCTTGTTGATGGAAAATCTGTATTCCGAGGGGTTTAGTGTGTGTTTGGAGGATTTTTATATACCAAAGAAACAAGTTTCCTTCGTAGGTTGCATGTTTTTGCATGAAAAGAGTTCTTATAATAGCTCTTTAACCCCTCAAGTCCCTTTTTATTCTACCATGGCCTAAGCAATTGAAAAGATTAATCAATTGGGTCCTTCGAGTTTCCTTTCCCTTTTAACTTGGAATTTCATTTGATGAATATGGACTTGTTTGATTATCTAAAGGGATCTAATGGTTCAATTTCATAGTTATTAGTGATTCTTTAATTTTTGTTTTTGAAGAATTTGTGTTGTTTGATTTACTATTAAATTGGTGCATTAATCCTTTGTTTAGTGGTTGTAGCTCCAATTTAGAACCTTTTCCAACTTATTAGCACCACAAAAGGGGACGGTATACTTTCTTTTATCTTTTTTTGTATCTCCCTATGTGATCCAACTTGCTAAATGAAAATTGCATGCCTACTTGGTTTTCTTAAATGTTTATTAATGCCTTTCATTTATTTACTTTTATTTCATTTTTAAATCTTTCTTTTATTTTCATTTATGGGGTATGTGTACACCTCTTGGCTTGTAATAGATAGGGCATAGCAAGTAATTTGGTCCATTTTCCCTTTCCCCTTTGTTTTAGCTAGCAAATGTTATAGTTAGGGCTTTAATCGTCTTATTTGTCTTGCATGCTTAGTTACTATGTGTTAATTTGCTTTGTTAGGTCCTTGCATCTAGTCGAGCATGCTAAGTGTTATGTGCTATATGTTTATGAGTGTTTCGGCATGTCTACTCGCTTTTCATAACCTGAATGAGTGTGATGGATGAATGTACGTCACCACACTAGTCCAACGCTAGTTGTGGTTCATCTTTTTCACTAATCTAATGATAGTAGGATGTCATAGAAAGGGCTAGTCCAATGCTAGACCCAATAGGTTCTTTTTTTTCCTTTTTCATTAAGTGCATGATCACCACATATCACGCATTTTTCTTTAGTTTATCATTTGGCATGTTCCTCAAACACCTTCCCCTTCACATTAGGACTTGCATCTCATGCTAGTTATAGGGTCCATTTGCCTGAGAAACCCCCTTGGGTAGGGGAAACGAGCGAGTGTGGCTTCAAAATAGCCTTAGCACGCTAGTTTTTCCTTCTAATCAAAGGGAAAATTAAAATCACAAAAACTAGAGGTCATTCCCGTACCCGACCTGATGCATTCCTCTAAGTTCATGCATTTTCATATCATTTTCTCACTATTTTCCTCACTAATTATATATTTTAAATCCACATGTCATATTCACACACTTATTCACTTTCTTTACTTTTCACTTCACACATTGCACCTATTTTACTTATATATTTACTATTTTCATTCACTTGCACACGAGCATTTATATTTTTATTCATTTGCACACAAACACTTGGAATTTTCATATAATTGCACACGTGCACCTTTTCATACACTTGCACACAAACACTTGGATTTTTAATTTCTTTCATACACTTCCACACTTGCACATTTGAGTCTCATTTGCATTAATCGACCTCTATGGGGTTTTCCTTTGTTGGCCGCCACAATTCATGTGGTTTGGGACCAAAAGCCTCACGAGAGACATTGTAGAATTTAGGATTGCATTTTTCTTTCCGTTTTGCATTCATATAGTCATATCCAACGTGCGAACATATATTGGGTAGAAAATTAGGAAAGGTAACGTTAAGTCGCGCAACTAGCCTTGGCTAGGTCGAAGGGGTGCCTTGGATTTTTATCCTTGCCTTCCCCTTCGTCAAATGTGACCCCCGATCCCTCTTTTGGTTACGCAGACCCAAAAGTTTTCAAAAAGGGTTTATTTACTTTTTTATTCAAAAACAAAATCATTTTTGGGTGACTTGGTACACCCTAACTCATTACCAAGTGGCGACTCCATTTTTTGATACAAAAAAAAACCCTTTTGAACTTCACTTGGCCAAATCGTCGCATTCTAAGTCCCATGGCCTTTTACTTTTCACTTTGCACACGTTCACACATTTCACACCACACATCATACACAATTCATTCGAAAAGTGGGGCGCGACACTAAATAAACTGGATTTGATCATCTCATACTATCCCACATGTGTGACGACCCCATCTCCCCCTAGGGCGTACCCCAGGGTTTAGCAGACCGCCTGTCCAACTCTCGCCAGGACTCACTCACTCACTTCAAATATAATAGGTTATAACCTCAAGGGGAAAAGAAATACCAACTTCCAAACTTGAAACATATATGTACATTAATTTCTGTTTCAAACATTCGTACAATCCCACATATATCAAAAGATGTGAGTTTCAGATACATTCAGTCCTAATCGAGCACTAGCGCGAGTACAATCGCAAAATTCAAAAACTACTAGAGTACGCTAGCCTGTACCAGTCTCACGCCTCGCTCATATCCCCCGTAAGGAAAGCAAATGGCATGGAATGAGCTAAAAGCCCATAAGGTTCCAATAGCAAGTTGACCATTATTGAAAAATACAAATATCACGTAGCAAAATAGCGAGCATAACAAGTTCATGAAAGTGAGTAATAACACTTCGAATAGCAAATATCAAAATGAGCGAGTGAAAACTCTTTTTGTTTTCCAAAAGAACAATAACACTTCGAATAACAATCGATGTATAAGGATACAAATGACTCTCAGGAAAGAAATTCCCATTTCTTCACCAGAGCTTGATTCAGTATTAGTTGACACTCCGTCAACTTTCAAGTAAAGTAACTAGTCCAGTAGTACACCACTTAACTCCAATCTCCGTCCACCAACCAAACCCCTTACTGGGCCCGAACTCCACAATAAATGCTGGTGGTAATACTCGAGTATACCGATTAGTCGAGGAGATAACACTCCACTCGACAACACTAGATACCCATGGTTCGTTATCTAATCGACCCGACCAAGCCCTTCCCGGCTCGACTCGATTAACTAGCCAGTAGGGTTTGGGTCCCCAAGAAGTCGATGAGATATCATCTCCAATCGACTGAATCAAAATAAAAGTACGGAGACGGGAATGAGAGGCACCTCCCACTCACATTGCTGCCGCTCAGCACTAACAAGTCAAGTACAAGTATATCAAGTCAATTGCAACAATAAACAAGTATATATCATATTAGGGCAAGTGCGATAAAGTACACTCTTGCCTGATCAAACAAATTACATATCATTTATTTACATTGATCAAGTATTGACAACAAGTGTCCAGTTCAACCAGGTATTTGGAAGCACTCACAAGAAATGTAGTGCTTTCACGTTCAGGTCCAACTCCTTGGTTGGAGTCCAAATCTGCGATAAAATATCATTGACGAATGTAAAACTCTCTAGAGTTCGAAACATAGGAGTTTCGCTTCAAGAAAATTAAGTAAATGCAACTCGTTTAAGTAGTATTCAAGATGCTTATCAAATTTCAAAAAATTCATGCTCGCTCGTTTAGTTATGATCAAGAAGTGGTTTCGACTTTAGAAGTTACACTTGGTATCAAAGATCGGGAAAATTGTATTTTGAAAGGGTCGCTACTTTCACTTTTCAAGGGTACGAGTTCCGACAAAATTTTAGCTTATATACCCTGACTAAAGAAAACTCGAATACCATAGGCGATCCAAGTCCAACTTGACCTCAAATCGTCGTTCAAGTCGCAGGTACATATGCATAACTCTCGAGTGAAAATTTGGGCAGCACGCCCTTTGTGTTTACCTATTTTCCAGCCATTTATGACTTCATTGTTTTTCTCAATTCAGCACCACAATCACACACAAGTAATGTTACCAACAAAGCCCCCCAACAGGCTCCAACATCATTTAATTGCAACACAAGTCGAATAAGATAATTGGAAATCAGTTTTGAAGACAAAAGCTGTGAGAACCCGTAACTTTTCCATTTTCTAGGTTTTATTATCTTTCTAGGTTTTCTTATCTTCAATGGCTTGTTTTCTGCACTTTCTGTATCCGAAAATTTTCTAGATAATTTTTATGAGTAAATATAGTTTTTAGATGATTTTTCTAGTATCGAATAGTTTTTGAGAAATTAAGAGCTTATACCGGACGTGGGACCCACTAGTGCGAAAAGTTCAGAAAAATTCGGCCAACTAGGTTAAGTTTCGGATACTGGGTTTAATTTACCGGGTGTTAAGAGATAATTAGAGGAAGCTATTTGGATTGATGTGAGAGGGAACAAAGTGATAGACTTGCATTAAATAAGTGACAAGTGTCACCATTTGATTGGAGGAACTTGTAAGACCACTATTCATTTTCTTACCACTGACCAAATAAATCAAAAATTCACCAAAAATTCCTCATTTTTGTCTTCCTCTTGGCCAAACCTCTTCCTACAAGAAAAGAAAGAAAAGCTTCCAAGTTTCTTGCTCCAATCTTGCCCAATCTCACAAACTAACCGTTTCATCTTGAATTCCTTCCATAAAATCTCTTCAATTAGTGTTAGTGAGTTGATTTGTGGAGTTATTTGGAAAGCTAAGAGGACCTATTGCTCTCTCTCTCTTGTTTCTAAAGTGAGTTGTGAAGAACTACCCTCCTCCCTTAATTGATGCTTAAATCATGATTAGTGGTAGTATGAGATGCAATATTATGGATTATTTCTTGATTTGTGGTTGAAGTGATGAAGTTTTATTATTTTTGGGTATTTTTCTGTTTTAATATAAGCATGGTTGTGTGGCTATCTATGATGATTGGAAATGGTATATAATGATTCTAGAAGGTGGAAAAAGTGGACAATTGCAATCAATTTCTGTTTTGGAAGAAATTTCAGAAAATTAGGTTTTGTGAAGGAACATTCTGCCCGAATTTTTAGCTCCTAGTTAGAGGCCTAATTGGCCTTGGCTTAAAACATGGAAGTTGTAGGGAATGAAATTTTAGAGGTGCCTACAAAATTTCATGTCAATCGGAGTAGCGTAGATTGAGAAAGTCAAAATTACTATTGCTGTTCTGGTTTTACCCGAATGTAAGAATTGCGCCTGTAATTGGTTGTTTTGGCTGGAATTGCTTCTGAATTGGTTGTTGAGGCCTTCTTATGAAATTTATCCCTGTTTCTTAGCTTTCATCTGGTTTTGGAATTTCTGGATTTGGACTTGGAGAGCCTGAGTTATGATGTTTCCGCTAGAATGCGTTCTGTGAATCTGTTTTTGTGATTCTGGTATGGTATCTTGCATTTTTGACCCGGTTAAACTCGAAACTGGGTTGAGTGACCTTCTGTAATGTTGTAACCCTAACTCTTAGCTTCGAACGGTGGGTCTTACACCTTCATCCGATAATCTTAGTGCCTTTGACACCATTACCGTAAAATGAGGACAAAAACTATTTTTTTCAGGGCTAAAGCTAAATCATTTCTGGATTTTTCTGGTTTCCTCTATTGTTTGTGTATGCTTAGGGAACCCTATTTTGGTAGTATTTAGAATTGGTTTATGACTTTTAATCGAGTCTTATTGTGTTTATTTGAATAGTTTAGGGCTTGACTTTCATATCCGGTCATTTCCTAACTAAATTTTGTACTTGAATGCCATTAAGCCTGGTGAACGGCTTTTGGGAATGAGATTATTTTTGTACGAGATGTTGGGACTGATTTGAGTAAATAATGAAGCCATGATGGCTGGAAATTAGGTAAACACAAGGGATATGCTGCCGAAATTTTACTTGAAGGCTAGTTGGATTTACTTGTGATTTGAGCGAAGGACTTTTGGGTTGTTTGAGTCTAGGTCTTCATTTTACCTTTTCGTTTCCAAAAATTCATGTTTTGCACCCTTGCTTTAATCATTATTTGGTGAGGCATACGACTGGTAGTCGAGCCTCACATGTGCATTCTGTATACTCGATTTTGAAAGTGGAACCTTCAATTGTTTTCTTTGGATTATCTTAGGGTTTTTTGGTGATAAAAGCTCTCTTTTGGGAGGTATCTGTACTGACCCCGGTGAGTGTTCCACTACCTGCTACCCGTTATGTGAAATATCTGAATATCTGAATACTTGATTTATGACTGTTGGAGCCAAATACTGTTTTGATAAAAGGGAGGCGAGGGTGTACTTTATCACACTCGTTCTCTAGTCTGTTCATATGCCAATTTTGAACGCGTATCTGAATCTGCTATCTGTATCTGTATCTGTATCTGTTATCTGTATCTGGATCTGTATCTGTTCTGACGTCGTTTGGAAGCTTGTGTCCAACGACCTTTCTGTGACCTCTGTGCTCAACACCTGTGGCCAGTTACTCGAGTCGGGCCGACAAGGGCCTGGTCGATTAGATAACTAACCACGGTAGTCTGTTTTGGGATCTTTGGGTATTGAGACCCTTGATTCCGGGTATACTCGAGTATTACCATTTCTGATCTGATTGGATTTCGGGCCCGGTGGGGTATGTGAGGTGGAAGGAATCGAAGAAAGTGGAGTCTACGGTATTGGTTACTCCTTTAGCGTTGACGGAGTGTCAACTATTATTTCGATCAAGTTCGATGATGCTAATGGGAATTTGGCTCCTGAGAGCCACCTGTATCCTTCTGATTTGAATCATTGGTTCATTTACTTTACATCTGGCATGTGTACCTGATTTGTTAAATGTGAAATGCCATGATTTTACTGCTATATGTCTGGTACCTCATTGAGCGCAAGCTCACCCCTTTCTGTTCCTTTTTGTTTTCCTTACAGGAAAATAAATACTTTTGGACTGGATTTGACAATTGGCTGCCAAATTGAGCTAGTTGAACATATTTTTTGTATAGCTCATGTATTGAAACCCTAAATGTACTTTTGGGACCGTTTTCCTTTTGATTTGGCAAACCAGACATGTATCCACTTTTGAATACTTTTGTATGCCACTTTGGCTTGTAAATGCTAAGTTTCAAGATGTGAATGTTTGCTTGATATTTGGTTGGGTTATGACGGGTCGGTTACTATTCATAGCCGACTTCGGTTTCATTTTTTTTATTTTAACATTTTGATTTGTTTACCCGCGTTGGTAAGCTCCGGAATGTATTAGCTCGTTCTATACCGAACCGTTAGTCCTGGCGAGAGCTGGGCAGGCAGTTCGCTAACCCCTTTGGTTCACCTTAGGGGAAGGTGGGGCTGTCACAGGTGGTATCAGAGCCACTTCGCGTGGTCTCTGCACGGAATGAGCTTGGGGCCAAGTGGTGTTATGGTCCTGCTTTCGTGAAAGGTATAAGTGCTCTTTTAAGCATAAGCTATGAACTGTGCATGTTATAAGAGTAAGGATCATTATCATGGGACTTGAGGAAGCTAGGTATGTATGTCGGGTAGGAATCTTTAATATGGATGATTTACTCTTGGGACCGGCCGGCTCGAGTTGTGAATTATCTTATTTGGGATTCTCGTGCCCGGCTACTAACTCAATGAGAGCCTAGGTTAGAAAGGACTTAGGCGAACTAGAAAGGCGATTCTATGGAACTTCATATGGTCTGTTCGGGTGTGGTTAAGCGTGATCAACCTTGATTAAGATATAAATGGTGTTGTTCTCGTGGATGTTGGATAGAGCCCTGGGGGGGAAAGAAAGTTTTCGTGAGTTCTTTTGTACTCGTGACCTAGTCTGTCTATAGTACTTTTGGAGGACCCTTTTGTTTTATGGGATGACTTTGTATGTACCTGACTGACTGTTCTGTATAATTGTTGATCCTGTTATGTGTTCTCTGTATATGTGTTATGTGTTTACATGCTCTACGAGGGAGTTGTTTAGTTAATTGTTCTTGTTTACTGGTTCCTGTTTAGTGCTACGAAAAGGAGGGTTAGGTGCCCTTTAACAGTATATTTATTTTGTGATCTAGATCGACTTAGATTTAATGGAAGGCACACGTAGTGGCCGGGGACGTGGGCATGGGAATAGGCAACCTACGCCTGAAAGGGGCACTGGGGAAACCTCCTCTGGACCTAACCCTGAACCGAGAGTTGACCCCAACGTGCAGATAGCTGCCGCTATGCAGTAAATGACCAACCTGCTGGCACAAGTGGTGCAGCAACAAGGCCAAACCCCAAACCCTAATCCTGGAAACCTGGGCAATCATGTCGAAAGCGACGATAGGGCACTTGAGAGGTTCCAGAAGTTCGCACCACCGAAATTTATTGGGGAACCTGATCCGGATGTCGCCGAAAGGTGGCTCAAGAAAATGGTAGACATTTTCGCTGCCCTGCACTACACCGAAGAACGGCGGGTGACTTTCACCGTTTTCCAGTTGGAAGGAGCGGGCCGTTCCTGGTGGAACGTCATACGGCAAAAATGGGAACGGGAACAGACACCCAGGACTTGGGTGAATTTTATGCGGGAGTTCAACGCAAAATTCTTCCCTCCTCTAGTCCAGGACCGGAAGGAAGATGAGTTTATCCGAATTCGCCAAGGGGCCCAGTCTGTCGCGAAATACGAGAGCCAGTTCACCCTCCTATCCAAATTTGCCCCTGAACTGATCATGACCGAGCAGCAGCGAATAAGGTGTTTTATCCAGGGTTTGAACGTAGAAATTCAGAAGGTCCTCGCGGTGGCCCAGATTAATGCTTTTAGCGAGGCCGTAGAGAAGGCGCAATGAGTAGAAAATGCTAGGCTGCAGGTGAAAAACTTTCAAGCCAAGAAAAGGGGCTTTCCTGGTAGTAGCTCTGAGCAAGAAGGTACAAGTACGCCCCCTAAGATGGGAAAGGGAAACGGAGGAGTACGACAACCAGGGGTGTCGCGTGATGTCCCTCAGGGAGGACCGGTCTTTGTTACTCGTGGTCGCTGTGGATATTGCGGAGGGCCAAATCATACGGAGGCAAATTGTTGGAAGAAAGAGGGAAAATGTCTGCGCTGCGGAAGTGCCGATCATCGGATTGCTGACTGCCCAATTCGATTGCGAAAAGGAAAAGGGACCCCGCAACCAACTAAGACTAACCCTGGACAGTCGGAAAAGGAAGGGACTGGATCCAAGGCACCGACTCAGGTGTATTTTTTAGAACACCATCAGGATCCTGACTCGTCTGAGGACGTAGAAGGTATGGTCCATTGGGTACCATAGATTTTGATAGATTCCGTTGATAAGAAAATTTCGAGGGCGAAATTTCTTTAAGGGGGAGAGAGTGTGAGAACCCGTAACTTTTCCATTTTCTAGGTTTTCTTATCTTCAATGGCTTGTTTTCTGCACTTTCTGTATCCGGAAATTTTTCTAGATAATTTTTATGAGTAACTATAGTTTTTAGATGATTTTTCTAGTATCGAATAGTTTTTGAGAAATTAAGAGAGTATACCGGACGTGGGACCCACTAGTGCGAAAAGTTCGGAAAAATTCGGCCAACTAGGTTAAGTTTCGGATACTGGGTTTAATTTACCGGGTGTTAAGAGATAATTAGAGGAAGCTATTTGGATTGATGTGAGAGGGAACAAAGTGATAGACTTGCATTAAATAAGTGACATGTGTCACCATTTGATTGGAGGAACTTGTAAGACCACTATTCATTTTATTACCATTGACCAAATAAATCAAAAATTCACCAAAAATTCCTCATTTTTGTCTTCCTCTTGGCCGAACCTCTTCCTACAAGAAAAGAAAGAAAGCTTCCAAGTTTCTTGCTCCAATCTTGCCCAATCTCACAAACTAATCGTTTCATCTTGAATTCCTTCCATAAAATCTCTTCAATTAGTGTTAGTGAGTTGATTTGTGGAGTTATTTGGAAAGCTAAGAGGACCTATTGCTCTCTCTCTCTTGTTTCTAAGGTGAGTTGTGAAGAACCACCCTCCTCCCTTAATTGATGCTTAAATCATGATTAGTGGTAGTATGAGATGCAATATTATGGATTATTTCTTGATTTGTGGTTGAAGTGATGAAGTTTTATTATTTTTGGGGATTTTTCTGTTTTAATATAAGCATGGTTGTGTGGCTATCTATGATGATTGGAAATGGTATATAATGATTCTAGAAGGTGGAAAAAGTGGACAATTGCAATCAATTTCTGTTTTGGAAGAAATTTCAGAAAATTAGGTTTTGTGAAGGAACATTCTGCCCGAATTTTTAGCTCCTAGTTAGAGGCCTAATTGGCCTTGGCTTAAAACATTAAAGTTGTAGGGAATGACATTTTAGAGGTGTCTACAAAATTTCAGGTCAATCGGAGTAGCGTAGAGTGAGAAAAGTCCAAATTTCTATTGCTGTTCTGGTTTTACCCGAATGTAAGAATTGCGCCTGTAATTGGTTGTTTTGGCTGGAATTGTTTCCGAATTGGTTGTTGAGGCCTTCTGATGAAATTTATCCCTGTATCTTATCTTTCAGCTGGTTTTGGAATTTCTGGATTTGGACTTGGAGAGCCTGAGTTATGATGTTTCCGCTAGAATGCATTCTGTGAATCTGTTTTTGTGATTCTGGTATAGTATCTTACATTTTTTACCTGGTTACACTCGAAACTGGGTTGAGTGACCTTCTGTAATGTTGTACCCCTATCTCTTAGCTTCGAAATGGTGGGTCTTGTACCTTCATCCGATAATCGTAGTGCCTTTGGCACCATTACCGCAAAATGAGGACAAAAACTGTTTTTTCCAGGGCTAAAGCTAAATCATTTCCGGATTTTTCTGGTTTCCTCTATTGTTTATGTATGCTTAGGGAACCCTGTTTTGGTAGTATGTAGAATTGGTTTATGACTTGTAATCGAGTCTTATTGTGTTTATTTGAATAGTTTAGGGCTTGACTTTCATATCCGGTCATTTCCTAACTAAATTTTGTACTTGAATGCCATTAAGCCTAGTGAACGGCTTTTGGGAATGAGATTATTTTTGTACGAGATGTTGGGACTGATTTGAGGAAATAATGAAGCCATGATGGCTGGAAATTAGGTAAACACAAGGGATATGCTGCCAAAATTTTACTTGAAGGCTAGTTGGATTTACTTGTGATTTGAGCGAAGGACTTTTGGGTTGTTTGAACCTAGGTCTTCATTTTAACTTTTCGTTTCCAAAAATTCATGTTTTGCACCCTTGCTTTAATCATTATTTGGCGAGGCATACGACTGGTAGTCGAGCCTCACATGTGCATTCTGTATACTCGATTTTGAAAGTGGAACCTTCAATTGTTTTCTTTGGATTATCTTAGGGTTTCTTGGTGATTAAAGCTCTCTTTTGGGAGGTATCTGTACTGACCCCGGTGAGTGTTCCACTACCTGCTACCCGTTATGTGAAATATCTGAATATCTGAATACTTGATTTATGACTATTGGAGCCAAATACTATTTTGATAAAAGGGAGGTGAGGGTGTACTTTATCACACTCGTTCTCTGGTCTGTTCATATGCCAATTTTGAACGCGTATCTGAATCTGCTAACTGTATCTGTTATCTGTATCTGGATCTGTATCTGTTCTGACGTCGTTTGGAAGCTTGTGTCCAACGACCTTTCTGTGACCTCTGTGCTCAACACCTGTGGCCAGTTACTCGAGTCGGGCCGACAAGGGCCTGGTCGATTAGATAACTAACCACGGTAGTCTGTTTTGGGATCTTTGGGTATTGAGACCCTTGATTCCGGGTATACTCGAGTATTACCATTTCTGATCTGATTGGATTTCGGGCCCGGTGGGGTATGTGAGGTGGAAGGAATCGAAGAAAGTGGAGTCTACGGTATTGGTTACTCCTTTAGCGTTGACGGAGTGTCAACTATTATTTCGATCAAGTTTCGATGATGCTAATGGGAATTTGGCTCCTGAGAGCCACCTGTATCCTTCTGATTTGAATCATTGGTTCATTTACTTTACATCTGGCATGTGTACCTGATTTGTTAAATGTGAAATGCCATGATTTTACTGCTATATGTCTGGTACCTCATTGAGCGCAAGCTCACCCCTTTCTGTTCCTTTTTGTTTTCCTTACAGGAAAATAAATACTTTTGGACTGGATTTGACAATTGGCTGCCAAATTGAGCTAGTTGAACATATCTTTTGTATAGCTCATGTATTGAAACCCTAAATGTACTTTTGGGACCGTTTTCCTTTTGATTTGGCAAACCAGACATGTATCCACTTTTGAATACTTTTGTATGCCACTTTGGCTTGTAAATGCTAAGTTTCAAGATGTGAATGTTTGCTTGATATTTGGTTGCGTTCTGACGGGTCGGTTACTATTCATAGCCGACTTCGGTTTCATTTTTTTTATTTTAACATTTTGATTTGTTTACCCGCGTTGGTAAGCTCCGGAATGTATTAGCTCGTTCTATACCGAACCGTTAGTCCTGACGAGAGCTGGGCAGGCAGTTCGCTAACCCCTTTGGTTCGCCTTAGGGGAAGGTGGGGCTGTCACAAAAGCTGAACAGCAGATTTGATACTTATAGCATTTTGGTCACGACTGGAGCTACGTTTATCAGATTGGGGTAAACTTTATACCATTTCGAAGCTAAGACAAATGGTTACAACTTTTATGAAGACAACTCAACCCAGTTCATAGTTTATCTAGGTCGAATTTGCAGATTACAGAACTAGAAGTTCATGGTCAGTCTGGTTGTCAGCACTGGATTCAAACGGCAATAACTCAAGCTACACAATTCCTATTGAGGCGTTTTCAGATGTGTTAGAAAGCTGAAACATAGGGCTAAAACTTTTGAGTTTCAGACAAAGGCTGATTTGATACGGATCAAAGTGAAAAATGAAGCTAGAAGTGTGTAATCTCAAAACTGTCCGAAAAACTGTACATTTGGCAGTCAAGGGTATTTTTGTCATTTCATATTCTAAAGTGCTTGGATTGAGCTGAAATTTTACAGGAAGCTATATAACATCATTTCCTACAACTTTCATGTTTTGAGCTAAGCCGAATTCTGCCTCCATCATGGCCGAATGAAGCTGGTCAGAACAGGGCAGATTCATCACTATCAATGCTGGGAATTTGAAGCTAAAGCTGGAAATTTCTTTAGGTAAGTCAAACTAGCATATAATTCCTCAATATTACACATGGCTAAGTTATCAAACCATGGCCAATCACTAAGTATCATATAAGAGCAGATAATTCATCATAAAACTGAAATTTACCATAATACTACTTCAACCCATGAAATTTCATCACAAAGCTACCAAAACTACAACCTTAAGCTACTAGTTTACACATATATGAAGTGGAGGGAAGTTTCTTACCAAAGTACCTTGGAACCTCAATAAAGATGGTAGCTTAGAGCTTTCCTCTCCAAAATCACTTCACCAAAGCCTTTAAATCTCCTAAGTGAGCAAGTTTCATGGAGTAGTTTGCACAAACTTTGATTGGAACTCAAGATTCAAGCACAAGTTGAAGTTGGAGTTGAAGGTTTCTCTCTTGTTTTTTCCTCCCCTAAAATTTCGGCCAAGCTCAAGAAAAATGGAAGAAAATGGAGCCAAGAAGAAGATAAAAGGGAAAGACAAATGCTTGGTCAAAATTTCCTATGCATCCGACAAGTGTCACCACAAGAATAATTCTCATTTTTGCTTTCTTTTCTCTCTTTTTCTTGGTCCAATATTTTGGCTGCCTAGAGGATATTTTGGGGCTGATTTTAATCAATTAATAGCAAGGAGATTAAGGCAATAAAGTAGTGTTCAAGTGGTGCACTCATTCGATAGCAAACGGTGCACTCACTCTTTTTCTTGGTCCAATAAAGTAGTGTTCAAGCCGTTTTTCTCTAACTCGCGCGTACTTGTGTTTTTACTTATGGTTCACTCACTTATTATTACCACTTCTAATCACACACTTTTCTTACCTAATACTCATTCTTATCCACCAAATTTAGTACACACACTTCACCAAGTGATCACACTACCAAAATGCACCAAAACACACCAAAAACCCTAGTATGCACAAAAACCCTAACTTACGCCATTCCTTTAGAAAAATCATAACTTGAGTTATAAATATAAAAAATTCATAAAACTTGGCCTATTAAAAACTAGACTTCAAATACTAATAATCTTTAGAAGACACCTCAAAGAGATTCAATTCATAAGTTGGTCCAAATTGAGCCATAAGCTACTACAACATTCCTATTGTAACTTGCGCAGGATAGAATTTTCAGCCAATTTTACCAATTTTTTGGAATTTCTAGGGATTGAATCAAATTCTACATTTGATACAGTAGGAAGCCCTATGAATCTAGTTTTAAATACAACAAATGGAACTCAATTCCGACTTTCCTGTACGAAGTTATAGCCAATTCCCAAAGCTGCGCAGAGCCTCCTGCGAAATTTCACGATTTTCTAACAACTTGAGAATATGAAACTTTTCTTAACAAAATTCACTTCCTTGGCTCAAATTCAACCATTAAAACAACCAAGAATCAAAGGCAAGTGAGTTCACATAAGGGTTATAAAGACAAGTGAATTTTCAGGGTCTCACAACGTGTCCCTTACAAGATCGAGAACCCCAATCGTCCAATAATTCAAACCTAGGTTCTAATTTTCATTCCCACAAGCGGTCACTTAACTTTCCAACTAGTTCTACAGTCCGGCATCCTAAACTTTTAAGTCCAGGATACACTACAAAGACTGAAACCTAAGCTCTGATACCAACTGTGACGCTCCCACTTCTCCTTAAGGCGAACCAAAGGGTATCCGCGGAATACCTGCCCAACTCTCGCCAGGACTCAAGACAATTCGATTCAATCTTAATACAATACTAGCCATCACGACAAGATAAAGTAAGAAAGTGCAGAAACTTTCAAGCTTAATAATATATAACAATTAATACAAGCCTACTAAAGAGAAGTCGCTTCCATAACCGACTGTCCAAGTCTTACACCACTAGTTCAAAATACAGTGATTATCGAAATCTTACATCGGATTTCCCAAAATACACATCAAATCCCAAAATATACAATAGCCAAAATATCTAGCCAATTGCATTCGAAACCCTAATACACAAGTACATCCAAAGGGTTTCTCCGAGATTCACTCCAGGTCCTTTCCTGTAAAGGAAAACAAATATATGGGGTGAGCAATTGCTCGTGAGGCCAAGAAACACACATGCAAGCACGTTGTCCAAATAACAATCCCAATTCACAAGAAAAATAATAATAATCGAGTAACTAACAATTCAAGTGAAATATAAACAGAAACAATTCTAGGATATGGCAGCTCTCAGGAGCTAAGTTCCACTTGCTTTGCCGGATCTCAATTGTATACCTTCCCGTGGTGACTCTCCGTCAGCCGGGTTGGTATTTCCAATCTGTAGACTCCACTTTACTTCACATGTCCTTCCACCTTACAACCCCCCACCGGGCCCGAACGACGATAAAGGCGCTATTGCACAAGTGGGCCAAGCAAGATCTCTCCAATAGATCAAATTTATCATGTTATTCTCATGGCTCATCGAGGTTCCCGACCAAGACCATGCAGGCTCGAGTCCCAAGGTCGGCTTATGAGTTTGGGCGTCCCCCATGTAACATTTGTGAGTCGAGGAGATTCACTCCATGACGTGTGCAGCCATAGCATACTATTTCATTTCATTCAATCATTCAATATCATTTAATCATTCATTTCATTCAATACCTTTCATTCCATTCATTTAAAATGAGAACGAGTGCGGTAAAGTACACACTCGACTCCATTTTCAAAATCTCCAATCATTTATAACAGTTAAGCATGCATCAAGTACTCATACACTTGACACTCATCAAGTAAACAAATAAGTAATGCCCCCTTGAGGGTTTTAGCGTCCACCGTAGGATCCTCTTGAAGGTCCTCTTGTGTGCCTGAGCAATTAATAATAAACTATTACACATTATCGCTTAAGACCCCTAATTATCGAAGAATATTGTACTAGTGTACAATCTAAGAAGATATCACGAAAATGAGCCTTAATTACTCGTAAATCGAGGCTCAAAATTGGGGTTTTAAAATACAAGAGAAATCTGATTTTTATCTTTGAAATCGAGTGTAAAATGGCCAAGTGGTATCGAAGGAAAAATGGAGAGTTCTAAAAACTCAATTTCCTTTAAGTTTGAAAATTTCAGATTCGACACGCAATCTTTGAAAAATCGTAACTCACACTCGGTAAATCCAAAATTGGAAAACTTGGTACCGTTGGAACTACTTCCAAAGTACTAAAAGTTCCTAGAAGGCACTTTTCCATGATTCCAAATGGAAGACATTCAAATTTTGGGTCCAAGATGCTGTTTTGGAATACCAAGACAGATTTGGGTTGATTTTCGGCAAAGTTTGGAAATTCGGCAAAAATTCCCACAATGCGAACTAGCCTCTGAAATTTGGAACCCAATTAGAGTTACAATGAAAGTTTAAAACACAACAAGCGGAACAAGAATCGGAGTTTCAAGCACCAAGATATAGTGGCTCAAAGTTACTGAAATATCCTCACTAAACAAGGGTTTTCCAGATTTAAAACATGAACTTTGAGACTTTGGTTGAGCATTGAAATGGACTTGGAATGGCACCAGATTTTATAGTGTTACACTACCATATAAGGGCTATTCCTCTGTCAAATCTCATACAAAAATTCGTACGGGAAGTTAGTTAACAAAGTCTCTAAAGTTCCAAGAATTTCTAAGGCAAATCTGCCTTGTAGTTTCATTTTCCTTTTCTCAAACATTTGGCCAATGAAATCTTTTCAAACATGGTCCATTTATAAAGACAATTTCTAAGAAACATCCAAAATGTGTTTGATAGGTGGTTAACACCAAGAGTTTCGAAATAATAACTCCCAATCAAGATTAGCCATTGATCAGCCCAAATTTAGGGTTTTCAAGCAATGAGTCAGGTCTGAATTTTGGCCATAACTCACTCAATTCAACTTAGAATTGAGCGTGGTTGGTGGCGTTGGAAACTAAATTCATAAGGCTATAATTTCACAGAAGGAATCATTTTACAATTCTCCTCACAACTAGCTCATAATCAAGCATCAATTGCAGCTCATAACAGATTTTTCAACACTGTCGAAAAACAGGGCAGGTGACTTTAAAAGGCTGGTACGGTTCACTCAAGTGGAATCAGGAGATGCATTTTATACCGTTGGAAAACTGGAAGTGTCTAGTCTCTGATGCCAGAGACATACTTAATTTTGACATCGGAACAAAGAGTTATGGTCATTTGAAATTCACTGCCAGAGCAATTCGGGCCACAATTTCCAGTTTTGAAACCATTTCGAAATCTAAACTTTTACCCATCCAAATCAAGTGATTTTTTGGGAAAATTTCCACACAACCTATACAACATATATAAAACAAAACCAAGTCAATTTAGCCACAAAAACTTGCAGCAACAGGTGCGGCAAAGCAGGGGCAGAATCGGCACTTTTCTCCTTTTTGTTTCCTTTGAGTTTTCTTTCCACATTTCAACTTATACTCACTTGTTTAACCACTTAATTCAACATAAACAACACCCAATAACATCACATCAGTTCATCAAGTCCATTGTGGGATTTCATACAGCCCACTCACAAGATTTCCAACAATATAGAGGTACCCACATGAATCTATAAGCTTACAAGTGCAATATAACTTACATAAACTAAGATTCAAGGGTTTGATCGTTGGTTACCTCTTTAGATGATAAAACCAGAAATTTTCGGTCCTTTGAAGCTCAAGAAAACCGTGAGAAACAAGCTCCTTTCCTAGCTTAAGTTGATCTCCAAGTTATTTGCAAGGTGTAGTGAAATTTTGGAGTGATTGAGCAAGAAATGAGTGAGTTGTTAAAGCGGTTTTGGTTTCTTCTTCCTCCTTGGGTGGCCGGCTGCTTGAGGGTGTGAGAGAGAGAGTGTTTTGCTGAAAATGAAGCTTCCTTGAGAAGCTTAAGTGTGTGGCTAAAAGTGCTTCAAAAGTCAACTAGAAACAGTGCGCGTTCATGCGCGTTTTGTGCCCGATTCCTCTCGGGTTCGTTTCACTTGTGCACTAAACCTCCAATGCACTTTCTTAAACATTATAATTATTCATTCTTAATAGTCTAGAATAAATTTCTTAAATCTCCAATTAACCGCTCCAGCTCGATATACGCGAACTTTCGATTCGCGTGCAATACGGCGAAATTTCTAAGGAATTCTTATAACGATAGTATAACTAACCATTACTTGAGTACTTAAACATAAAAAATACCTATTTTAAGACTAATGTATAAGTCTTGAATTTCCAAGCTCATTGTACCCTTAAATCGAATATTGCCTCCAAACGCGAATTCACTATTCTCACTAAACGAGCTTTCCAAAAATAAATTTTTGTAACAAGTCATTTTAAAATTACATGTAAGCCATAGTTTCATGTAATTGGGTCTAAAAAAGTTGAAATAAATTATTTGGAGAAAACAGGTGAATAAATATTTAAATTGTGAGAACCCGTAAATTTCCTTATTTCTAGGCCTTATTTTAATTATTTGCACGCCTTTTATGCATTTTCTTTATTCAAAAATTTTTTAAATAATTTTTATGAGTAAATATAGTTCTTAGATGATTTTTCTAGTATCGGTTAGTTTTTGAGAAATTAAGAGCGTATACCGGACGTGAGACTAGCTAGTGCGGAAAGTTCGGAAAAATTCGGCCAATTAGGTTAAGTTTGGGATACTGGGATTAATTTACTAGGTGCTAAGAGATAATTAGAGGTTGTTATATGGATGAGAGTGAAGAGACAAAAGGATAACCATGTATTAATTATAGTGACAAGTGTCACTTGGAGAATTGTTCTTACTTTTGACTACTATTCATTACTTTACCAAATAAATCAAAAATTGACTCAAAAATCACTCAAAATTTCCAAGCTTTGGCCGACTCTCTCTCTCAAGAAAACAAGGGAAGAAAACTCTCAATCTTTTGCTTCTAATCTTGCCTAAATCTTGTGTTTCAATCGATTAAACTTGAAAGTTCTCCATAAAAATCCTTCTCTTAGTAGTTGTGAGGTGATTAGTGAAGTGGGTTGGAAGATTAATGTGCCAAGTTGCTCTTTTCCTTTGGTTACTAAGGTGAGTAGTGAAGGAACCCCTCTCCTCTATCTAATGATGTCTAATTAATTATTTGTGGTAGCCTAAGAGGTGATTATGTGGATTATATCATGATTTTGGTTGACTTTGGTGAAGTTTTATAATTATTCATGATTTTTCTGTTTTAATATGATTCATATTTTGTGGCCATGGATGATGATTGGAAATGATCTGGAATGAAACCTTAGTGTGTCAATTGTAGTTATTTGCGGAAAATTTCCGCATTGAACGGAAATTTCGGAAGTTAGGGTTTCGATTACCCCCTTTCTGTCTGGTACTGTTCATCATAGTTAGAGGCTGAATTAGCCTTGGGTTAATACATGAAAGTTGTAGGGAATGATATTTTAGATATGCCTACAAAATTTCAGGCCAATCGGAGTAGCGTAGCTTGTGAAACGACTGAAATACCCCTGCTGCCCTGTTTCTACCCGAACTTGATAATTGGTTCTGTAATTGGTTAATTTGGTTTGGAATACTTCTGATTTGGTTATTGACGCCTTCTTAAGAAATGTATCCTGGTTTCTTAGCTTTCGGATGGCTTTGGAATCACTTGATTTGGATTTAGGTAGCCTGAATTAAGGTTCAGTAACCAGAATGCGGTTTGTTAACCTGTTTTTACGGTTCTGGTTTAGTATATTGAATTTTTGACCTGGTTGCACTAGAAACTGGACTGAGTGGCCTTCTTCAACATTGTAGCCCTATCTCTTAGCTTCGAAACGGTGTGTATTGCACCTCCATCCGATAATCGTAGTGCCAATGGTGCCAAAACCGTAAAATGATGTCAAAAACTATTTTTATGGTTTAGAGCTTAATTCCATTTCCGGATTTCCCTGGTTTACTCTAGTGCTTATACATTCTTATGGAGCCCTATTTTGATAGTATGTGGAATTGGTTTATGACTTGTAATCGAGTCTTATTGTGCTTATTTGAATATTTTAGGGCGTGACGGTGAGTAAAGACGCTCTTTGGGCGGAAGTTTACGAAATTCCACTTGCTTGCTTGGTAAGTGTACTACTCACTTGTTTGTTTACAATGTGGCTTTATTATATTGAACTTGATGCCTTGAAGGCTTATTTACACTGTTGAAACTGATTAAAGTGAGGGTGTACTTGATCGCCCTCACCCCTTTTGTATTATATACGACTGTCTACTGTTTCACTGTGGTACTTGAAATGTACATGGAAAACTGGATTTGGTGTCGTTTGGACGAGGATTCAACGGCTTTTACTATTACTACGGAGCTCAACCCCATTGGTAGTCGATTGAATCGAGCCAGCGAGGACTTGGTCGTGAAAGTTGACGAGCCATGGGGACTGTTATATAGAATCTTGTAGTAGTGAGACTCTTGATTCCGGTATACTCAAGTATTACCAAATTTCTACTGTTTGGAATTCGGGCCCGGTAGGGGTATGTTGGGTGGAAGGAATGGGAGTAAAGTGGAGCCTACGGTTGGTTACTCTTAAACATTGACGAAGGGTCAATGAGGTCCGATCAAGAATGCAAGCGAGGAAAGGGGCTCTTGAGAGCCGCCCGTATCCTTTTATTAACTCTATTGATGCGTGCTATTGGCTTACTTTTGATGAATTGGAATGAAAGGCTTTATGCTTATATGAACTTTGCTGCTTGAATAGTAGTATCTCACTGGGCGTAAGCTCACCCGATTCCTTTTGTTCTCCTTACAGGAATTTGAATACTTTTGGAAAGGTTATGAATGTTGGTTGCCGAGTTGAGCTTATGTGAATGTAATTTGAATAGCTCCTTTTGGGCAAAATCCTAAATGTATTTTGATCCAATTATCTCCCTTTTGTTTTGTAAATTTACAAACGTATGTGTACAACACTGTTTTAACCCCGTTTATGTGTCCTATTTAGTTTGGGAATGTTTTTTCGAGTTATAAGACATGGCCCCACTATTCACCGACGGTTTAGTTTGCGTTTGGCTATTTTGCGATTTTGGCTTGTGTGAGCGCGTATTATTTTCCCGAAACGTCTTGGATCGTGTTTGCCTGCACCGTTAGTCCTGGCGAGAGTTGGGCAGGCAGTCCGCTAACCTCTTTGGTTCGCCTTAGGGGAAAGTGGGGCTGTCACATAAATAAACCAATAATATTCGATAAAAATAAGAAATTTTTTTGGGTCCTCACATCCGTCCACTATTCAAACCCCCTACCGGGCCCGAACTCCAAGGTAAACACTGGTGGTAATGCTCGAGCATACCAATTAGTCAAGGAGACAACACTCCACTCGACAAAATTGGAGACCCAGGGTTCATTATCTAATCGACCAGGGCCTTGCCGGCTTGACTTGATTAACTAGTCACAGGGTTTTTGGAATTCCAGACAGTATTCAAGTCATATACATGTTTATCAAGTCAATTACAACCAGGGAACAATAATATGTCACATTTGGGCAAGAGCGATAAAGTACACCCTTGCCCATGCAAGCAAGTCAAGTAGTTGATTCAAATATCAAGTTTAATCATGCACTTGGAAACACTCACCAATGACTTATTGCTTTGAAAAATCACGCTCAGGTTCAACTCCCTGGCTGGAGTCCAAATTTGCGATAAAATATCATTTAATAGTTTGAAATCAATTAAGGCTCAAAATATAAGGGTTTCGCTTAAAGAAAATCAAATAAATTAAACTCGTTTAAGTAGTATTCATTTTACTTATCAAACTCTAGAAAATTCATGCTCGCTCTTTTGGTTTTGATAAAGAAGCGATTAACATTTATAAGTTCGCCTAAGAAATCGTATTTAAATTGGTTGCTACTTTCACCTTTAAAAGTATATGAGTTTAGGCAAAAATTCAGCTTATATACTTCTACTAAAGGAATCTTGAATACCCTAAACGACCTAAGTTCAATTCAACCACGACTCACCGCTCAAGTTCCAAATTTCGCTCGCTTATCCTACGGAAGAAAATTTGGGCAGCATTTCCCTTGTTTTTTACTCATTTTTCCAGCCATTTAAGGCTTCATTTTTTTTTCCTCAAATCAGCCCAATTCGAACACCACAAGTAAGCATATCAAGATAGCTCTTCTTCTAGGCTAAAAACCATCAAATTGTAACTCACTTCTAGCAAATAATCATCCAATATCAAAGCTGGAAATTTCTTAGCAAATCTGGAAATTCATCTTTTAACGCTAAAAAGTCACAATCATGCTACAAATCGCCTCACAAATTCCATATCCAAGCTCAAAACCAACATAATATAGGTGAACAACATAAGACAAGGCTAAAATGGCAAAACCCTAGCTGAAATTTCACTAATCACCACCAAAACTAGAAGATCATCCATAATATTCCAAGATTCAAGGCATCTATACCACATTTAACAAGAATAAGGAAGAGAAAAGAAGTGGATGAACTTATACCTTCGAAAACTACTTGAGAAGTGAAGAACCAAGCTATTTCTTCCAAGAAATTTACCACTCCAAGCTTCCTAACTCCCTTGGTGCAAGTTTAATCGGTTTAGATTTTTGTGATTCAACTCAAACAAGGCTAAATCAAGATGTAGTTGGAGGTTTATTCTCTTTTTTTTTCTCCCAAGATTCGGCCACCATGAAGAAAAAATGAGAGAAAGTTAGCCAAAAGGAAAGATAAGAAGAAAGGAAAATGTCTTGGTCAACACCTCTTGGATTGCCAACACTTGTCACTCAATATTCTTTTCTTTTTTTTTCTTTTTTCCCTTTTCTTTGGTCAAGAATTTCAGCTGGATTAAGGGATAATTTAGGGCTGATTAGATGAAATGAAAACAAGGAGATTAGGGTAAGAAAGTAGTGGTCAAATAGTGTACTCAATCGGTAACAAACGGTGCACGTCGGTTCAACCCTATTTTCCTTAACTTTCTCGTACTTGTATTTTAAGTTATGATTCACTAACTTATTATTAGCACTTCTAATCATACACTTCCTGTTACCTAATACTCACTCTTATCCATCAGATTTAGTACACGCACCTCACCAACTAATCACACTACCAAAATGCGCAATTTACCCTAACTATAAAAGTAAAGGTAAAACTCTCGATTCTATTATGGGTAAAATACACGAAACCCCCTTTTGGTTTCGCGAAAAGACACTTTACCTCCCTATCGTTTAGAAACCTACACATAAATACCCTAAACTTTATAACTAAAGTGAAAATTGACTTTTTAACCGGCTGAGTTACCGGCTGTAGGTCGAATACGGCGTGGTGGGTGGGTGCTGACCTGATCATTGACTTTTTACAGACTTTTTAACTAAAGTGCGTACGTATTCTTGCGCTCACACTACTTATTTCTGAGTTATCGGTAAGATCGTGAATCTGATTTGAAAACGGCGTGGGATTATGCTGGCTTGATCATTTAACATTTAAGTGTCAACACAATGTGACGTCCTATCATTAAATCAAACAGAACATTGGCAACCATTCCCCCACTGCCAATATCCCCACCTCCCTTTCCTCCAACCTTCTGGGGCCAAAAAGCAGCCGAAGGTAGTAGATCCCTGTAAATGGTCAGAATTGAAAGCAAAAGAACTGGAAAGCTGGGTGGACTGGAATATTGGAGGAGCTCAGATAGGGAAGCATGAGAGTGAATGTTGGCAATTTACATTTCAGCAGGTAGTTCATCATGCCTGGACTGCGAGGAATGATTTCTGCCACACAGGCAACCGAAGGAAGATGCAGATGGAAGCAGAAAGTCTAAGGTTACAGGCGAAAGATGCTATGAGAGTTTGGTCCTCTAAGGAGTTGCCCTACCGACGAACTCTTCTGAAGTAGCTCTCTTCCCCCTCGGTGTAACCCTCCATTATAAGTCGATTCTTTTCATAGGCATCTTAGCTTTGTGACATAAGTCAGTAAGTAAACCTGTGATAGCTGAAAGGAACTAAACCTTGCCATGTAGTGAACTACGAAAGTAAGTAAACAACCGGTGACAGATGTAACTAAGAACTTATCAAGCGCCGCTAAGCCTCGTAAGAGAGGAGAAAGAGAAAGCAGATGCTAACTTAACCAAAGGTTTGGGGGGTGAAGGTGTGAACTCAAACCAGGTAGCTGGAAAGATCTTAAAAGAGAGATTCCACCTCAACCAGAATAAACCGTAGCTAAGATTCTGGTACTCACTCAACAACTGAGAGGAAGGCAGATTACTCGACCAATAACTATGGAAAGTAGGTACTAGCAGAGACAGAGGTCGAAGTGAGCAGAAGGAAAGCTTTCGTAACTTGTTGCAGCGGATGTTGCTGCTGAGAAATAGGACTTCGTCAGTTTGCTGGACCATTCTCTCGAACCTGTGGATTTCCCGGTCATCTGTTGTGGAACACCCGTGCATGAATGAAGTGAGACTGCTCGACAAGCAGAAAGAAAATTAAAGCAGCACGCCAATAGAGTTTCATGCGTCTGATTTTTTGGTCAGTGGGAAGCTGAGGTGCTAACCACGCCGCCGAACTTGGATTACTATTGGAACCACCCTCCATCTCTTTCGTTTTCAGCCTTTCTCCGTCTCTTCTAACTCTAAATCGATCAGGTTACCGGTAACTCAGTCGGTTATAGGTCAATTTCCACTTTATTTATGAAGTTTAGGATGTTTATGTGTATGTTTCTAAACGATAGGGGGGTAATGTGTCTTTTCGCGAAACCATAAAAGGGTTCCGTGTATTTTACCCTTCTATTATTCATTACAACTATTGAGGGAGTAATTTAGTAGTAAAGAAATTATAAATTAACTTATTCAATGTAAAAGGGAATTTTAAGAAAATATGAAGAATTTTGCAAGTCCTCACAATTAAGGTCTGAAATTGCTGAAGTAGTTCAGCTCCAACATTACTTCGATATAAATGAGTTGCTAGACAAAGCTATCAAAGTAGAAAGGTGACTCAAGAGGTGGGGTGGTGCTTGCACAAACGCAATGTTCCAAGCTGGAAATTGGAGGAATTCTCAACCAAAAAGGGAGGAGAAGCTCTTGGATCTAGTGTCACAATCAAAGCCAAGAGGAGCCTTCGCTAAACCAGTTCAAAAGGGCGAATGAAATGCTATACTAGAAGCTTCCTAACTATGAAATTGGGATAACAGATGCTTTAGATGTCAAGAGTTTAGGCACATAGCTTCTCAATGTTTGAATCAACGAAACATGATCATGTTCCAAATGAAGATGTCGTGACTGATGATGAGGCCGAATATGATGAGATGCCGTCTCGTAATGAAGAGAATGATGATGAGGATGAGGAAATAGAAAAGCACCCTATACAAGATATGGTAGGACTAGTGGTGAGACGAGCACTAGCTACTCAAGCTAGTAGAGACGAGCTACAACGTGAGAACATCTTCTATACTAGTTGCCACATCGAAGATAAGGTCTGTAGCTTGGTGATTGATTGTGGAAGCTGTATTAATGTAGCAAGCACATTAATGGTGGAGAAATTGAGCTTGTCTACAAGTAATCACCCTCAATTTTAAAAATTGCAATGGCTCAACAACAGCGGAGAGGTACACATCTTAAACAAGTACTTGTTTCCTTCCACATTGGTCGTTATGAAGATAAAATTATGTGTGATGTTGTGCCTATACAAACTATCATATCATCCTAGGGCATCCATGGCAATTTGACAGAAGAGTTTATTTTGATGGTTTGACTAACAAATACTCTTTTGTCCGTTGTAATAGAAAAATAACACTTGTACCACTTACACCACAACAAGTGTATGAAGATTAAGCTTACAAAAAGAGTATGATCTTGAGAGTGAAAAGAGGAAAAAGGCCAAGAAAATTAAAGAGGAAAAAAGCAACGTAGATTTAGCCATTTTAGTGAAAAAGGAGAGAAAACAAAGGATGGTAGCGAAGGCCAAAGATGTGAAAAGAGCTATGTTAACTAATCAACCTCTTTTGTTATTTTGGTATAAACAGGTTTTAGTAACTACTAACGAACTTTATGTTTCTTTGCCTAGTAGTGTTGCTAACCTATTGCAGGAGTACCAAGACATATTCCCTGAGGAGATACCAAGTGGCTCACCCCATTTGCGGGGAATTGAGCACCAAATTGACCTCATTCCTGGTGCTTCATTACCAAACAAGCCACCCTATAAGACCAATCCCAAGGAGACTAAGGAGTTGCAACATCAAGTTGAAGAGTTTTTGGATAAGGGATGGGTGAAAGAGAGTTTAAGCTCGCGCATTGTACTTGTCTTGCTTGTGCCTAGAAGGATGGTAGCTAGAGAATATGCACTGATTGTAAGGCTATTAATGCCATAACGGTAAAGTATCACTATCCTATACCTAGGCTCAAGGTGCTATGATATTCATTAAAAAATGGCAAAGTGGATACCATCAAATAAGAATGAAAGAGGGAGATGATTGGAAGACTGCATTCAAAACTAAACATGGGTTGTATAAATGGTTGGTTATGCCTTTCGGTTTAACTAATGCACTTAGTATAGTCATGCGCTTAATGAATCATGTCTTGCATCCATTTCTTGGTAAATTTGTGGTTGTCTACTTTGATGATATTTTGATATATAGTAAGAGTTTAGATGAATACGTTGAGCATTTGCGAGCTGTCCTTGAAGTGCTTCGAAAGGAACGGCTCGATGCCAACTTTAAGAAGTGCACATGTTGTACTAGCCAACTTTTCCTAGGATATGTTGTGAATGAGCAGGGAATTCAAGTTAATCAAGACAAGGTGAAAGGTATTATTGACTATGTGAGAACCCGAAAATTTTCTTATTTTCTAGGCTTTATTTAATTTAATTGCATGCCTTTCTATATTTTCTTTATTAGAAAAATTTTCTAGATAATTTTTAAGAGTGAATATAGTTTTTAAATCATTTTTCTAGTACAAGTTAGTTCATGAGAAATTAGGAGTATATACCGGGCGTGGAACCCGCTAGTGCGATAAGTGTGATAAATTCAGCCAATTGGGTTAAGTTTTGTATACAGGGATTAATTTACTAGGTGTTAAGAGGTAATTAGAGGTTGCCTAGATGGATTAACATTGGAGACACAAAAGGATAGCTTTGAATTAAAAAGGTGACAAGTGTCACTTTGTGATTAAAGGTTGGACTTTGACCATCTTACACTAACTTTACTAATTAACAAAAATTGACCCAAAATCATCTTCATTCTTCTTCACCTTGGCCGAGCTTCACAAGGAGAAAAAGTAAGGAAAGCTTTCAACTTGTTTCTTCATTTCTTGCTTCAATCTAGAGATTTAACCGTTTAAACTTCAAATTTCTCCAAAAAAACCCTTAGCTAGGTACTATTGAAGTAGTTGGTGGAGTGGTTTGGAAGGAAGAGGTGCTAAGTTGCTTCTTTTCTTGAGGTTGCAAGGTGAGTGGCTAAGGAATTCTTTCTTTGGTCTTGATAATGGTAAATTAGTGACTTGTGATAGTTAAAGAAGTGATTTTGTGGAAGATTTCATGACTTTTGGTAGAGATTGATGGATTTTTATTTTTATTCATGATTTTTCTGTTTTTATATGTTTAGAGTTGGTTGGCCATGGATGATGGCTTGGTATGGTCTAAAATGGTACTTTGGTGTGTTAATTGTAGTTATTTGCGGAAAATTTCCGCTTTGTACGGAAAATTTCAGATTTAGGGTTTGGAATTGGGGCTTTTCTTGGGTTATTGTGGGATTCTTGAATTGGGTTTGTTTGAAGGGTATTGTAACCCTAATAAGGGGTATTGAATGGCCTATGACTTGCAATTGTAATTGTGGTTGTGTTGGGGTAATATAAGTGATTGATTGTAGGTTGGAAATCTGAAATTTTAAGGGGAAATGCTATCCAAATTTTAGGTCCCTATGAATTCTTGGATTTGGGTTGCGTAGAGTGTTAATTAGTGACTTTGAATGTCTAAACCCTTAGCCCCAAGTATTCCTTATATTACTTTCAAGTGTTATTGGCCTTACATTAGTGATATGTGGTTGGGTTTATGACTCGTATTCGAGTCTCATTGTGTTTCCTTGAATGATTTAGGTCGTGCCGGTGACCCAAGGCGCTCGTTGGACGAAAATTTGTGAAATCTTCCTTTGCTTGATTGGTGAGTGTACTACTCACATGATTGTTACTTTATGGTTTTATTATACTTGAAATCTATGATTTGAATGTTTGTGTGTACTGTTGAGACTGATTGAGTCGAGGGTGTACTTTATCTCTCTCGCACTTTATGGCTTATGTGATTGTTTACTGTATCGATTGAATGTCTCTTGAATATACTTGAACTGGTGTCGTTTGGACGTGTATCCAACGACTCTTATTGTTGACTCTGAGCTCAACCCCATCGGCGGTCGATTGACTCGAGCCAGCAAGGGCTTGGTCGGGGAGATTGACAAGCCATGGGGACTGTTTCTATGGAATCATTGGGTATGAGACTCTTGATTCCGGTATACTTGAGTATTACAATTTTGAACTGGTTGGAGTTCGGGCCCGATAGGGGTATGTGAGGTGGAAGGAAATTGGGGAAAATGGAGTCTACGGTATTGGTTCCTCCTTAAGCGTTGACGGAGGGTCAACGGGGCAAGATCAAGTACGGCAAGCGAGGAAAAGGGCTCTTGAGAGCTGACCGTATCCTTTTACATATCTTTATTGAAATGGGGTGCTCGTTGACTCACTTATTGAATGTATTTGGATTGAGTACCTTTGTGCTTATATGAACTTTGTTACTTGAGTGATGGTACCTCATTGGGCGAGAGCTCACTCCATTGCCTTTGTTTTCCTTACAGGGCTATGAATACCTTTTGGGGAACTGTGATTTTGAAGTCGAGTTGAGCTAGTTTAATATTCTTTTGTCTAGCTCCTCGATGGTTGAAAAACCTTAAGTGTATTTTGACTTAACCTTTCCTTCTGGGTTGTAAATTTGAAACCATATGTGTATAAACGTGGTTGGCAATGTTCATGTGTTATTTTGGTTTGTAAATGTCAAATTCCAAGGTTTATATGATTTGATGGTGATTGATTGGGTTTCGGGCACTGTTCCTATGCGGCTCCGTTTTCCATTTTTCGTTTCGCGAATTTTGAATCGTTTGAGCGCGCTTTACCTTTCGGAACATTTTAGATTGTTTATAACCGTCATAGTAGTCCTGGCGAGAGCTGGGCAGGCAGTCTGCTAACCCCTTTGGTACGCCTTAGGGGAAGGTGGGGCTGTCACAGACTGGCTGATTCCCTCTAATGTTAGTGAGGTGCAAAGTTTCCATGGTTTGGCTAGTTTCTACGACACATTGTCAAGGACTTTAACACTATTGCAGCACCACTTGCATACATTAGAAAGAAGAAAAAAAAGTTCCATTGAGACCCTGATCAAGATAAGGCATTCCAATTACTTAAACACAACATCACACATGCACCATTACTTAGTTTACCGTATTTTGACAAGTCATTTGAAATTGAGTTTGATGCTTCTGGTATAAGTATTGGAACAGTATTGATCCAAGAAGGTCAACTATTGGTTTACTTTAGTAAGAACTCTGTGCCTTACTACATGCATTGCAAACTTGGCAACACTCCTTAGGCCAAAGCAGTTTATTTTGCACACTGATCATGAGTTGCTTAAATACATTAAGTCTCAAAGAAAATTGAGCAAGCGACATGCAAGATGGATCGCATTTGTTGAGAGTTTTCCAATGGTGACCAAGTACAAACCTGGTAAGACAAACGTGGTTGCTGATGCTCTTTCAAGAAGGTATACTCTTATCACTACATTTGATGCCAAATTGTTAGGGTTTGAACTAGTTAAAGAATTGTATACGAATGACCCTGATTTTGATGAAATTATACCTCTTGGAAGCATGAAAACCATGAACATTATTATGTGAGTGATGGGTTTCTTTTCTTTAAAGGTAAGTTATGTATTTCGTCTTGTTCCATACACGATTTATTAGTTCGTGAATCTCATGGAGGGGATCTAATGGGTTATTTTGGAGTGACCATGACATTATCTATCTTACAAGAACATTTCTTCTGGCCAAAAATGAGGCGTGATATTGAACGTCTAGTTGAAAGATGTGTAACTTGCCATCATGCCAAGTCTAAGGTAAATCACTATGGACTTTATACTCCATTGCCTATTCCTAGTCATCTTGGGTAGACTTGTCTACGGATTTTGTTCTTGGATTGCCCAGAACTAGGAAGGGACATGACTCTATTTATGTTGTAGTTGATTGGTTTTTGTAAGATGGCACATTTCATACCTTGTCATAAAATCGATGATGCCAAACATGTTGCTGATTTTTTCTTTCATCAAATAGTTCATTTGCATGGCAAGCCATGTACAATAGTATCTGATAGGGATGTTAAGTTCCTTAGCTACTTTTCGAAGACATTGTAGAGTAGGTTAGGTACTAAACTTTTGTTTTCTACTTCTAGTCATCCACAAACTGATGGTCAAACTAAAGTAGTTAATAGAACCTTGTCTACTTTGTTGCGAGCAATCATTGGAAAGAATCTTAAAACTTGGGAAGATTACTTGCCATATGTAGAATTTGTATACACAACACTATGCAATATTCACCATTTGAGATTGTATATGGTTTAAACCCCTTAACCCATTGGATTTATCCCCTTTACCTGTGTCTGAGAGAACTAGTTTTGATGGTAAGAAAAAGGCTGAGATGGTTCAACAATTGCATGAGAAAGCTCGACAATTGCACTATACAATATTCACTGTTTGAGATTGTGTATGGTTTTAACCCCTTTACCCCATTGCATTTATCCATTTTACTTGTATCTGAGAGAACTAGCCTTGATGGTAAGAAAAAAACTGAGATGGTTTGACAATTGCATGAGAAAGCTCAACTTAACACTGAAAGGAGGACCGTGCAGATTGTTCAAAATGCTAACAAAGGATGTCATAAAATTGTTTTTGAACCTGGTAATTGGGTTTGGATTCACATGCGCAATGAGCGTTTTCCAGTTCAACGATGCAATAAGCTAATCCCACGAGGAGATGGTCCATTTCAATTCATTGAGCACATCACTGATAATGCCTACAAGCTGGATCTCCCTAATGAGTATAGTGTTCATGCTACTTTTAACGTTTCTGACTTTAGTCCAAATCTTGCAGACGATGAGCTTGATTTGGGGACAAATCACCTTCAAGAGAGGGGGAGTGATGAAGGAACCAAGGCTGGTCATGATCCAAAGGATAGTGTCATAGAGGTTTCACGTGGTTCAATGACTAGGGCTCATGCGAAGAAACGCAAAGAGTCATTACAAGTGTTGGTGCCCGCGGTGCATGGTCAAGTTGCTGAAGCAAGTGTGATTGAAGGTCTCAAAGATGATGAACAAACACTCTACACTTTGCTTGAGATTCATGACAATGAAGGAAGCTCCAAATGAGGACATCTCGATTTAATGGTTTCCAAACCCTAACTGGCCGAATGCACTTCAAGTTTTTGGTTGATTGAGTAGTCATTGGTTAGTAGTGTTTTGTTAGGTGCTGGTAGTTAATTTTCATTATTAGTTGGTGTGATAATGTATGGCCAGAATTAATTAATTAATAAGGCCATTTTTTAGTTTCCAAAATAGTTAGTTTTAGTTAGTTGGACCGCTAGGTCTTGTTGAGCTTTTTTTAGTGCCGACTTGGGTTTCCCCACAGAAGTTGGTTCATGGTTTCCTAATCCGTTAGGGCCTTGAGTCATGTAAAAGGCTATAAATATGCCTTAAGTTTAATGCTTTTGATAGTCAAGAATCAATAAACAAATTTAACTACTAACACCTAACAAAACACTACTAACCAACGACTACTTAGTCAACCAAAACTTAAAGTGCATTCGGCTACCTAGGGTTTGGAAAACCTTAAACACGAGATGTCCTCATTTGGAGCTTCCTTCATTTCCATGAATCTCAAGCAAAGTGTAGAGTGTTTTTCATCATCTTTGACGTCTTCAATCACACTTGCTTGAGCAACTTGATCATGGACCATGTGCACCAACACTTGTAATGACTCTTTGAGTTTCTTCGTGCAAGCCCTAGCCATTAGACCATGTGAAACCTCTATGACACCATCCTTTTGATCATGACCAGCCTTGGTTGGATCACGACCGGCCTTGGTTCCTTCATCACACTGGCTGCTAGATGATAAGCTTGTTCCTGCTTGTTTCTAGTTTTCCAGAATTACGAATGCTATGTTCAACTTTTATTGCACGGATGCTGCTTTTTGGGATAAGGTGTGTTGATTTATATTTGTTCCCTTTGTGGCTGTTTTGGGAGCTTGGTGTATTGTTACTGCCTTAATTTTTTTCCTTTCGGCTTTTGATTTGTTTTTCGTAGTATGTTGCTAAATCTGATGGCAATCTAAGACAATGAATGTTGGTTATAATTTTCTTTTTTTTTTTAATGATCAAGTGGCTGCTGGATGTTGAGTTGTTCCTACTTGTTTCTTGTTTTCTAGAATTTTGAATGCTATGTTCAACAATTATTGCATGGATGCTGCTATTTAGCAACGAATTAAAGACTTTTAGTATTCATTGAAAATAAAACGTTGCTGGATTAAGTCCTTTCCCTGCCAACTGATCAATGCATTGTTGAAAAACTTAAAGACGGTCAAGAAGAATTCGAAAATATTGTTGTATGACAGTCTTACTAAACATGATTTTACATAGTTTGATTGCATGTTTTGTGTAAGGCAGTATTGTAAAGAGAGGAAGTAGACTGTGGAGAGTAGAGAGGAGAACAATCAAGAAATGATGCTCAGGAGGCCAAGACACTACTGAAATCGCTTTTCATGTTTGAACCCTCTGTGTACTTGACTAATTGTGTTTGAAATTTGGATTGAAGTATTGTTGGATCATTCATTTTTTATTTCATGCTTGTATTATTGGACGGTTAACAACTTAGTTATTACTTTTAAATTCATTGTTGGACTAAGGAATTGTTAAATTAATTAGGTTGCAACTTGCAAGGCATTGTATGCTACTATTATCGTCTAAATTTGATTGAAATAGGTTACAAAAGGCTAGCTTTGTACTAGTATTTCTGCCAAAAACTCGAGCTCAGACTTGAGCTTTTGCTATTGAGCTTGGGCGATTCGAACTCAAACATGGGTATTTCTTATTCAAGTCGAGTTGATCATCATTTTCCTTGGCTTATCGAGTTCGAGTTTAAACTCAAGCTCATATGCAGATTGGTCAAGCCTTGCTCGATAAGTTTAATATTTGACTCGACATAAGTCATACATAGCCCTAGGCTCTCCATTTTCGGGCTATCCTTTGCAACTCGGGCTTAGTAGGTTTTTCATGGCGGCTCTCCAGCATGGGGAGGCGCCGCCCCTTTTTCGGCCTACGAAGACGTTCGCCTCCATTCTTTCTCAACCTCCTTCTTCTTCGTCCTCTGGCATTGGCCATCTCAGTACATACAAGGGTGAGCCATCGTTGGTGATATCCCGTCAAGATATGATACAGATAGCAGCACCTTACTCTAACGCACTGGTTGGCAGATTTGCAGTAGGCCGCCCTTCCATGGAGATTATTCGCAAATTTATCATTTTTTTGGGGCTGAGGGGTGAGTGTCCGATAAGCTTATTAGATTCCAAGCACATTCTTTTACGTCCATCCGTGGAGGAAGATTACACCAGGCTTTGGTGTCGCAAGTCTTGGTACATTGGCAAGTTTCATATGTCCCTGTCGAAATGGACAATCGATTTTAAACCAGGAGCAGAGTCATCAATTGCACCAGTTTGGGTCAATTTTCCGGGTCTTCCATTGCCGTTTTTCGAAAAGCAATTTCTGCTTAAGCTGGGTAACTTACTTGGCCGACCCTTAAAAGTGGATGAAGCTACGGCTTCACTGAAACGTCCTTCTGTAGCCCGTATATTGTTGGAGGTCGATGTATTGCATTCTCCCAAATCCAGGATTTGGATTGGAGATGATCAGTGGGGTTTTTGGCAGAAAATTGAGTATGAAGAATATCCTTCTTATTGTGCTTTTTGCTCGTTGATTGGTTATACAGAAAATATCTGTCATAAAAAACATCCGGAATTGCGGCCTGTACGCCGTTCTAGACCATCAACTAAGCCTCACGTCAGACAAGTCTTTCAACCAAAGGGGGTAACTACTGTTGATGAATCTCTTCCTGTTGTGGATTCTGGGATTGTAATAGTCTCGAGAGTAAAAGAGCATGAAAACAGTACTTCTGCAACGGATGTTTCTACTTCTGTTATTTCATCATCGTCTTCTAACCCTATTAGGGGTAATTCTCCTCAAGCTAATGTACCTGTTCATGTTCCTGTTCTCCCTAATACAACTCTGGGGGTTGATGCAGATACGCAGAATGTTATCTCTGTAGTCACCCTTGTTCCCCCAGATTCTTCTTCTCCGATTAAAGCTTTATCAGACAAAATCCCTACCTCCGCCCGGGATGACAATCTGTTGCCTATTCCGTCTGCTTCTTTAGTACCGCACCATGAGCGGAATTATTCTTCTCTCTCTCCTCGACGGCACCACGATCATGTTCGACTGGTGCGGTCTAATTCCGAAGGCCAATCAGGGGTGCAAGGTCTTTCCTTGGTTGATTTAAAAAGTTTTCATGATCGGCTGCCCAGCAGAATCATAGCATCTAAGCTTTGCTGCGATCCGTTTGTTACTGGAGTATCTCTGGATGATACCGACACTCAATTATTGCAAAATTTGATCCAAGGCCGCAAGGGTCGTAGTAGACAGGCCAAGAAACGAGAAGGTATGACTTCATCTGCTCATTATAATCTTCGGTCTAATAATGTTAAATCCGATTAAGTTTATAGTGTGGAACATTCGTGGTGCTTCGAACAAGGAGTCATTACGGCATATTCGTCGCACTTATAGATAAAACAATATTCGTTTTCTGATTCTATTGGAGCCATTAGCCAATGTTTCTCATTTGGGGAGTGTGCAGCTGTTCTTGGGTTTTGATTTTGCTCGGTCCTTCGTGCACAACAAAATTTGGATATTCTGGTGTTCAGATGCTCGATATTCTTTTGTAGAAGCCTCGGATCAATTAGTTCATATACATTTGTCTTTCCCTTCTTGTTCTTCCATTATTATTTCGGCTGTCTATACGAAGTGTAACAGAATTGGTAGGAGACGGTTATGGGAGGCTCTGGAGCAATTTTTCACGTCTATTACTCTTCCATGGATTGCCGTAGGGGACTACAACGTTATTTCTTCCGCAGAGGAAAGGATTGGAGGATTAGCCCCGAATATTCGTGATTTGGAAGAATTCAACTCTGCATTAAATCGGAGTGGTCTATTTCCAGTTCAGTTCGATGGGTCTGCTTACATATGGACAAATGGTCGCATGTGGCAGCGACTTGATCGAGCGGTCGTTAATAGCGTTTGGCTGTCTGATATTGAGATGACTCTAGTTGCTCATCTTCAGAGAGGGCGGTCTGATCATTGTCCGTTGCTGGTCAGGGGAGGAAGTACGACAGCACGACGGTCTTCATTTCGATTTCTTAATGTCTGGCGAGGTCATTCCAATTTTCAACAAACAGTAAGGTCTGCTTGGGCTCAGCCTGTTTCTGGAGTTGGAATGCAGAAATTCTTTAATAAATTGCAGGTGGTTAAAAGTGTTTTATCTAGATGGAATGTGGATGTATTTGGGAATATCTCTCAAAGGGTCAAAGTGGCAGCAGATAATTTATTGGCCAAGGAAATTTTGTATGATCAAAATAGAGACACGTTGTCTAGGACGGTAGTTCATGAGGCAAAGGCAGTTCATTCTCGGGAGCTAGCGATGGAATGTGAATTCTGGAGACAAAAAGCAGCGATCAAATGGATCAAAGAGGGCGACGCTAATACCACTTTTTTTCATGCAGCAGTTAAGCAGAAACGCAGCTCTAATTTTATTGTACAAATTAGGGGCAACGGGGACAGTTGGTTTGATAGTGTCGAGAATATTAAGCTGTAGGCGAGTGATTTTTTCTCCTCTTTGTTCACAGCAGACCGCGCTGTTTTCTCTGGCAGCAGACCGCACTGTTTGCTCTGGCAGCAGACCGTCACTTGATCTGCCCAAGCTTACGCAAGAGGAGAACGACATGCTGCTGAAATCACCATCGGTAGAAGAAGTTTATACGGTAATATGTTCGTTTGACCCTCAGAGTTCTGCGGGGCCTGATGGTTTTGGAGGGGGTTTTTATCAAAGTTGCTGGGAGTGTATAAGGGACGACTTCATGGACGCGGCGAAGGATTTTTTCGCTGGTACCACAATGCCCCGCGGATTTTCAAGTACAACGATCACATTACTGCCCAAAAAGGAAGGTGCATGTGAGTGGAAAGATTTCCGACCAATAAGCTTATCTAACGTTAGTTCAAAGATCATTTCTAAGATTTTGTCTACCCGCATTAATCAACTCCTTCCTAAGTTGATTTTAGAGTTTCAGATTGGCTTTATCCCGGGCAGGGGAATACAAGATAATGTTCTGCTAGCTCAGGAATTAATTCTGGATTTGGACAAGAAACTGCGTCACCCTAACGTAATATTGAAATTGGATATGGAGAAGGCCTATGACAGGGTGGACTGGGGGTTTTTATTATACATGCTTCGTGAATTTGGCTTTAAAGAAGGTGTGGTAGATCTGATTTTTTGATTAATATCCAACGTTGGTTTTCTGTCCTGGTTAATGGGGAGCTCACGAGCTTTTTCAAGTCGACTAGAGGGGTTCGTCAGGGGGATCCTTTATCTTCCACTCTTTTCCTTTTTGTCTCGGAATTTCTTGGAAGGGGCCTTCAGCAGCTGTTTACTAGGAATCCAGGATTTAGATTTTTGACTAAGGGAGGGCTGGTCCCGTTTCTTGCTTTTGCCGATGACGTGATTATTTTCACGCGGGCATCGTCTGAATGTCTGCAGGCTGTGTCGTCCTTTCTACGAGAATATCAAACTCTTTCTGGCCAAAAAATTAATCTCTCCAAGAGTCGTTTCCTTTGTTCGTCGAAGCTTCCTTCGGATGTTATCAACTTAATTCAGCAAGTAACGGGATTTCAAGGGCAGTCTTGGCCTGTCAAATATTTGGGAGTTCCACTTTCTCTTGGCCGTAGTAAAAGTGTCTTATTTGATGGAGTTATTGCTTCCGTTAGAGCAAAGCTTCATCATTGGAGTTCTCGGTTTCTTTCTGCTGGGGGAAAGCTCATCTTGCTTCGTCATGTGTTGAATTCAATGCCTCTTTACCTCTTGCAGGTTACTAAACCACCTAAGGGGATTTTTCTTAGATTGGGCAAGCTGTTTAATGCATTCTTGTGGGATGGCAAGGATGGTAGACGGATTCATTGGTCTTCCAGGGAGAAATTATGCTTTCCAGTCGAAGAAGGGGGATTGGGATTTCGATCACTGTTGGACTTAGAGAAGGCTTTTGCAATGAAATTATGGTGGAGAATACGTCAAAAGAGCTCTCCTTGGGCCAGATTTATGCACCGTAAGTACATTGGCGAACAGCACCCATTCTTGGCTGCGGCTGCTGTTGGGTCGGCAACATGGAAGCGGGTCTGTTCGGTTCGGGCTATAACTGAAGACAATATTCGTTGGCGGCTTGGTGAGGGATTCATCGATTTGTGGCATGATCTGTGAGAACCCAGAAAAAAAAAATTTATTTATTTATTTATTATTTTATTCCTGTGCACCCGTTTTTTTTTTTATATATTTTCTTTATTATATTACTTTTATCAACATTTTATCAGTAAATATAGTTTTAAAATCATTGTTCTAGTATAAGGTAGTCCGTGAGAAATTTGGAACGTATTTTGGACGTGGGACCCGCTAGTGCATTTAGTGAGAGAAATTCGGCCGATTCGGTTAAATATTGCATATAGGGATTTAAGTACTAGGTGTTAGGAGATAATTGGAGGTTACCTAGATGAATTAATACTGAGGAGACAAGAACATGACTTCTAGCAACAATAAGGTGCCAAGTGTCCACTTGTTATTAGCTTAAACTTGCCTAACTTTTGGCCTAACTTCTTTAACTTTACTTAAAGTCTAATTTTGACCAAGATGACTTCACTTCTTCCTCCCTCTTGGCCGAATGCTCCTTGGAAGCAAAATGAAAAGATTCTTCAACCTTCATCTTCAAATCCTTGCTCAAATCTTGAAAACTAGCCGTTTGTTTCTTGAATTAGTCCATAAAAACATCTTGCTTAGGGTCTGTGAAGCACTTGGTGGTGTTGGTTTGGAAGAAAATCACCTAAGCTACAACCTTTCTTGAAGAACTAAGGTATCTTGCTTGGAACTCATCTTTTGTTATTAATTTTGGCCAATTGGTGCCTTATAGTAGCTATTTACGCGATTTTACGGAAGATTTGGTGGATTGGAGTGAAGTTTCCTAATTTTCTGATTTTTCTGGATTTTTTTCTGTTTTCCTATGATTGAGATGATTGAGCTTGAATTGATGGTTCCAAATGGTGTTTTATAGCTCTCTTGTGCGTTAATTGGGGTTAATTACGGACAATTTCCGTTTGTGCGGAAAATTTCAGATTTAGGGTTTCAAATTGGGGGTTTTCTATTGTTGATTGTTGAACTTCTAATTGGCTATAATTGAAGGGTATTGTGACCCTAATGAAGTATATTGAATGGCTTATGACTTGTTTGGGTGCTTGTGGTTGTGTTGGATAGTTTTATTGGTTGTCTTGTAGGTTGGAAAAGCTGAAATTTTAGGGGAAATGCTGTCCAAGTGTCTAGGGTATTGGATTCTTATGTGTTGGGTTGAGATTTGATAGAAGTGAATAATCTTAGGGTTTATTTCTACTTTTAACCCTAAAGGTTATGTATTTTTCATTTCCAAGCTATATTTGGGTCTTGCCTTAATAGTTCCTAGAAAAAGGTATTCGACTTGTGTTTGCGTTTTCATTGTACTTTCTTGATTGTTATAGGGCGTGCCGGTGATCCGAGGCTCACGTCGGGCGAAAACTTGTGAAATTTCTTTGTTGAACTTGGTGAGTGTACTACTCACATGTTTGTTATTCCGTGGCTTTCTTGTACTTGAATTCTGTGGTTTGGACTAGTTGTGATGATTGTTTGAGCTAGGTGAGGCGAGGGTGTACTTTACCACTCTCGTACTCTCTAGCCTCCTGGACTGGTTATTATCCTAAGCTTACTTGACTGTTTATGATATTACTTGAATATTATTGACTGTACTGGATTTGGTATCGCTTGGATACCAACTTTACTGTTCACTCTGAGCTCTACCTCATTGGAAGTCAATGGACTCGAGCCAGTAAGGACTTGGTCGGGGACATTTGACAAGCCATGGGGACTGTATTTGGGAATCTTTGGGTATGAGACCCTTGATTCCGGTATACTCGAGTAATACCAATTCTGTACTGTTTGGTGTTCGGGCCCGGTAAGGGGAAAGTGAGGTGGACGGATAATTGGAGTAAAGAGGAGTCTACGGTCATGATTACCTGGTATACATTGACGGAGAGTCAATGAGATGAGTTCAAGCATGGCAAAAGAGGAAAAGGGCTCTTGAGAGCCATCCGTATCCTTTTATTCCCTATACTTGGGTGTTGTTGATTTTACTTACTTGACGTGCGTATTTGGACTGAATATTCTTGTGCTTATGTGATCCTGGTATATTTTGGTGATGGTACCTCATTGGGCGAAAGCTCACCCGTGAATTTTGTTTTCCTTACAGGGATTTACCTTTTGGACTTTTGAGTTTGAAGCTGAGTTGAGTAGAGCTAGTTAAGAGATTTTGTATAGCTCCTCAATAGTTGGCAACTTGATTGTACTTGAATTTACATGTTTCCTTTTGGCTTGTAAACCCACGAATGTGGTTTGTAACACTGTGTGTGTACTCCTGTTCTATGTATTATATTTGGCTTGTATATATACCTTTCGGGGATTGTTGAAAGTTACCTGTTTTTAGTTGGGCCTTGGTGGTTTGTGACGTGGCAATGCTCTATTTGCTTTACGTTTTGGATTTCCAATTTTTCCGTTTCTCGTTTGTGGTTTGGTTGAGCGTGCTAATAGTTTCCTGAACGACTTGCGTTAGTGTTTGACTGTTTTAGTAGTCCTGGCGAGAGCTGGGCAGGCAGTCCGCTAACCCCTTTGGTACGCCTTAGGGGAAGGTGGGACTGTCACAGGTGGTATCAGAGCCTAGGTTAGAATTACCCTGGGCGAACCTAAAACCTGGTCCTTTGAACTTTTGGGATTGTGTTTAGATGCCATTAAGTGTGAATATATTGTCTAAGCTATAAACCTTTGTTATCTTTGTAGGTTATGGCTGGCACTAGTGGAGCGGGCGGAGACGAGCCACCTCAGAGGCGCCCACGGGTTATCGACTTCCAGGAGAGGCCAGGAGGTCCGATCCGGCTGTGGTATACCGCTAGCCGGACCCGCCGCTGTAGGCGTTGCCAGTTTTACTCTTACGCGGACCACGTGGTTGTGGCAGTGCTTGCTGAGCGACGGAGGCTTAGATGTGCCGCCGCCAGGGAGCGCACTGAGACCCTTAGGCTTAGGGGCATCACGCGGATGCAGGCCGATAGGATTGGGGAGCTCCAGGGGGACGTGGCCATGGAGCAGGAGAGGACGAACGCTCTGAGAGAGCAGTTGCAGGTGGTTAACGACCGCCTCACTAGGGTAGTCCGGGAGGTGAGAGACCGGTCCGGCGCTATTATCGATGAGTGTGGGGCACTCATCCCGGGAGTGATTGGCGCCAATGCGCCAGGGGGAGTTCCAGGTGGCGAAGCTCCAGGTCAGGGAGGCGCCCCTAGCTCTAGCTCTGGGGGGGAGTCGGTTGGCTCCGTCGAGGACTAGATTAGGGTTTTGAGCCTTGTTTTGATCCCGTGTGAGGGATACCTAGGAGAAGCTTTTGGTTAGCTGTTTTGTACCTTTTGTACCTTTTGGGGCCTAGGTTGTACAGTGTATTTTGACAGACCCTCTTTTGGCTTCACGGGAGTACTTTTGTATATATTTGCTTGACTGCTCATGTATGACTGTTTGTCACAGTTATGTGTTCTGTGTATAACTGTTCTATGTGTATACATATCTTATGTGGTGTTTATTTTTGGTTCTTCGATCATGCTTATGTGACTATATTTATATGCACTTTTAATATTATTTTGTACCTCGACTTTAGAGTGACATTAGAGCAATGGAAGGCACTCGTAGTGGACGAGGCCGCGGGCGCGGGGTTAGGCAACCCACAACTGACGAGGGTACTAGGGATACCACGACTGAACCAAATCCTGAACCTAGGGTTGACCCTAATGCCCAAATAGCTGCTGCTATGCAGCAAATGACCGACTTGTTAGCCCACGTAGTTCAACAGCAGGGCCAACCTCCTATCCAGCAACCTGGGAACCCTGGCCATGTAGTAGAGAGTGAAGATCGGGCCCTAGAGAGATTTCAGAAGTTCTCTCCGCCAAAATTTCTGGGGGGGCCAGATCCGGACGTGGCCGAAAAATGGTTAGAGAAAATGATAGATATTTTTTCCGCCCTACACTATTCCGAGGAGAGGCAGGTTACTTTCGCTGTCTTCCAATTGGAAGGGGCCGCGCATTCTTGGTGGAACGTGATACGAATGAAGTGGGACCGGGAACAAACCCCAAGAACATGGGTAAACTTTGTGAGGGACTTCAATGCGAAATACTTTCCCCCTCTAGTCCAGGAAAAGAAGGAGGACGAGTTCATTAGACTCCGCCAGGGGACTCAATCGGTGGCTGAGTACGAGAGCCAGTTTACTCGTTTATCTAAGTTTGCCCCTGAACTCATTCTAACGGAACAAAGGAGAGTTAGGCGTTTTATTCAAGGGCTCAATATGGAAATCCAAAAGGATCTGGCGGTAGCCCAGATCAATATCTTTAGTGACGCTGTGGAGAAAGCTTTGCGAGTAGAAAATGCCAGGCTTCAAGTAAGAAACTTTCAGGTGAAAAAACGGGGGTTCTCTGCAAGTAGTTCGACCCAAGGGGATAAAGGGACCCCTCCCAAGTTTGGAAGAGGAGCCGGGGGAGGAAGGCAATCGGGGATGACACGAGGGACTCCACCGAGGGGTGGTCACAATGGACGGGGCCCGCAGAGAAGCGTCTTACAAGGAAGTTCGGCCTCCGTTGCACGCGGACCCTGTGGATTTTGTGGGAAACCAAACCACACTGAGGACAATTGTTGGAGGAAAGAAAGAAAATGCTTGCGCTGTGGGAGTGCGGAGCATCAAATAGCTAACTGTCCGGTGTTACCTCGGGAGGCTCGAGTAACCACCCAGTCGTCGAAGGCCAACTCGGGACAGTCCAAGGTAGAAGGGACAAAGCCAAAGGTGCCAGCTCGGGTTTACTCCCTTGAGCAACAACAAGTCCCTGATTCCTCTGGGGTTGTAGAAGGTACGATCCCTGTTTTCCATCGTCTAGCTAGGATTTTGATAGACCCTGGTGCTACCCACTCCTTTGTTAACCCCGATTTTATGTGCGGCATTGATATAACCCCTGTTAGCTTGCCTTATGACTTAGAAGTTAGTACTCCTACGGGGGACCAACGTTTGATTACTGGTTTGATGTATACAAATTGCGAGATTTGGGTAGGAGAGAGAAAGCTTTTGGGGAATCTTATAAGTTTAGCTATTAAGGGGTATGACGTTATATTGGGTATGGACTGGCTAGCGAAGTACGATGCACAACTTGATTGTAAGAGAAAAGTAGTGGAATTTCGTATACCGGGGGAGGCAACCCTAAGGCTTGATATAAGGGGTAGTTTAGCCTCATCTGCATTAATTTCGGGTATTCGGGCTAGGAAATTTCTGTATAGAGGGGCCCAAGGGTTCCTAGCTTTTCTTATAAACACTCCCACTGATAAGTTGAGGGTTGAAGATGTGTCGGTAGTAAGTGAGTATCCGGATGTGTTTCCTGATGAATTAGTAACTTTACCTCCGGAGAGAGAGATAGAGTTTAAGATCGACTTATTGCCGGGGACGTCACCTATCTCTAAGACCCCCTATCGAATGGCACCTGCTGAGCTCAAGGAGTTGAAATTACAGTTGCAAGACCTGTTGGAGCGTGGGTTTATTCAGGAGAGTGGATCTCCGTGGGGGGCTCCGGTACTATTTGTTAAGAAGAAGGATGGAACTTTAAGATTGTGTATCGATTATCGGGGATTAAACAATATGACCATTAAGAACAAATACCCACTTCCTCATATCGATGAACTGTTTGACCAGTTGCAAGGCGCGGTGGTCTTTTCAAAGTTAGATCTCCGACAGGGTTACTATCAGTTGCTTATTAAGAAAGAAGATGTACCCAAGACTGCTTTCAATTCTAGATATGGGCATTTTGAGTTTGCAGTCATGCCCTTTGGGTTGACCAATGCCCCTGCCGCCTTTATGGATTTGATGCATCGGGTTTTCAAACCCTACCTGGACCGATTTGTTGTCGTGTTTATTGACGACATCTTGGTCTATTCTAAAACCCGTGAGGAACATGAGCAGCATTTGAAGCTAGTGTTACAAACCCTGAGAGATCATCGGCTATACGCCAAATTTAGTAAGTGTGAATTTTGGTTGGAGAAAATCTCTTTCTTGGGACATGTGATTTCAAAAGAAGGTATTACAGTGGATCCCGGGAAAGTAGAGGCAGTGGCTGAATGGAAGAGGCCAGAAAACCCCACTGAGATTCGCAGTTTCTTAGGGTTGGCTGGGTACTATAGACGCTTTATTAAAGACTTTTCCAAACTGGCTGGCCCTTTAACCGATCTAACGAAGAAAAATAGCCGTTTTGTGTGGGATACTAGGTGTGAAACCAGTTTCCAGGAGTTGAAACGAAGGTTAACCAGGGCTCCTGTTTTGGCCTTGCCTAATGGGAATGACAGTTTTACTGTTTATACCGATGCTTCGAGGGAAGGCTTAGGGTGTGTGTTAATGCAAAACAAGAACGTGATTGCTTTTGCCTCTAGGAAACTGAAAACCCATGAACAAAACTACCCTACCCATGACTTGGAGTTAGCTGCTGTGGTCTTTGCTCTGAAAAAGTGGAGACACTATCTCTACGGGGTTACCTTTGAGGTTTATTCAGACCATAAGAGTCTTAAATACCTTTTCTCCCAAAAAGAGTTGAATATGAGGCAACGCCGGTGGATGGAACTCTTAGAAGATTACGACTGCACGATCAACTACCATCCCGGTAAGGCTAACGTAGTAGCGGACGCCTTAAGTCGGAAGGCTCAAGTAGCAGGGTTAATGGTCAAGGAGTGGGAAATGTTAGGAGCAGCTAGCGAGTGGAACCCTAGACTGGGATGCAAACAAATAACTTTTGGGAATATTCGGGTGACATCTGCTATTCTCGATCGAATTAAAGAAGCCCAAGAGAAGGATCCGATGGTACAAAAGTGGAAGGAAAAGGTGGAAAAGGAAGCACTACCTGACTTCAATTTGGGTCCTGAAGGGATTTTAAGGTATAGGAACCGAGTAGTTGTAGCCAATGATGAAAACCTGAAAAGAGAAATTTTGGAGGAAGCCCATCGATCGAAATATACAATCCATCCTGGTAGTAATAAGATGTACCAAGACTTGCGACGGTTGTACTGGTGGGATAAGATGAAAAGGGAAATTGCACAATATATCCAAACCTGTCTGATTTGCCAGCAAGTTAAGGCGGAACACCAAAAACCCTCTGGACTGTTACAACCTCTTGAGATACCTGAATGGAAGTGGGAAAATATCACGATGGACTTTGTTTCTGGACTGCCAAGAACTCAGAAAGGACATGATGCCGTTTGGGTGATCGTTGATCGGTTGACCAAATCGGCTCATTTCTTACCTGTGAATGTGAAGGATTCCATGGATAAGTTGGCTAGGTTGTACCTGAATGAAATTGTGAGGTTGCATGGGGTTCCAGTGAGTATAATTTCAGACCGAGATCCTCGTTTTGTATCGCGGTTTTGGCAAAAGTTTCAGGAGAACTTGGGGACCAAAATCAACCTTAGTACCACTTATCACCCCCAGACGGATGGACAGTCAGAGCGAACCATTCAAACCCTCGAGGATATGTTACGGACTTGTATTCTGGATTTTGGGGGTAATTGGGGTCAACATATGACTTTGGTAGAGTTTGCCTACAATAACAGTTTCCATTCGTCCATTCAAATGGCACCATATGAAGCTCTCTACGGACGGAAGTGTCGTTCGCCCATTTATTGGGATGAAGTAGGGGAAAAGAAAGCTCTAGATCCAACAACCATTCCTTGGATGGAGGATGCACAAGAGAAGGTTAAATTGATCCGTCAAAGACTCCAAACAGCTCAAAGCCGACAAAAGAGCTACGCAGATAACCGAAGGAAAGACTTGGAGTTCGAAGTGGGAGACCGTGTTTTCCTTAAAATCACACCACTACGAAGCGTCACTGCGGGTAGAGGAAAGAAACTTCAACCACGGTTCGTGGGGCCTTACAAAATTCTCCAACGAGTTGGGAAGGTAGCGTACCGACTCGAGTTGCCGCCAAGTTTATCTCGGATTCATGACGTCTTCCATGTTTCGATGCTGAAAAAATACTATCCTGATCCAACCCACGTTGTGCGACCAGAGGAGATTGAGTTAGATGAGGCACTTACTTACGAAGAAAGACCTGTACAAGTACTCGATCGAAGGATTAAGGAACTGAGGAATAAGCAAATTCCATTGGTAAAGGTTTTGTGAAGAAATCATGGAATAGAAGAGGCAACTTGGGAGTTGGAGGAAGAGATGCAAAAGAAATACCCTGAGTTATTTAGTAACCCAGGTGAGCAATTTCGAGGGCGAAATTCTTTAAGGGGGAGAGAGTGTGAGAACCCAGAAAAAAAAATTTTTATTTATTTATTTATTATTTTATTCCTGTGCACCCGTTTTTTTTTATTTTCTTTATTATATTCCTTTTATCAACATTTTATCAGTAAATATAGTTTTAAAATCATTTTCTAGTATAAGGTAGTTCGTGAGAAATTTGGAACGTATTTTGGGACGTGGGACCCGCTAGTGCATTTAGTGAGAGAAATTCGGCCGATTCGGTTAAATATTGCCTATAGGGATTTAATTACTAGGTGTTAGGAGATAATTGGAGGTTACCTAGATGAATTAATACTGAGGAGACAAGAACATGACTTCTAGCAACAATAAGGTGCCAAGTGTCCACTTGTCATTAGCTTAAACTTGCCTAACTTTTGGCCTAACTTCTTTAACTTTACTTAAAGTCTAATTTTGACCAAGATGACTTCACTTCTTCCTCCCTCTTGGCCGAATGCTCCTTGGAAGCAAAAGGAAAAGATTCTTCAACCTTCATCTTCAAATCCTTGCTCAAATCTTGAAAACTAGCCGTTTGTTTCTTGAATTAGTCCATAAAAACATCTTGCTTAGGGTCTGTGAAGCACTTGGTGGTGTTGGTTTGGAAGAAAATCACCTAAGCTACAACCTTTCTTGAAGAACTAAGGTATCTTGCTTGGAACTCATCTTTTGTTATTAATTTTGGCCAATTGGTGCCTTATAGTAGCTATTTACGCGATTTTACGGAAGATTTGGTGGATTGGAGTGAAGTTTCCTAATTTTCTGATTTTTCTGGATTTTTTTCTGTTTTCCTATGATTGAGATGATTGAGCTTGAATTGATGGTTCCAAATGGTGTTTTATAGCTCTCTTGTGCGTTAATTGGGGTTAATTACGGACAATTTCCGTTTGTGCGGAAAATTTCAGATTTAGGGTTTCAAATTGGGGGTTTTCTATTGTTGATTGTTGAACTTCTAATTGGCTATAATTGAAGGGTATTGTGACCCTAATGAAGTATATTGAATGGCTTATGACTTGTTTGGGTGCTTGTGGTTGTGTTGGATAGTTTTATTGGTTGTCTTGTAGGTTGGAAAAGCTGAAATTTTAGGGGAAATGCTGTCCAAGTGTCTAGGGTATTGGATTCTTATGTGTTGGGTTGAGATTTGATAGAAGTGAATAATCTTAGGGTTTATTTCTACTTTTAACCCTAAAGGTTATGTATTTTTCATTTCCAAGCTATATTTGGGTCTTGCCTTAATAGTTCCTAGAAAAAGGTATTCGACTTGTGTTTGCGTTTTCATTGTACTTTCTTGATTGTTATAGGGCGTGCCGGTGATCCGAGGCTCACGTCGGGCGAAAACTTGTGAAATTTCTTTGTTGAACTTGGTGAGTGTACTACTCACATGTTTGTTATTCCGTGGCTTTCTTGTACTTGAATTCTGTGGTTTGGACTAGTTGTGATGATTGTTTGAGCTAGGTGAGGCGAGGGTGTACTTTACCACTCTCGTACTCTCTAGCCTCCTGGACTGGTTATTATCCTAAGCTTACTTGACTGTTTATGATATTACTTGAATATTATTGACTGTACTGGATTTGGTATCGCTTGGATACCAACTTTACTGTTCACTCTGAGCTCTACCTCATTGGAAGTCAATGGACTCGAGCCAGTAAGGACTTGGTCGGGGACATTTGACAAGCCATGGGGACTGTATTTGGGAATCTTTGGGTATGAGACCCTTGATTCCGGTATACTCGAGTAATACCAATTCTGTACTGTTTGGTGTTCGGGCCCGGTAAGGGGAAAGTGAGGTGGACGGATAATTGGAGTAAAGAGGAGTCTACGGTCATGATTACCTGGTATACATTGACGGAGAGTCAATGAGATGAGTTCAAGCATGGCAAAAGAGGAAAAGGGCTCTTGAGAGCCATCCGTATCCTTTTATTCCCTATACTTGGGTGTTGTTGATTTTACTTACTTGACGTGCGTATTTGGACTGAATATTCTTGTGCTTATGTGATCCTGGTATATTTTGGTGATGGTACCTCATTGGGCGAAAGCTCACCCGTGAATTTTGTTTTCCTTACAGGGATTTACCTTTTGGACTTTTGAGTTTGAAGCTGAGTTGAGTAGAGCTAGTTAAGAGATTTTGTATAGCTCCTCAATAGTTGGCAACTTGATTGTACTTGAATTTACATGTTTCCTTTTGGCTTGTAAACCCACGAATGTGGTTTGTAACACTGTGTGTGTACTCCTGTTCTATGTATTATATTTGGCTTGTATATATACCTTTCGGGGATTGTTGAAAGTTACCTGTTTTTAGTTGGGCCTTGGTGGTTTGTGACGTGGCAATGCTCTATTTGCTTTACGTTTTGGATTTCCAATTTTTTCGTTTCTCGTTTGTGGTTTGGTTGAGCGCGCTAATAGTTTCCTGAACGACTTGCGTTAGTGTTTGACTGTTTTAGTAGTCCTGGCGAGAGCTGGGCAGGCAGTCCGCTAACCCCTTTGGTACGCCTTAGGGGAAGGTGGGACTGTCACATGATCGATGGCTATTCGACGAACCTCTTAGCAGACAGTTTGCTGGTGTGCCTCCTGATTTTTTAGTAGCTGAGTTTTATACCTCTACGGGGTGGAATACTGAACGTCTCCTCCAAGTTCTTCCTCGATCTGTTGTTAATATTATTTCACAAACACTTGTTGATCCGACCCTTAAGGATGAATTGGTTTGGGCTCCTTCAGCGGATGGTACATTCACTGTGTCGTCAGCCTGGGATTTAGTTAGACAGCGGCGTAACCTGTCATTGGTTTGGCATGGAATTTTTTGTCCTTTGCTGCCTTTAAAAATGTCATACTTAGTTTGGAGGGTATTGGCTGATTTTCTTCCTCTGGACGACAAGCTCCGTTCTAGAGGAATTTCCATGGTTTCCAAATGTGATTGCTGTGGTAATGCAGTGGAGTCTTTGAATCATATTTTTTTGCATGGCAGGTTAGCAAGTGCTGTTTGGCAGCACTTCTTTCTGGCTTGCGGAATTCCGTGGGGGGCATTCTCATGTGTTTCTTCGCCGCTAGTGGTGTGGTTTCAATCTTCTGGGAATGGGCGATTGGATCATGTTCGGTGTGTTATACCAGTTGTAGTGTTATGATTTCTGTGGCATAGTAGAAACGATGCTCGGTTTGGAAATATCCCCCCTGTCTATTCTAAAGTTATTTTCGATATCAATGGGTGGTTGGTTGCTACGGGGGCTGCACGCATGCTGAACAGATTTCAGTTGGAGGGGGATACATATACGTATTTTGCACGTTACTTTCGGATCAAACCAGCTAAATCCTTATGTCCGAAGGCTATATCATGGATGAAGCCTCCTCGAGGGTCAATCAAACTTAACACCTATGCAAGTGTGTCAAATGGTTTGTCTAAAGGCGGTGGAGTGATACGAGATTTTGAAGGGAAGATGCTTGGTGCTTTTTATAAGGAATTCGGGGAATATGAGGTGGTACATGCGGAGGGCTTAGCATTGTTAACTGGTCTACAGTGGTGTGTTGGAACAGGGTTGTCAGATATTTTGGTGGAAGTGGATTCACTAGCGTTGGTACGGTTGGTTACTAGTCAATCTGTTGGTAAGTGGCCGTTGTGTAGCGTCTTAAGTCAAATTCGATTGTTACTATGCAAGGTGAAGGGGACCATTACACATATTTATCGTGAGGCGAATGCCGTGGCAGACAACTTAGCTGCTTTATCTCTGGAGAGTCCATATGTTACTTTCCAATCTCATCAGTAACTTCCAAGTAGAGCTCGGTCGTTGATTAATTTGGATGCAATAGGTTATCCATATATTCGCAACTTTAATGTTTAGGAATAGTACTCCTAGTTCTCTGGCATGTATTGAAGGTTGGGACTTTTCCCTCCTTCTTATTTTTAGCGTTTGCAATTAATAAAAGTTGGGGAGTTTTCCCCTTTTGAAAAAAATAAAAAATAAAAATACACAGCCCTGGGCACAAACACGATATGCAAATGAAGCAAGTCATAGTGGGTTAAGCAATAAGTTTGCACAATTAACTCGTTACTGACTCATTAAAAGTTATATGACTTGATATGTTAATCCATAACCCCAATGAAAAATTATCTTATACCTTTTTATCTCTTTGAATTTTCTCCAGAATTTATACTAGAATTAAAAAAATAAAATGGTACTTCATTTTCCCTCCTAAATTGCTTGCACCAAAATATTGGCACCTTCCTTCCTAAATTTTAAGTTTCCTCCATGTATATGTACAAGCTTATATTGAAGCCCAGATTCCATAAGTTGCCATACACAGCCTCAATGATTTTAATTTTCTAATTCCCGCTATCATTTTTCCTTCCTCAAGTTGACAAATATTTAGATTTAGATTAATTATTGCTCATTTACTCTTCCTCCTACTATGTAAAATACTCTTTGATCAAATTCTCCTTTCTAGGTAAATTTTAATATGCTCTTACAAAATATTACCATTATTTTTGTGTAGCTGTTTTGAATGTTTTCTTGCTTGTTCACCTCGTCTCTTGCATGATTTTGCCTATTGTTTTTTGCTTCTTTGAAGATTTTCTTTGCAAAACAACAACACTTTTTTGGGGTGTTGTTATTGAAATGATAATGCATTCAAGACTATATAAGCAATATTTAATGAGAATCTACATTGACGTACCACAGTGGGCATTGAGCTTCTAGTTGGCTTCCAAGATGGACGGATCAGCATAAGATTATCAAGTCTCGGTCCCAGCCGCCCCAATTCAAATACATCTTTTCTTTTAAAGACTCATATTTTACTCTTTTAAGATTTTTTATTTATAATTTTCATGTAAATATTTAAATGAGTTAACACATGATTGCCGATGCTTTAATAAACAAGTTGTGACACGAACACACCATGAAAGTTAAATACGTTATGTATAGGTCTCGACTTGTTTAATACAAGCATGAATATGGCACGATAGGAACACGATATCACACCACCCATTAATAGTACTATTTGTCCATAACCCCATATTGTTAAAGAATTCAACGTAGTGAAAATACATTTAGAATATAAGATTAACACATTATTTGCAAAAGCTAAATGACAGTACAAAGAGTTTATAACATGGCTTGGATATATCTTGTTGTTTTGAAACATACTATTGTTTGTAGTTTCATTAAATAAAGGAAAAAATGTCACATAAAAGTATAATTGCTATGAAATCTTTACCCCGGGTATCATGTTGACAAATATATTCTTCTTAATTTCAAAATATAAGGTCTCCTTAATACGAACCCTCTCAGAGATGAAACCCGTAAATCATAAGCCCAAGGATTTAGAATATGGTATCAAAGTTTGAAGCAGTGGATTAGTGTGAGAACCCTGAAAAATATATACATAAATACCATTTTGTAGATCATTTGCATTTCTTTTAACTCTTTAATAAATTTTAGCATTAATTTCCCTTGCCTGCATACAAGTCCGTAAAGATAATTTTGTGTGAGAAATAATATAATTTTCAATAGTTATGAATTTTCTTGATTTTGCTAGACTAAATTAATATTTCTTGAGTTGGATTACTTCTATTACTTTAAAATAAATCCTTTGAATTCCGATAGCTAATCTTAAGCGTTATTAATGACTAAGTTAATAAATGTTGATATAAATGGATAAACGAATATTAAGAATGTCAAATCTTTATATTAAGGTCAAACTTGATTTTAATAGGCTAATTAATTAAACAAGAATGTTTGCATTAAGGGAGGCTTAATACTAATTCGTAGTCAACAACTTTTAAATAGAAATAATGCATGTACTATAATCATTTTTTAGGACCTAAGATTTCGATAATCAAAGTCCTGCTAGATTAGCGTTTCAATTCGGCGTTCAAAGCATCTTGGGGACAATTTTTGGAACTAAGATTAAACCAAGGACTTAAGTGGCTAATTGGAGAAGTAGTGAAAGGACTAATCTACCCCCCAATGCTACACAATACCCACGGACATAACCATTCCCTGCTCAGCCAAACAGCTCCCCGGACACCATGATCACAGCCACCCAAGCTGGCCAACCGCAGCTCCACCGCCAAGCTAACCAACCACAGCCTTCACCACTGCCGTACTCAAGCCCTGCCAACACTCAACCACCCTCCAAAACCGCAGCACCACCCCACAACATCAGCCATAACCTCTGCTCACCTCCCACCGCAGATAGCATTCTGCTTCCACATTGTTTCCATCGCCAGAGTAGTGAGGGAAAGCCGAGCTTCTTGTTTCCTTTCTTTCTGTCCGTAAGCTAGAGAGGGAAGAGAGGGACTTGCGATCCATTCTGCCTTCTAACCGTGAGCTGGTGAAGGGACTGAGGGCTGAACTTTCTCCATTCCAGCCGCCACCAGAGCAAGGGAGAGGGAGAGCTAGTGGTCTGCATTTTCTGGGCTGCTGAAGGGAGGAGGATTATTTCTGCTGCTAATCGTGCGTGTGAGCTCCATTTGAGGTAACTTCTGAGCTGAAATTAGTTGGTTATAGGCAAGTGAGGTCAGCTACGGACTTGCATGTGGTGCTTGTGAGGTTAGATGAGGATTTATGACTTAAGAAATCTGACTTAGATAAGAATTTAAGCTGTCGAAAGATTGAAGCTGGAATTGCAGCTTGTTTCCGGAAATTTGCTGGAGAATGGTTGTCTTTCACTTGGGTAGGTGCTTGACTAATTAAAATCAGAAAGTTAAGCTTTGCATGAAATTATCAGACCGGCTAAGCAAGAGAAATAAAATAAAAAGAAACCAAATCTGCTACATGCATGTTTCTGCCGAGAGTGGAGTGGGAAATTTTGGATCAATTGATGACCTGTTTTTCTTTCTCTTGAATCTGTCCGAACTTGATGCTGAATTAGAATCTGATTTTGGAAATTAAATTGATAGCTAATCAGTTAATCTAACCATGCATGCTTTGGTTGTGCAATCGGAAGAGGAAATCAAAGTTTCAGAAAAATCTGTTTTGATGTAAATGTTTCTGCCGAGGAAATGATTTGGAAGGGTAGCTGTAATTCTGTTTTCATGTGATAACCTGAGCACTCAAGTGTAATTAGCCGAGTGAAACTTAATGATTAAGATGCTTAGGACTCTGCATGTTAATTCTATGAAGTTGATTGATGAATTAAGGAATTGAGGAAATTCTGGTTTGATGGAAATCCACTGCCGAGATTGATGAAGAAATGAATTGCTTAATTTGCTTAATTGTGACAAATTGTGGTTATAATCCTAACTATCCAAGTAAAAATAAAATGCTTAAGGACCTGCATGTTGAGCTGCACGATTGGACAATGAAGCTAGGAACTTGGAAAAATTCTGGTTTTGTGAACTGGAATTCCTATGAGCTGAAAATTCCCGAGACCTTAAATTTGATATTTAACTCTCAATCTGTCTTATGGTGATGATATGAGTTGATTTATATGATGAACTAGTTAACAACATGTTAATTAAAGCTTGCATAGGGTCAAGTAGCTCGGCTAATCAAGAAAATAAAATGAAAGCAGAAAGTTTCTTCATGCATGATTCATCCGTAGCTTGCTGAACAGATTCTTGAATTTCTTTTGGGATGCTTAATCCTGTTGCTCGAATTTGATTATGAACCAGAATCTTCAGCTTGACTTTAGAATTTATTTCCTTAAGTTGTTAGGAACTCGAAATGCATGATTAAATGCACAAGTAGCCTGTGGAATCTGTTTGGCAATAAACCATTTGATATCTTGGGAATTCGTTTTCGAAATAAGTAATGTGCAGTTATGGAGATAAGCTGGAAATTTTCCAGCCTTGGTCATGTTTGATAAAGTAGTACGTATGGATTACTTTATATATATCTTGGAGCTGTGGAAAAATTGTACTACTTTTGAACTTGCTTTATAATACCTTGAGATGGTCATGCCTTGGAATTTGGGGTGACAATGTGATCTTTGGTTCTAAATAACTGTTAGCGGATTTAAATATTTGATATGTTAGCTTGGATGTCACAGGAATTACTGGTTGAGTGCTAAGGGCTAATGATTGATGAAGCCCTTAGCCATTGAAATGATTTTATAAAGTATTACTGGATGATGGAAATTAAAATTGCTGGAATGTCTTGGGACTCCACTTTTATTTTATGTGCTTATGTTGGGTTTGCTGAAACCAAGTGCTAATGATTGATGAAGCCTTGGTTGACTATTTTATTTTATTCAGAAATGCACTTGCTGAAAGCTAGGGCTAATGATTGACGAAGCCCTAGTAATTTGCTATGTGATTATTTGCCATATTTTGATCCATATTATGATCTCAAAATGGAATCGGAGCGGGGGGAAATTGTATAGACCTTGCGAACTTGAGTAACTGTGATCAAATTAATCAAAAATATTCTCCAGCTAGTATTAAATTATAAAAACTCAATATCTAGTGTTTTGCCTAAAACTTTCCAACTCGATAATTTTATTTAGCTCAATCTAGCCTTGATAGCTATAGTAAATAAGTTCTATAGCTTTTGAAAACTCTAAGTTTTATTTTAATTCCTTTTCTTTCCTTAAGCTTTGCACTTGGATAGTTAACTATAGGAAAAGTTCCAAAATACGAGTTTTACTAGTCTTAGTGAAAAGCTTGGGAAACTTGCTCGGCAAGAAACCCTATTTTAGGAAAAATAGTTTTTAAGGATAATTTTTGCAAAAGCCGTAACTTTAGAGAAATGTTCAAAGTAACTTTCTAACATTCATATTAAAAAGTTTGTCGACTTATTTCAAGAAAATAAAACTAGTTACCTTTTATAAGGAAAAGTATCTTAAGGAAAACTATAATAAACATTTCTTCTACTTTCGTCAAGATTCAACCTACGGAAACTCTTGATTCGTCTAAGGAAAAGTAGACTAGTAGTATATTAAATATACCTCGATGTCTATAAGCTTAAAAGCTGAGTAGAAACTTATAGTTTCAAATTTTGGTTTTTAGGATATTGCGAGGACGCGGAATTCGATTCCCAACTCGATATCTGAACTCCACTCTTGGTGAGTGTCCCTGCCTGTTCTTTTCCTACCTGAATTAAGTGCTTTCTTGACTCGATATGTGATAAATTGTAAAATGAGTTTTGGATCCATCGAAGTGAGCAGTGTGTACTTTATCGCACTAGCCGTTCGAGTGGTGACTTGCGTGAATCATTTTTCTCGTGAATCCTTAATCTAAGAGTAGTTACGTCGTTGGGTGAATCCCTCGGCACCTGAATCGACTACAATAATCCTTGAATCTAAGAGTAGTTACGTCGTTGGGTGAATCCCTCGGCACCTGAATCGACTACAATAATCCTTGAATCTAAGAGTAGTTACGTCGTTGGGTGAATCCCTCGGCACCTGAATCGACTACAATAATCCTTGAATCTAAAAGTAGTTACGTCGTTGGGTGAATCCCTCGGCACCTGAATCGACTACAATAATCCTTGAATCTAAAAGTAGTTACGTCGTTGGGTAAATCCCTCGGCACCTGAATCGACTACAATAATCCTTGAATCTAAAAGTAGTTACGTCGTTGGGTGAATCCCTCGGCACCTGAATCGACTACAATAATCCTTGAATCTAAAAGTAGTTACGTCGTTGGGTGAATCCCTCGACACTTGAATCAACTACAAAAACGTCGATTCGTGAATCTCTCGACAAATTTTATTACGGGTATATCTCGAGTATACTGCGTCGGTAGACGAAGTTCGGGCCCGAAACAGAGGTATGAACGGTGACGGGTTAGGATTAAAATAAGTGGATCTACATGGACTATAAGTAGTGAAAGTTGACGGAGGGTCAACTACGAGGGTATCTGATCAAGCGAGGAGAATGGCTCCCGAGAGCCCCTGTATCCTACCTTGTGATGTTATACGCTTTCCTAATTGTTGAATTTGTTTAAGTTATTACTCGCTGTTTGATTTACGTGAATGCATGTTTTGGGGCACCACTGAGCTTTAGCTCACCCCACGTTTATTGTTTTCCTTAACAGGTTCTGGAAGTTGAAAGCTGGAATACTTGCTTATATTTCCCTCCTTGAATGTACTGAATACTATGACTTATGTTGTGGGCTGTATTGTGTTTGATTCGGATAATGTACTTTTTATTTTGGATTGCCACTTGAAGCTGGAAAATGTGTAAACCCTAGTTCGATATTTGGTTGTATAGTTTTATATGTATTTGGGATTGTGCGATCCTATTCCTTGGTTGTAATGCGTGAGAAGTTTAAGAGCAGTAGGTTGGAAATTTTAATTACTGTTATCTGTGTAGTTAGTGTGGTTTCGTGATGAGACTATTCGAGGAAATTGTTTTGTAATAGATTAGATTTTTATTCGAAAGGTTTTGGGTTAGAATGCTTGCGTGAGTCCTGGCGAGAGCTGGGCAGACGGCCCGCCAACCCTTTGGTTCGCCTCAGGGGGGAAGTGGGGTCGCCACAGGTGGTATCAGAGCTTTTATCAAGCTCAAACCGGGAAAAGGTTCTCGGACTGTGGGGATTGACCTGTTAAGTGTGAAACAAAAGTCTATAGTTGGGGATATTAGATATGTATGTTGGGTAGGAATCTCGAATGTAGGTAAGTTACTCTTGGGACTGGCCAGCCTGAGATGTGAATTATCCTATTGTCGGATTCTTGTACCCGAATACCAGATGTTTCATTCAAGGGTGTATTTGCAAATTTGGAAGAATTTAGTATATTGCCTTATGATATGACTAGGAATTTCGATTAAATTTGGAGAAGTAGAATCGAAGAGGCTAAGGCTAGCTTTTGAAAGTTATAAGTGAAGAGGCTTTATTGGTGGCCTTACTAGCCTTTTGATAGTAAATGAACTTTATACCCTCCCTTACTCCAAAATGTGGCTTCGGACCTAGAATTTGAGTGAAGTAACAGTTTAAATAAGAACTATGTAGTTGTGAATGGTTTTAAAACCCGGAGGAGAGATAAGTTCGATAAATTTGCTATATGAATAGTATGCTATCATTTGCAAATAATTAAAGGTGAGTCCTAGAGGACATTGTGGTCTTTTGAATTTTATTGAAGGGTTATTCGGGGCTAATATCCAATGGGATAAAGATACCTAGTTGTTAGGTTATTAGAAAACTTGATGAATGAAATGTTTGAGTTCATTTAGAATACTTAAGAGCCATTGATGTACTTAAGTAATGATCATATTATTTGATTTGACACTAGACGTAGTAGATCTACAATTTACTAAGGAAATTTGATAAGTGTTACTAAGGGGGTCTAGTGGGATTGTCCAGGACTAAACTAATGAAGGTTAAGTTGAATCTAAACTAAGGGTTAGGCTATTAGCTATGTGATTATAATAATTTGTGTGTTGTTGTATTGTTTCCTTTCATGCTTATAAAGATTGAAATTTGAGTTATGTATGAAATATTGGATGTATCCGTGAATTGTTTGACTTTTGAAGTTGTATGAATTTGGTATGCAATGTGACATATATTGTGAGTATATAATTTGATGATTACGTGTTTAATTTTTGTAACGCTGTAATATTGATTAGTCCCGAGAATTAAATAATTACTAACCTAAGTGAATTTTAGTGACCAAAGTGGTGTATAGAACTATGAAAAAAAAAAAAGAGTTTCGTTTATTAGATTTAAGAGTTGACAATGGCCCTTTTCACCGTGTAAAAATTTCCAAACTTTCTTAAATTCTATGAGCATCGGAAATTTTCCTAAGATAAATGAAATGTCAAATCCATTCTTATTTTTCCTATTTGTTAAAGCTGTAATTTAAGGTCAAGATCCATTTATTTACAAATTTCATCTTGAAAGAATGCCTTTTGGGACAAATGTAGAACTTTTGAGTGGTATAGGACTGGTGCTTTTTGGATTTATGGAACTTAAAAATACAAACAAGTTTAGTTTGAATTAAAAGTGTCCTTTTAAACTTATGGCCTTAAATTTGAAAATATTGATCCGATGTGAACTCGAAAGAGACACGAGAAAAAGTTAAGATTAACTCGTTAAAGGGTATTAATGGTTTGAAACTGTTAGAAGAGTTGTACGGATAATAGAAGGAAAGATCGATAGACAGTCTTGTACAATCCAATGGGATCCTAGCATTTGATCTAAGTTGAAACTGAACGAGGAGATGAGATCTACTGGTATTATGATGAATTGACCTGGTTGAGTAACTAGTGAGGTTCTTCCTTGTGAACTTAATGATTATTTTACATATATCTTGTGATTGGCCCTATAGGCATGTTTTAAACTTTTACGAATATTTGCACTTCTCTTATAAATAAGAATGAATATTGGTCGTGAAATGGGAGAGTAAATAGTTAAGTTTTATGTGGCATAAAAGCTAATTCTCAGATTAGGTGTGAAGAGTAGAGGCTTTGGACCAAAGTTTAAGTATATACAAACCTGCATGTCTGCTTATTTTCTTAAAAGCATTTTATTCTCAAAAGTGATTTGTGGGGTTAAATGATTTTTCTTGATCAAACGTCCAAATAACAAATGTTAAACTTCTTATAAAAAGCCAAATGTATTTAGAAATTTTGACTATCAAGATCAGAACCAATTTCTTATCTTCTTGTCTTCCATTCGAATAGCCATTTTATTTATATATACATAGACTACATTTTTTTTTTCAAATGTATATTTGATATTCTGTTATTAGTTTGGATATAAAAAAAAAAAAAAACTTTCCTCAAACGAATAAGATTTTCGGTTTGGGACAAAAGAACTGGGTGAATTCTAAAATTGTTAATTTTGAAAATCACACACTAGTAAATAATTTTGGACAATTGGAGTACGACAATTTGGTGAGTGAAGTCTTTTATAGAAAATATATCTTTGTACTCGAGTTTTGAACTACATAATTGAGTCATTTGATTTAGTCAAAAAAAAAAATATTGTTAAAGTTGAGCCTATAATGAGGTTATAATTGTTGCAAGGGCCAATGGTAGTCAGACTTGGACAAAGATGCTATCAACGGGAATTTAGAAGGAACCCACCCATGTAGCTACCCTATTGACCATATGACTGATATCTTAGAACGGTTGGTGGAATACCAAAGCTCTAGGCCAATCAACTAACCTAGGAACCAAAAGAGTTGCGAAAATGGAATGACTCTTGAAATTCGTCTATCTAGGTTTCATGGGAAATCTGACCTCAAAATAGTAAGATTGAATCGAAGGAATACAATAGGGCCCTAGTGAGAATAAGAATTATGACTGTTGTTTTAAACAACTTTGAAGGTAAGTATTGAATAGTGCACTAAGACATGAAATTTTTTTTTCTTTGGGATAAGGCTTCCTTATTCTGTCGTGATAGTGATTAACGATGGTAATCTCGGTGACATTTAAGAACTCGTTGGATTAAGTAGAAAGTAGTAAGGTTTATATCTTGGAGTAACCATCAGTAAAACGATGATGGAGTATTACGGCTTAAGCTTCCAGTATGAATAGTTGCTTATTTTGATCTTATGGTTTGTCTGGCAGGCTAGCTATTTGACTTAAGCCAACTAGTAAGATGACAACTTTGGAAGACATGCGTAAGGAAATGGACATTCTCCGAGATGAGGTAGAATTCCAAAGGAAATTGGCTGATTACTGGGAAGAACGATGGAAACAAGAATATACAGAGAAAATTGAGCTGTTACGCCAAAATGTAGAACTGGAGAAGGAAAATAAAGAAAACCCTCGAAAGAGCCAGGCCGCCACTTTTCATGGAAATTGTGGATATTGTGGTAAGGTTAACCACACTGAGGCCGAGTGTTGGTTAAAGCAAAGAAAGTGTCTGAGGTGCGGTAGTACCAAGCATAAGATTTCGGATTGTCCTAGAGCATTTAAAAAGAGGAAGAACTCAGCAGCTAACTAAGTCCGCTACAGAGCGACCAAGTGCCAGATGGAAGTAATTCGTGCTAATGGCCATGAACGGGGTCCTAGTAGTGAATGTTTCACAAATCAAGAGGGTTTGACCTCACTCGAGGAATAGAGGTTATAGTTACCCTAAACTAGAATAGCACTTTTGGAGATGGTAATCTTCCGCTATGAATTATATGTACGCTAAGAATATCCTTTACTCTAATTACTTTGCTATTAGAAATATTATAACAAATAAATGGTTAAATTAAGGGCCTAATTGAATTTACATACATTTATATATATACCCCGACCTATCTCTTGAGAAAGTAAGAATTTTGAGGACAAAATTCATTTTAAGGAGGGGAGGATGTGAGAACCCTGAAAAATATATACATAAATACCATTTTGTAGATCATTTGCATTTCTTTTAACTCTTTAATAAATTTTAGCATTAATTTCCCTTGCCTGCATACAAGTCCGTAAAGATAATTTTGTGTGAAAAATAATATAATTTTCAATAGTTATGAATTTTCTTGATTTTGCTAGACTAAATTAATATTTCTTGAGTTGGATTACTTCTATTACTTTAAAATAAATCCTTTGAATTCCGATAGCTAATCTTAAGCGTTATTAATGACTAAGTTAATAAATGTTGATATAAATGGATAAACGAATATTAAGAATGTCAAATCTTTATATTAAGGTCAAACTTGATTTTAATAGGCTAATTAATTAAACAAGAATGTTTGCATTAAGGGAGGCTTAATACTAATTCGTAGTCAACAACTTTTAAATAGAAATAATGCATGTACTATAATCATTTTTTTAGGACCTAAGATTTCGATAATCAAAGTCCTGCTAGATTAGCGTTTCAATTCGGCGTTCAAAGCATCTTGGGGACAATTTTTGGAACTAAGATTAAACCAAGGACTTAAGTGGCTAATTGGAGAAGTAGTGAAAGGACTAATCTACCCCCCAATGCTACACAATACCCACGGACATAACCATTCCCTGCTCAGCCAAACAGCTCCCCGGACACCATGATCACAGCCACCCAAGCTGGCCAACCGCAGCTCCACCGCCAAGCTAACCAACCACAGCCTTCACCACTGCCGTACTCAAGCCCTGCCAACACTCAACCACCCTCCAAAACCGCAGCACCACCCCACAACATCAGCCATAACCTCTGCTCACCTCCCACCGCAGATAGCATTCTGCTTCCACATTGTTTCCATCGCCAGAGTAGTGAGGGAAAGCCGAGCTTCTTGTTTCCTTTCTTTCTGTCCGTAAGCTAGAGAGGGAAGAGAGGGACTTGCGATCCATTCTGCCTTCTAACCGTGAGCTGGTGAAGGGACTGAGGGCTGAACTTTCTCCATTCCAGCCGCCACCAGAGCAAGGGAGAGGGAGAGCTAGTGGTCTGCATTTTCTGGGCTGCTGAAGGGAGGAGGATTATTTCTGCTGCTAATCGTGCGTGTGAGCTCCATTTGAGGTAACTTCTGAGCTGAAATTAGTTGGTTATAGGCAAGTGAGGTCAGCTACGGACTTGCATGTGGTGCTTGTGAGGTTAGATGAGGATTTATGACTTAAGAAATCTGACTTAGATAAGAATTTAAGCTGTCGAAAGATTGAAGCTGGAATTGCAGCTTGTTTCCGGAAATTTGCTGGAGAATGGTTGTCTTTCACTTGGGTAGGTGCTTGACTAATTAAAATCAGAAAGTTAAGCTTTGCATGAAATTATCAGACCGGCTAAGCAAGAGAAATAAAATAAAAAGAAACCAAATCTGCTACATGCATGTTTCTGCCGAGAGTGGAGTGGGAAATTTTGGATCAATTGATGACCTGTTTTTCTTTCTCTTGAATCTGTCCGAACTTGATGCTGAATTAGAATCTGATTTTGGAAATTAAATTGATAGCTAATCAGTTAATCTAACCATGCATGCTTTGGTTGTGCAATCGGAAGAGGAAATCAAAGTTTCAGAAAAATCTGTTTTGATGTAAATGTTTCTGCCGAGGAAATGATTTGGAAGGGTAGCTGTAATTCTGTTTTCATGTGATAACCTGAGCACTCAAGTGTAATTAGCCGAGTGAAACTTAATGATTAAGATGCTTAGGACTCTGCATGTTAATTCTATGAAGTTGATTGATGAATTAAGGAATTGAGGAAATTCTGGTTTGATGGAAATCCACTGCCGAGATTGATGAAGAAATGAATTGCTTAATTTGCTTAATTGTGACAAATTGTGGTTATAATCCTAACTATCCAAGTAAAAATAAAATGCTTAAGGACCTGCATGTTGAGCTGCACGATTGGACAATGAAGCTAGGAACTTGGAAAAATTCTGGTTTTGTGAACTGGAATTCCTATGAGCTGAAAATTCCCGAGACCTTAAATTTGATATTTAACTCTCAATCTGTCTTATGGTGATGATATGAGTTGATTTATATGATGAACTAGTTAACAACATGTTAATTAAAGCTTGCATAGGGTCAAGTAGCTCGGCTAATCAAGAAAATAAAATGAAAGCAGAAAGTTTCTTCATGCATGATTCATCCGTAGCTTGCTGAACAGATTCTTGAATTTCTTTTGGGATGCTTAATCCTGTTGCTCGAATTTGATTATGAACCAGAATCTTCAGCTTGACTTTAGAATTTATTTCCTTAAGTTGTTAGGAACTCGAAATGCATGATTAAATGCACAAGTAGCCTGTGGAATCTGTTTGGCAATAAACCATTTGATATCTTGGGAATTCGTTTTCGAAATAAGTAATGTGCAGTTATGGAGATAAGCTGGAAATTTTCCAGCCTTGGTCATGTTTGATAAAGTAGTACGTATGGATTACTTTATATATATCTTGGAGCTGTGGAAAAATTGTACTACTTTTGAACTTGCTTTATAATACCTTGAGATGGTCATGCCTTGGAATTTGGGGTGACAATGTGATCTTTGGTTCTAAATAACTGTTAGCGGATTTAAATATTTGATATGTTAGCTTGGATGTCACAGGAATTACTGGTTGAGTGCTAAGGGCTAATGATTGATGAAGCCCTTAGCCATTGAAATGATTTTATAAAGTATTACTGGATGATGGAAATTAAAATTGCTGGAATGTCTTGGGACTCCACTTTTATTTTATGTGCTTATGTTGGGTTTGCTGAAACCAAGTGCTAATGATTGATGAAGCCTTGGTTGACTATTTTATTTTATTCAGAAATGCACTTGCTGAAAGCTAGGGCTAATGATTGACGAAGCCCTAGTAATTTGCTATGTGATTATTTGCCATATTTTGATCCATATTATGATCTCAAAATGGAATCGGAGCGGGGGGAAATTGTATAGACCTTGCGAACTTGAGTAACTGTGATCAAATTAATCAAAAATATTCTCCAGCTAGTATTAAATTATAAAAACTCAATATCTAGTGTTTTGCCTAAAACTTTCCAACTCGATAATTTTATTTAGCTCAATCTAGCCTTGATAGCTATAGTAAATAAGTTCTATAGCTTTTGAAAACTCTAAGTTTTATTTTAATTCCTTTTCTTTCCTTAAGCTTTGCACTTGGATAGTTAACTATAGGAAAAGTTCCAAAATACGAGTTTTACTAATCTTAGTGAAAAGCTTGGGAAACTTGCTCGGCAAGAAACCCTATTTTAGGAAAAATAGTTTTTAAGGATAATTTTTGCAAAAGCCGTAACTTTAGAGAAATGTTCAAAGTAACTTTCTAACATTCATATTAAAAAGTTTGTCGACTTATTTCAAGAAAATAAAACTAGTTACCTTTTATAAGGAAAAGTATCTTAAGGAAAACTATAATAAACATTTCTTCTACTTTCGTCAAGATTCAACCTACGGAAACTCTTGATTCGTCTAAGGAAAAGTAGACTAGTAGTATATTAAATATACCTCGATGTCTATAAGCTTAAAAGCTGAGTAGAAACTTATAGTTTCAAAATTTGGTTTTTAGGATATTGCGAGGACGCGGAATTCGATTCCCAACTCGATATCTGAACTCCACTCTTGGTGAGTGTCCCTGCCTGTTCTTTTCCTACCTGAATTAAGTGCTTTCTTGACTCGATATGTGATAAATTGTAAAATGAGTTTTGGATCCATCGAAGTGAGCAGTGTGTACTTTATCGCACTAGCCGTTCGAGTGGTGACTTGCGTGAATCATTTTTCTCGTGAATCCTTAATCTAAGAGTAGTTACGTCGTTGGGTGAATCCCTCGGCACCTGAATCGACTACAATAATCCTTGAATCTAAGAGTAGTTACGTCGTTGGGTGAATCCCTCGGCACCTGAATCGACTACAATAATCCTTGAATCTAAGAGTAGTTACGTCGTTGGGTGAATCCCTCGGCACCTGAATCGACTACAATAATCCTTGAATCTAAGAGTAGTTACGTCGTTGGGTGAATCCCTCGGCACCTGAATCGACTACAATAATCCTTGAATCTAAAAGTAGTTACGTCGTTGGGTGAATCCCTCGGCACCTGAATCGACTACAATAATCCTTGAATCTAAAAGTAGTTACGTCGTTGGGTAAATCCCTCGGCACCTGAATCGACTACAATAATCCTTGAATCTAAAAGTAGTTACGTCGTTGGGTGAATCCCTCGGCACCTGAATCGACTACAATAATCCTTGAATCTAAAAGTAGTTACGTCGTTGGGTGAATCCCTCGACACTTGAATCAACTACAAAAACGTCGATTCGTGAATCTCTCGACAAATTTTATTACGGGTATATCTCGAATATACTGCGTCGGTAGACGAAGTTCGGGCCCGAAACAGAGGTATGAACGGTGACGGGTTAGGATTAAAATAAGTGGATCTACATGGACTATAAGTAGTGAAAGTTGACGGAGGGTCAACTACGAGGGTATCTGATCAAGCGAGGAGAATGGCTCCCGAGAGCCCCTGTATCCTACCTTGTGTTGTTATACGCTTTCTTAATTGTTTAACTTGTTTAAGTTATTACCCGCTGTTTGAATTACGTGACTGCATGTTTTGGGGCACCACTGAGTTTTAGCTCACCCCACGTTTATTGTTTTCCTTAACAGGTTCTGGAAGTTGAAAGCTGGAATACTTGCTTATATTTTCCTTCTTGAATGTACTGAATACTATGACTTATGTTGTGGGCTGTACTGTGTTTGATTCGGATAATGTACTTTTTATTTTGGATTGCCACTTGAAGCTGGAAAATGTGTAAACCCTAGTTCGATATTTGGTTGTATAGTTTTATATGTATTTGGGATTGTGCGATCCTATTCCTTGGTTGTAATGCGTGAAAAGTTTAAGAGCAGTAGGTTGGAAATTTTAATTACTGTTATCTGTGTAGTTAGTGTGGTTTCGTGATGAGACTATTCGAGGAAATTGTTTTGTAATAGATTAGATTTTTATTCGAAAGGTTTTGGGTTAGAATGCTTGCGTGAGTCCTGGCGAGAGCTGGGCAGACGGCCCGCCAACCCTTTGGTTCGCCTCAGGGGGGAAGTGGGGTCGCCACAGGTGGTATCAGAGCTTTTATCAAGCTCAAACCGGGAAAAGGTTCTCGGACTGTGGGGATTGACCTGTTAAGTGTGAAACAAAAGTCTATAGTTGGGGATATTAGATATGTATGTTGGGTAGGAATCTCGAATGTAGGTAAGTTACTCTTGGGACTGGCCAGCCTGAGATGTGAATTATCCTATTGTCGGATTCTTGTACCCGAATACCAGATGTTTCATTCAAGGGTGTATTTGCAAATTTGGAAGAATTTAGTATATTGCCTTATGATATGACTAGGAATTTCGATTAAATTTGGAGAAGTAGAATCGAAGAGGCTAAGGCTAGCTTTTGAAAGTTATAAGTGAAGAGGCTTTATTGGTGGCCTTACTAGCCTTTTGATAGTAAATGAACTTTATACCCTCCCTTACTCCAAAATGTGGCTTCGGACCTAGAATTTGAGTGAAGTAACAGTTTAAATAAGAACTATGTAGTTGTGAATGGTTTTAAAACCCGGAGGAGAGATAAGTTCGATAAATTTGCTATATGAATAGTATGCTATCATTTGCAAATAATTAAAGGTGAGTCCTAGAGGACATTGTGGTCTTTTGAATTTTATTGAAGGGTTATTCGGGGCTAATATCCAATGGGATAAAGATACCTAGTTGTTAGGTTATTAGAAAACTTGATGAATGAAATGTTTGAGTTCATTTAGAATACTTAAGAGCCATTGATGTACTTAAGTAATGATCATATTATTTGATTTGACACTAGACGTAGTAGATCTACAATTTACTAAGGAAATTTGATAAGTGTTACTAAGGGGGTCTAGTGGGATTGTCCAGGACTAAACTAATGAAGGTTAAGTTGAATCTAAACTAAGGGTTAGGCTATTAGCTATGTGATTATAATAATTTGTGTGTTGTTGTATTGTTTCCTTTCATGCTTATAAAGATTGAAATTTGAGTTATGTATGAAATATTGGATGTATCCGTGAATTGTTTGACTTTTGAAGTTGTATGAATTTGGTATGCAATGTGACATATATTGTGAGTATATAATTTGATGATTACGTGTTTAATTTTTGTAACGCTGTAATATTGATTAGTCCCGAGAATTAAATAATTACTAACCTAAGTGAATTTTAGTGACCAAAGTGGTGTATAGAACTATAAAAAAAAAAAAGAGTTTCGTTTATTAGATTTAAGAGTTGACAATGGCCCTTTTCACCGTGTAAAAATTTCCAAACTTTCTTAAATTCTATGAGCATCGGAAATTTTCCTAAGATAAATGAAATGTCAAATCCATTCTTATTTTTCCTATTTGTTAAAGCTGTAATTTAAGGTCAAGATCCATTTATTTACAAATTTCATCTTGAAAGAATGCCTTTTGGGACAAATGTAGAACTTTTGAGTGGTATAGGACTGGTGCTTTTTGGATTTATGGAACTTAAAAATACAAACAAGTTTAGTTTGAATTAAAAGTGTCCTTTTAAACTTATGGCCTTAAATTTGAAAATATTGATCCGATGTGAACTCGAAAGAGACACGAGAAAAAGTTAAGATTAACTCGTTAAAGGGTATTAATGGTTTGAAACTGTTAGAAGAGTTGTACGGATAATAGAAGGAAAGATCGATAGACAGTCTTGTACAATCCAATGGGATCCTAGCACTTGATCTAAGTTGAAACTGAACGAGGAGATGAGATCTACTGGTATTATGATGAATTGACCTGGTTGAGCAACTAGTGAGGTTCTTCCTTGTGAACTTAATGATTATTTTACATATATCTTGTGATTGGCCCTATAGGCATGTTTTAAACTTTTACGAATATTTGCACTTCTCTTATAAATAAGAATGAATATTGGTCGTGAAATGGGAGAGTAAATAGTTAAGTTTTATGTGGCATAAAAGCTAATTCTCAGATTAGGTGTGAAGAGTAGAGGCTTTGGACCAAAGTTTAAGTATATACAAACCTGCATGTCTGCTTATTTTCTTAAAAGCATTTTATTCTCAAAAGTGATTTGTGGGGTTAAATGATTTTTCTTGATCAAACGTCCAAATAACAAATGTTAAACTTCTTATAAAAAGCCAAATGTATTTAGAAATTTTGACTATCAAGATCAGAACCAATTTCTTATCTTCTTGTCTTCCATTCGAATAGCCATTTTATTTATATATACATAGACTACATTTTTTTTTTCAAATGTATATTTGATATTCTGTTATTAGTTTGGATATAAAAAAAAAAAAAAACTTTCCTCAAACGAATAAGATTTTCGGTTTGGGACAAAAGAACTGGGTGAATTCTAAAATTGTTAATTTTGAAAATCACACACTAGTAAATAATTTTGGACAATTGGAGTACGACAATTTGGTGAGTGAAGTCTTTTATAGAAAATATATCTTTGTACTCGAGTTTTGAACTACATAATTGAGTCATTTGATTTAGTCAAAAAAAAAAATATTGTTAAAGTTGAGCCTATAATGAGGTTATAATTGTTGCAAGGGCCAATGGTAGTCAGACTTGGACAAAGATGCTATCAACGGGAATTTAGAAGGAACCCACCCATGTAGCTACCCTATTGACCATATGACTGATATCTTAGAACGGTTGGTGGAATACCAAAGCTCTAGGCCAATCAACTAACCTAGGAACCAAAAGAGTTGCGAAAATGGAATGACTCTTGAAATTCGTCTATCTAGGTTTCATGGGAAATCTGACCTCAAAATAGTAAGATTGAATCGAAGGAATACAATAGGGCCCTAGTGAGAATAAGAATTATGACTGTTGTTTTAAACAACTTTGAAGGTAAGTATTGAATAGTGCACTAAGACATGAAATTTTTTTTTCTTTGGGATAAGGCTTCCTTATTCTGTCGTGATAGTGATTAACGATGGTAATCTCGGTGACATTTAAGAACTCGTTGGATTAAGTAGAAAGTAGTAAGGTTTATATCTTGGAGTAACCATCAGTAAAACGATGATGGAGTATTACGGCTTAAGCTTCCAGTATGAATAGTTGCTTATTTTGATCTTATGGTTTGTCTGGCAGGCTAGCTATTTGACTTAAGCCAACTAGTAAGATGACAACTTTGGAAGACATGCGTAAGGAAATGGACATTCTCCGAGATGAGGTAGAATTCCAAAGGAAATTGGCTGATTACTGGGAAGAACGATGGAAACAAGAATATACAGAGAAAATTGAGCTGTTACGCCAAAATGTAGAACTGGAGAAGGAAAATAAAGAAAACCCTCGAAAGAGCCAGGCCGCCACTTTTCATGGAAATTGTGGATATTGTGGTAAGGTTAACCACACTGAGGCCGAGTGTTGGTTAAAGCAAAGAAAGTGTCTGAGGTGCGGTAGTACCAAGCATAAGATTTCGGATTGTCCTAGAGCATTTAAAAAGAGGAAGAACTCAGCAGCTAACTAAGTCCGCTACAGAGCGACCAAGTGCCAGATGGAAGTAATTCGTGCTAATGGCCATGAACGGGGTCCTAGTAGTGAATGTTTCACAAATCAAGAGGGTTTGACCTCACTCGAGGAATAGAGGTTATAGTTACCCTAAACTAGAATAGCACTTTTGGAGATGGTAATCTTCCGCTATGAATTATATGTACGCTAAGAATATCCTTTACTCTAATTACTTTGCTATTAGAAATATTATAACAAATAAATGGTTAAATTAAGGGCCTAATTGAATTTACATACATTTATATATATACCCCGACCTATCTCTTGAGAAAGTAAGAATTTTGAGGACAAAATTCATTTTAAGGAGGGGAGGATGTGAGAACCCTGAAAAATATATACATAAATACCATTTTGTAGATCATTTGCATTTCTTTTAACTCTTTAATAAATTTTAGCATTAATTTCCCTTGCCTGCATACAAGTCCGTAAAGATAATTTTGTGTGAGAAATAATATAATTTTCAATAGTTATGAATTTTCTTGATTTTGCTAGACTAAATTAATATTTCTTGAGTTGGATTACTTCTATTACTTTAAAATAAATCCTTTGAATTCCGATAGCTAATCTTAAGCGTTATTAATGACTAAGTTAATAAATGTTGATATAAATGGATAAACGAATATTAAGAATGTCAAATCTTTATATTAAGGTCAAACTTGATTTTAATAGGCTAATTAATTAAACAAGAATGTTTGCATTAAGGGAGGCTTAATACTAATTCGTAGTCAACAACTTTTAAATAGAAATAATGCATGTACTATAATCATTTTTTAGGACCTAAGATTTCGATAATCAAAGTCCTGCTAGATTAGCGTTTCAATTCGGCGTTCAAAGCATCTTGGGGACAATTTTTGGAACTAAGATTAAACCAAGGACTTAAGTGGCTAATTGGAGAAGTAGTGAAAGGACTAATCTACCCCCCAATGCTACACAATACCCACGGACATAACCATTCCCTGCTCAGCCAAACAGCTCCCCGGACACCATGATCACAGCCACCCAAGCTGGCCAACCGCAGCTCCACCGCCAAGCTAACCAACCACAGCCTTCACCACTGCCGTACTCAAGCCCTGCCAACACTCAACCACCCTCCAAAACCGCAGCACCACCCCACAACATCAGCCATAACCTCTGCTCACCTCCCACCGCAGATAGCATTCTGCTTCCACATTGTTTCCATCGCCAGAGTAGTGAGGGAAAGCCGAGCTTCTTGTTTCCTTTCTTTCTGTCCGTAAGCTAGAGAGGGAAGAGAGGGACTTGCGATCCATTCTGCCTTCTAACCGTGAGCTGGTGAAGGGACTGAGGGCTGAACTTTCTCCATTCCAGCCGCCACCAGAGCAAGGGAGAGGGAGAGCTAGTGGTCTGCATTTTCTGGGCTGCTGAAGGGAGGAGGATTATTTCTGCTGCTAATCGTGCGTGTGAGCTCCATTTGAGGTAACTTCTGAGCTGAAATTAGTTGGTTATAGGCAAGTGAGGTCAGCTACGGACTTGCATGTGGTGCTTGTGAGGTTAGATGAGGATTTATGACTTAAGAAATCTGACTTAGATAAGAATTTAAGCTGTCGAAAGATTGAAGCTGGAATTGCAGCTTGTTTCCGGAAATTTGCTGGAGAATGGTTGTCTTTCACTTGGGTAGGTGCTTGACTAATTAAAATCAGAAAGTTAAGCTTTGCATGAAATTATCAGACCGGCTAAGCAAGAGAAATAAAATAAAAAGAAACCAAATCTGCTACATGCATGTTTCTGCCGAGAGTGGAGTGGGAAATTTTGGATCAATTGATGACCTGTTTTTCTTTCTCTTGAATCTGTCCGAACTTGATGCTGAATTAGAATCTGATTTTGGAAATTAAATTGATAGCTAATCAGTTAATCTAACCATGCATGCTTTGGTTGTGCAATCGGAAGAGGAAATCAAAGTTTCAGAAAAATCTGTTTTGATGTAAATGTTTCTGCCGAGGAAATGATTTGGAAGGGTAGCTGTAATTCTGTTTTCATGTGATAACCTGAGCACTCAAGTGTAATTAGCCGAGTGAAACTTAATGATTAAGATGCTTAGGACTCTGCATGTTAATTCTATGAAG
>NC_040043.1:28185057-28219794 GCF_003713205.1 Coffea eugenioides
AAAACCCGGAGGAGAGATAAGTTCGATAAATTTGCTATATGAATAGTATGCTATCATTTGCAAATAATTAAAGGTGAGTCCTAGAGGACATTGTGGTCTTTTGAATTTTATTGAAGGGTTATTCGGGGCTAATATCCAATGGGATAAAGATACCTAGTTGTTAGGTTATTAGAAAACTTGATGAATGAAATGTTTGAGTTCATTTAGAATACTTAAGAGCCATTGATGTACTTAAGTAATGATCATATTATTTGATTTGACACTAGACGTAGTAGATCTACAATTTACTAAGGAAATTTGATAAGTGTTACTAAGGGGGTCTAGTGGGATTGTCCAGGACTAAACTAATGAAGGTTAAGTTGAATCTAAACTAAGGGTTAGGCTATTAGCTATGTGATTATAATAATTTGTGTGTTGTTGTATTGTTTCCTTTCATGCTTATAAAGATTGAAATTTGAGTTATGTATGAAATATTGGATGTATCCGTGAATTGTTTGACTTTTGAAGTTGTATGAATTTGGTATGCAATGTGACATATATTGTGAGTATATAATTTGATGATTACGTGTTTAATTTTTGTAACGCTGTAATATTGATTAGTCCCGAGAATTAAATAATTACTAACCTAAGTGAATTTTAGTGACCAAAGTGGTGTATAGAACTATAAAAAAAAAAAAAGAGTTTCGTTTATTAGATTTAAGAGTTGACAATGGCCCTTTTCACCGTGTAAAAATTTCCAAACTTTCTTAAATTCTATGAGCATCGGAAATTTTCCTAAGATAAATGAAATGTCAAATCCATTCTTATTTTTCCTATTTGTTAAAGCTGTAATTTAAGGTCAAGATCCATTTATTTACAAATTTCATCTTGAAAGAATGCCTTTTGGGACAAATGTAGAACTTTTGAGTGGTATAGGACTGGTGCTTTTTGGATTTATGGAACTTAAAAATACAAACAAGTTTAGTTTGAATTAAAAGTGTCCTTTTAAACTTATGGCCTTAAATTTGAAAATATTGATCCGATGTGAACTCGAAAGAGACACGAGAAAAAGTTAAGATTAACTCGTTAAAGGGTATTAATGGTTTGAAACTGTTAGAAGAGTTGTACGGATAATAGAAGGAAAGATCGATAGACAGTCTTGTACAATCCAATGGGATCCTAGCATTTGATCTAAGTTGAAACTGAACGAGGAGATGAGATCTACTGGTATTATGATGAATTGACCTGGTTGAGTAACTAGTGAGGTTCTTCCTTGTGAACTTAATGATTATTTTACATATATCTTGTGATTGGCCCTATAGGCATGTTTTAAACTTTTACGAATATTTGCACTTCTCTTATAAATAAGAATGAATATTGGTCGTGAAATGGGAGAGTAAATAGTTAAGTTTTATGTGGCATAAAAGCTAATTCTCAGATTAGGTGTGAAGAGTAGAGGCTTTGGACCAAAGTTTAAGTATATACAAACCTGCATGTCTGCTTATTTTCTTAAAAGCATTTTATTCTCAAAAGTGATTTGTGGGGTTAAATGATTTTTCTTGATCAAACGTCCAAATAACAAATGTTAAACTTCTTATAAAAAGCCAAATGTATTTAGAAATTTTGACTATCAAGATCAGAACCAATTTCTTATCTTCTTGTCTTCCATTCGAATAGCCATTTTATTTATATATACATAGACTACATTTTTTTTTTCAAATGTATATTTGATATTCTGTTATTAGTTTGGATATAAAAAAAAAAAAAAACTTTCCTCAAACGAATAAGATTTTCGGTTTGGGACAAAAGAACTGGGTGAATTCTAAAATTGTTAATTTTGAAAATCACACACTAGTAAATAATTTTGGACAATTGGAGTACGACAATTTGGTGAGTGAAGTCTTTTATAGAAAATATATCTTTGTACTCGAGTTTTGAACTACATAATTGAGTCATTTGATTTAGTCAAAAAAAAAAATATTGTTAAAGTTGAGCCTATAATGAGGTTATAATTGTTGCAAGGGCCAATGGTAGTCAGACTTGGACAAAGATGCTATCAACGGGAATTTAGAAGGAACCCACCCATGTAGCTACCCTATTGACCATATGACTGATATCTTAGAACGGTTGGTGGAATACCAAAGCTCTAGGCCAATCAACTAACCTAGGAACCAAAAGAGTTGCGAAAATGGAATGACTCTTGAAATTCGTCTATCTAGGTTTCATGGGAAATCTGACCTCAAAATAGTAAGATTGAATCGAAGGAATACAATAGGGCCCTAGTGAGAATAAGAATTATGACTGTTGTTTTAAACAACTTTGAAGGTAAGTATTGAATAGTGCACTAAGACATGAAATTTTTTTTTCTTTGGGATAAGGCTTCCTTATTCTGTCGTGATAGTGATTAACGATGGTAATCTCGGTGACATTTAAGAACTCGTTGGATTAAGTAGAAAGTAGTAAGGTTTATATCTTGGAGTAACCATCAGTAAAACGATGATGGAGTATTACGGCTTAAGCTTCCAGTATGAATAGTTGCTTATTTTGATCTTATGGTTTGTCTGGCAGGCTAGCTATTTGACTTAAGCCAACTAGTAAGATGACAACTTTGGAAGACATGCGTAAGGAAATGGACATTCTCCGAGATGAGGTAGAATTCCAAAGGAAATTGGCTGATTACTGGGAAGAACGATGGAAACAAGAATATACAGAGAAAATTGAGCTGTTACGCCAAAATGTAGAACTGGAGAAGGAAAATAAAGAAAACCCTCGAAAGAGCCAGGCCGCCACTTTTCATGGAAATTGTGGATATTGTGGTAAGGTTAACCACACTGAGGCCGAGTGTTGGTTAAAGCAAAGAAAGTGTCTGAGGTGCGGTAGTACCAAGCATAAGATTTCGGATTGTCCTAGAGCATTTAAAAAGAGGAAGAACTCAGCAGCTAACTAAGTCCGCTACAGAGCGACCAAGTGCCAGATGGAAGTAATTCGTGCTAATGGCCATGAACGGGGTCCTAGTAGTGAATGTTTCACAAATCAAGAGGGTTTGACCTCACTCGAGGAATAGAGGTTATAGTTACCCTAAACTAGAATAGCACTTTTGGAGATGGTAATCTTCCGCTATGAATTATATGTACGCTAAGAATATCCTTTACTCTAATTACTTTGCTATTAGAAATATTATAACAAATAAATGGTTAAATTAAGGGCCTAATTGAATTTACATACATTTATATATATACCCCGACCTATCTCTTGAGAAAGTAAGAATTTTGAGGACAAAATTCATTTTAAGGAGGGGAGGATGTGAGAACCCTGAAAAATATATACATAAATACCATTTTGTAGATCATTTGCATTTCTTTTAACTCTTTAATAAATTTTAGCATTAATTTCCCTTGCCTGCATACAAGTCCGTAAAGATAATTTTGTGTGAGAAATAATATAATTTTCAATAGTTATGAATTTTCTTGATTTTGCTAGACTAAATTAATATTTCTTGAGTTGGATTACTTCTATTACTTTAAAATAAATCCTTTGAATTCCGATAGCTAATCTTAAGCGTTATTAATGACTAAGTTAATAAATGTTGATATAAATGGATAAACGAATATTAAGAATGTCAAATCTTTATATTAAGGTCAAACTTGATTTTAATAGGCTAATTAATTAAACAAGAATGTTTGCATTAAGGGAGGCTTAATACTAATTCGTAGTCAACAACTTTTAAATAGAAATAATGCATGTACTATAATCATTTTTTAGGACCTAAGATTTCGATAATCAAAGTCCTGCTAGATTAGCGTTTCAATTCGGCGTTCAAAGCATCTTGGGGACAATTTTTGGAACTAAGATTAAACCAAGGACTTAAGTGGCTAATTGGAGAAGTAGTGAAAGGACTAATCTACCCCCCAATGCTACACAATACCCACGGACATAACCATTCCCTGCTCAACCAAACAGCTCCCCGGACACCATGATCACAGCCACCCAAGCTGGACAACCGCAGCTCCACCGCCAAGCTAACCAACCACAGCCTTCACCACTGCCGTACTCAAGCCCTGCCAACACTCAACCACCCTCCAAAACCGCAGCACCACCCCACAACATCAGCCATAACCTCTGCTCACCTCCCACCGCAGATAGCATTCTGCTTCCACATTGTTTCCATCGCCAGAGTAGTGAGGGAGAGCCGAGCTTCTTGTTTCCTTTCTTTATGTCCGTAAGCTAGAGAGGGAAGAGAGGGACTTGCGATCCATTCTGCCTTCTAACCGTGAGCTGGTGAAGGGACTGAGGGCTGAACTTTCTCCATTCCAGCCGCCACCAGAGCAAGGGAGAGGGAGAGCTAGTGGTCTGCATTTTCTGGGCTGCTGAAGGGAGGAGGATTATTTCTGCTGCTAATCGTGCGTGTGAGCTCCATTTGAGGTAACTTCTGAGCTGAAATTAGTTGGTTATAGGCAAGTGAGGTCAGCTACGGACTTGCATGTGGTGCTTGTGAGGTTAGATGAGGATTTATGACTTAAGAAATCTGACTTAGATAAGAATTTAAGCTGTCGAAAGATTGAAGCTGGAATTGCAGCTTGTTTCCGGAAATTTGCTGGAGAATGGTTGTCTTTCACTTGGGTAGGTGCTTGACTAATTAAAATCAGAAAGTTAAGCTTTGCATGAAATTATCAGACCGGCTAAGCAAGAGAAATAAAATAAAAAGAAACCAAATCTGCTACATGCATGTTTCTGCCGAGAGTGGAGTGGGAAATTTTGGATCAATTGATGACCTGTTTTTCTTTCTCTTGAATCTGTCCGAACTTGATGCTGAATTAGAATCTGATTTTGGAAATTAAATTGATAGCTAATCAGTTAATCTAACCATGCATGCTTTGGTTGTGCAATCGGAAGAGGAAATCAAAGTTTCAGAAAAATCTGTTTTGATGTAAATGTTTCTGCCGAGGAAATGATTTGGAAGGGTAGCTGTAATTCTGTTTTCATGTGATAACCTGAGCACTCAAGTGTAATTAGCCGAGTGAAACTTAATGATTAAGATGCTTAGGACTCTGCATGTTAATTCTATGAAGTTGATTGATGAATTAAGGAATTGAGGAAATTCTGGTTTGATGGAAATCCACTGCCGAGATTGATGAAGAAATGAATTGCTTAATTTGCTTAATTGTGACAAATTGTGGTTATAATCCTAACTATCCAAGTAAAAATAAAATGCTTAAGGACCTGCATGTTGAGCTGCACGATTGGACAATGAAGCTAGGAACTTGGAAAAATTCTGGTTTTGTGAACTGGAATTCCTATGAGCTGAAAATTCCCGAGACCTTAAATTTGATATTTAACTCTCAATCTGTCTTATGGTGATGATATGAGTTGATTTATATGATGAACTAGTTAACAACATGTTAATTAAAGCTTGCATAGGGTCAAGTAGCTCGGCTAATCAAGAAAATAAAATGAAAGCAGAAAGTTTCTTCATGCATGATTCATCCGTAGCTTGCTGAACAGATTCTTGAATTTCTTTTGGGATGCTTAATCCTGTTGCTCGAATTTGATTATGAACCAGAATCTTCAGCTTGACTTTAGAATTTATTTCCTTAAGTTGTTAGGAACTCGAAATGCATGATTAAATGCACAAGTAGCCTGTGGAATCTGTTTGGCAATAAACCATTTGATATCTTGGGAATTCGTTTTCGAAATAAGTAATGTGCAGTTATGGAGATAAGCTGGAAATTTTCCAGCCTTGGTCATGTTTGATAAAGTAGTACGTATGGATTACTTTATATATATCTTGGAGCTGTGGAAAAATTGTACTACTTTTGAACTTGCTTTATAATACCTTGAGATGGTCATGCCTTGGAATTTGGGGTGACAATGTGATCTTTGGTTCTAAATAACTGTTAGCGGATTTAAATATTTGATATGTTAGCTTGGATGTCACAGGAATTACTGGTTGAGTGCTAAGGGCTAATGATTGATGAAGCCCTTAGCCATTGAAATGATTTTATAAAGTATTACTGGATGATGGAAATTAAAATTGCTGGAATGTCTTGGGACTCCACTTTTATTTTATGTGCTTATGTTGGGTTTGCTGAAACCAAGTGCTAATGATTGATGAAGCCTTGGTTGACTATTTTATTTTATTCAGAAATGCACTTGCTGAAAGCTAGGGCTAATGATTGACGAAGCCCTAGTAATTTGCTATGTGATTATTTGCCATATTTTGATCCATATTATGATCTCAAAATGGAATCGGAGCGGGGGGAAATTGTATAGACCTTGCGAACTTGAGTAACTGTGATCAAATTAATCAAAAATATTCTCCAGCTAGTATTAAATTATAAAAACTCAATATCTAGTGTTTTGCCTAAAACTTTCCAACTCGATAATTTTATTTAGCTCAATCTAGCCTTGATAGCTATAGTAAATAAGTTCTATAGCTTTTGAAAACTCTAAGTTTTATTTTAATTCCTTTTCTTTCCTTAAGCTTTGCACTTGGATAGTTAACTATAGGAAAAGTTCCAAAATACGAGTTTTACTAATCTTAGTGAAAAGCTTGGGAAACTTGCTCGGCAAGAAACCCTATTTTAGGAAAAATAGTTTTTAAGGATAATTTTTGCAAAAGCCGTAACTTTAGAGAAATGTTCAAAGTAACTTTCTAACATTCATATTAAAAAGTTTGTCGACTTATTTCAAGAAAATAAAACTAGTTACCTTTTATAAGGAAAAGTATCTTAAGGAAAACTATAATAAACATTTCTTCTACTTTCGTCAAGATTCAACCTACGGAAACTCTTGATTCGTCTAAGGAAAAGTAGACTAGTAGTATATTAAATATACCTCGATGTCTATAAGCTTAAAAGCTGAGTAGAAACTTATAGTTTCAAAATTTGGTTTTTAGGATATTGCGAGGACGCGGAATTCGATTCCCAACTCGATATCTGAACTCCACTCTTGGTGAGTGTCCCTGCCTGTTCTTTTCCTACCTGAATTAAGTGCTTTCTTGACTCGATATGTGATAAATTGTAAAATGAGTTTTGGATCCATCGAAGTGAGCAGTGTGTACTTTATCGCACTAGCCGTTCGAGTGGTGACTTGCGTGAATCATTTTTCTCGTGAATCCTTAATCTAAGAGTAGTTACGTCGTTGGGTGAATCCCTCGGCACCTGAATCGACTACAATAATCCTTGAATCTAAGAGTAGTTACGTCGTTGGGTGAATCCCTCGGCACCTGAATCGACTACAATAATCCTTGAATCTAAGAGTAGTTACGTCGTTGGGTGAATCCCTCGGCACCTGAATCGACTACAATAATCCTTGAATCTAAAAGTAGTTACGTCGTTGGGTGAATCCCTCGGCACCTGAATCGACTACAATAATCCTTGAATCTAAAAGTAGTTACGTCGTTGGGTAAATCCCTCGGCACCTGAATCGACTACAATAATCCTTGAATCTAAAAGTAGTTACGTCGTTGGGTGAATCCCTCGGCACCTGAATCGACTACAATAATCCTTGAATCTAAAAGTAGTTACGTCGTTGGGTGAATCCCTCGACACTTGAATCAACTACAAAAACGTCGATTCGTGAATCTCTCGACAAATTTTATTACGGGTATATCTCGAGTATACTGCGTCGGTAGACGAAGTTCGGGCCCGAAACAGAGGTATGAACGGTGACGGGTTAGGATTAAAATAAGTGGATCTACATGGACTATAAGTAGTGAAAGTTGACGGAGGGTCAACTACGAGGGTATCTGATCAAGCGAGGAGAATGGCTCCCGAGAGCCCCTGTATCCTACCTTGTGATGTTATACGCTTTCCTAATTGTTGAATTTGTTTAAGTTATTACTCGCTGTTTGATTTACGTGAATGCATGTTTTGGGGCACCACTGAGCTTTAGCTCACCCCACGTTTATTGTTTTCCTTAACAGGTTCTGGAAGTTGAAAGCTGGAATACTTGCTTATATTTCCCTCCTTGAATGTACTGAATACTATGACTTATGTTGTGGGCTGTATTGTGTTTGATTCGGATAATGTACTTTTTATTTTGGATTGCCACTTGAAGCTGGAAAATGTGTAAACCCTAGTTCGATATTTGGTTGTATGGTTTTATATGTATTTGGGATTGTGCGACCCTATTCCTTGGTTGTAATGCGTGAGAAGTTTAAGAGCAGTAGGTTGGAAATTTTAATTACTGTTATCTGTGTAGTTAGTGTGGTTTCGTGATGAGACTATTCGAGGAAATTGTTTTGTAATAGATTAGATTTTTATTCGAAAGGATTTGGGGTTAGAATGCTTGCGTGAGTCCTGGCGAGAGCTGGGCAGACGGCCCGCCAACCCTTTGGTTCGCCTCAGGGGGAAGTGGGGTCGCCACAATTAGACTGTGTTAGAAGGGTAGAATGATGCCACAATCTAGTACATTTTTAGATTGATAAGTCAATTGAACACTTTCGAATCCACTCAAGTATTCAAGTTTGGAACTCTTGGACAAGAGACTCGAGAAACACAAAGTGTTTGTGGAATTTTCTTAATTCATCATTCACTATGAAAAATGTTGACACTTAAGGCTTTGTATAGCCTTTACAAGACTCAAAACCAAACTCTACTACAACTAAGATGTAACCCTAAGGTCGGCTAAGAATAACAGCCCAAACTCAACTCAACTAACCTAACACTAATTAGGCTCCAACATTGGTCTACATGACCTTTAGCTCTTTATTCAACCAAACTAACAACTTAAATTAATTCCAAACTAACCATAGTTATGCAACCAACATTGCTAGAATTAATTTAGAGAATGACAACATAAATCCTAATAACAATTTTAACCAATAAATGAACTAAAACGTTGGAAGTGATCCAGATGTGATGAACTTCAATGGATCAACCATTTATACGACTTGAACATGAACCATCAGGGCCTATGTTCATATCATTCCCTACCTCTTGAAAGCGATTTACCCACAAATCGATGGATTGGAGATAATGCAACAACTCAGGCAACACTTCATACGAGCATACCATGTTGCATGGCATTTATGCAACTGCAAGAAACTCATGATCAAAGACTTCAGCTACGGTATGTACCAAGGGTCACAAATCAGATTGTAGTGCCACTTTTTTCTTCGATCATCACGAACAATCTGTATAAGTACTCACATTAGTCCTTTGTCAAGGTTTGCGAATTTAGCACCATTGACATTCACTAGGAAAGGATCTTCACAGTGATGCTCAAATAGGCTAGTAAAACTTCGAATTTGGTTGTGCAAAGGTGTACAACTCATCACAAGTTGATGTTTATTTGGCACATCTTGCACAATTTCAATATTCAAATTTTCCAACATACGAGGCAGCAATGGATTGAATTCCATTCCATAAGAATCACATGAACTAACACAAGTTGAAGTTGACAAGATGAACACTTGGCAACTGTGAGGACCAGAAAATTTTTTTTAAAATTTTCTCCTTTTTTGAAAAATTAATTTATATTTCCTTTTAATTTTACTTTACTTTCTTATTTGCTAGCCTTAATTTGATAGTGATTTTAAAGGTTAAGTTAAGATTTTTCTCTTTTCTTTTCATATTTTAGTGCATGTTAAGTTTTGCAGGGTATCAAGGTAGTTCAACCGACTAGTGAGATGTGTGCGTAAAATTTGGTGGATGAGAACGGTGTGTGGTGCTAGAGGAATTATATGATTAAGAGTGTATTAGAGGAACACAAGATAGATTAGCTACAAGAAACACAAGAGAGACAAAGATATAGGAATGAAATTTGATCTTGACACTTGTCAACCATCAAGCCAACTTTGACAAAGATTAGTCCTTGCTTTTATCTTGAAAAATTGAGGAAAATTCCATCATATTCTTGCTCCTTATGGCCGAAACTAGAGAGGAGAAAGGGAGAGAGAAAAATACTTCATTTCAAGCCTTGATTTCTTGCTCAATCCAAGAGAAATTCAGACACCAACCCTAATCTACACCGATTAATCATAAGCTAGGATTGGAGGGAAGCTTTTGGTGGAGTCACTTGAGAAAGAAAGCTCTTGTTTTGCAATTTATCTTGGGTGTGAGAACCCGGAAAAAAATTATAAATTCTCTTATTTTTGAAAAAAAACTAATTTATATTTTCTTTTATTTTACCTTGTTTACCTTAATTTCATGGTAATTTTATTGATTGAGTCAAGAGTTATATCATTCATCATTTTTTATTTTAGTGCATGTTAAGTTCCGTAGAGTATTAAGGTAGTGTGACTGACTAGTGAGATGTGTGCGTTATATTTGGTGGACGAGAATGAGTGTGGTACTAGAGGAATTATGTGATTAGAAGTGTTAAGAGTGTATTAGAGAAACCCTAGATATTTTGGAGATAAGAAACACAAGAGAGACAAAGGGATAGGAATCAAATTTGATCTTGACACTTGTCAACCATCAAACCAAACCTTGACCAAGACTTTCTTTCCATCTTTATCGTCCAATTGACCACAATTTCTTTCATTTTTCTTCCATGATGGCCGAACCTTAAGGGAGAGAAAAGAGAGAAAAATCCTTCAAGTTCCATCTTGCTTTCTTGCTCAATCCATGAGAGATTCAAACACTAACCCAAATCTACACCAATTAATCTTAAGCTAGGCTTGGAGGAAAGCTTTTGGTGGAGTCACTTGAGGAAGAAAGCTCTTGTTTTGCAACTTATCTTGGGGTTTTGAGGTATTATACTAAGAATCTCTCTTTTTCCTTCTTATTTTTCCATTTAAGCAAAATATGACTTGAGTGTGATGGTTTCATGGAAGATATCATGGATTTGTAAAGTAATGGAACTTTTCTAGCTTTGATTCATATTTTCCAGCCATGAGATGATTATTTTCTAGCTTTGCTATGAAATTTTGGGCTGCCATGAGGATTTTCCAACTTATACATGTATTTTTTGCTTCACTTGAAGGATTTCTAGCTCTTGGTGTCAAATTCCAGCCTAGGGCTTAAATTTCCAGCTTAGGGTTATGATGTATATGTGCTAGGGATATGCTTAAATTAGTTAGTTTTGTGGTTGAAATAAGGGCCCCTTTGTAGTTTATATTTTGTGGACTTGTTTGGAGCTGTTTTGCTGTAAAACTTCAGCTTTGGAATTGAAGGGAAAATTAGGAAAAAATAGGGGAGAAGCTGGCCATTTTTTTTTGCCTTGTAGTTCATGTGAGTGGAAGTGATATTGAGGTGTGAATTTAGGGCATTTTTGTCTTCCTCTTGCATATAATTTTACTCAAAACACTTGTTACAAGCTATTTCTTTATATGTGTGTTAGTTTTGAGCCAAAACAAAGAGGTTTAAGAAAAGAAAAACCTAGTTCTTCAAACTAATAGTTTCTTGGAAAATTTTCCCAGGAAGCCCTGCGCAGCTTTTGGAAATTAACTATAACTTCGTATAGGAAAGTCAGAATTGAGTTCCATTTATTGCGTTTGAAACTAGACTCATAGGACTTTTAACGGTATAAAAATAAGGGGATGATTCAACTCCTATAAATACAATAAAATCTACAAATTTTCTTGAAAAACCATGACTGTTCTGTCTTTGCTCATGAGACAGCAATGAGTTTGAACTGAAAATTTGACTAACCTATGAGCTGAATTTTGTGACAGCCCCACCTTCCCCTAAGGCGTACCAAAGGGGTTAGCGGACTGCCTGCCCAGCTCTCGCCAGGACTACTAAAACGGTAAAACATTAATTCAAGTCGTTCGGGAAACTACTAACGCGCTTAACCCAACCATCAATCAAGAAACGGAAAACAAAAGTTAAAACGTAAAGTGAATAGTGACTGCCACGTCACAATCAGCCAGAACCCAATCAAATGCAAATAACTGCTTACAATCCCGGAAAGGAATATATATACAAGCCAAGTAGAATACATGGAACATGAATACCCACACACTGTTACCAACCACATTTGTATGATTACAAGCCAAAAGGAAACATGTAAATCCAAGTACAATCAAGTTGCCAACTATTGAGGAGCTATACAAAATCTCTCAACTAGCTCTACTCAACTCATCTTCAAACTCAAAAGTCCAAAAGGTAAATCCCTGTAAGGAAAACAAAATTCACGGAGTGAGCTTTCGCCCAATGAGGTACCATCACCAAAATATACCAGGATCACATAAACACAAGAATATTCGGTCCAAATACGCACGTCAAGTAAGTAAAATCAACAACACCCAAGTGTAGGGAATAAAAGGATATGGATGGCTCTCAAGAGCCCTTTTCCTCTTTTGCCATGCTTGATCTCATCTCATTGACTCTCCGTCAATGTATACCAGGTAATCATGACCGTAGACTCCTCTTTACTCCAATTATCCGTCCACCTCACTTTCCCCTTACCGGGCCCGAACACCAAACAGTACAGAATTGGTATTACTCGAGTATACCGGAATCAAGGGTCTCATACCCAAAGATTCCCAAATACAGTCCCCATGGCTTGTCAAATGTCCCCGACCAAGTCCTTACTGGCTCGAGTCCATTGACTTCCAATGAGGTAGAGCTCAGAGTGAACAGTAAAGTTGGTATCCAAGCGATACCAAATCCAGTATAGTCAATAATATTCAAGTAATATCATAAACAGTCAAGTAAGCTTAGTATAATAACCAGTCAAGGAGGCTAGAGAGTACGAGAGTGGTAAAGTACACCCTCGCCTCACCTAGCTCAAACAATCATCACAACTAGTCCAAACCACAGAATTCAAGTACAAGAAAGCCACGGAATAACAAACATGTGAGTAGTACACTCACCAAGTTCAACAAAGAAATTTCACAATTTTTCGCCCGACGTGAGCCTCGGATCACCGGCACGCCCTATAACAATCAAGAAAGTACAATGAAAACGCAAACACAAGTCGAATACCTTTTTCTAGGAACTATTAAGGCAAGACCCAAATATAGCTTGGAAATGAAAAATACATAACATGTAGGGTTAAAAGTAGAAACAAACCCAAAAACCGTTCATTTCTAGCCAATCTCAACCCAACTCACAAGAATCTAATACCCTAGACACTCGGACAGCATTTCCCCTAAAATTTCAGCTTTTCCAACCTGCAAAACAACCAAAAAAACTATCCAACACAACCACAAGCACCCAAACAAGTCATAATCCATTCAATCTACTTCATTAGGGTCACAATACCCTTCAATTATAGCCAATTAGAAGTTCAACAATCAACAATAGAAAACCCCCAATTTGAAACCCTAAATCTGAAATTTTCCGAATTTACCACAATTAACGCACAAGAGAGCTATATAATGCCATTTAGAACCATCAATTCCAGCTCAATCATATCATCATAGGAAAACAGAAAAATTCCAGAAAAAATCAGAAAATTAGGAAACTTCACTCCAATCCACCAAATCTTCCGAAAAATCGCGTAAATAGCTACTATAAGGCACCAATTGGCCAAAATTAAAACCAAAAGATGAGTTCCAAGCAAGATACCTTAGTTCTTCAAGAAAGGTTGTAGCTTGTGAGGTTTTCTTCCAAACCAACACCACTAAGTTCTTCAAACACTCTTAGGAAGATGATTTTATGGACTAATTTGGAAATTAATCGGTTAGTTTTCAAGATTTGGCAAGGATTTGTAGATGAAAGGTTGAAGAATTTTTTCTCCTTTGCTTGCTAGAGGTTCGGCCAAGAGGTGGTGAAGAATGAAGATGATTGAGTCAAATTTGGACTTTAAGGAAAGTAAAGAAAGTTTAGTCAAAAGTTAGGCAAGCTTGGTCCAACCAAAATTGGACACTTGGCACTTTGTCTTGCTAGAGTTATCTTCTTGTCCCTCATGGCTAATCCATCTAGGCAACCTCCAATTATCTCCTAATACCTAGTAACAAAATTTCTTTACGCAAAAATTTAACCTAATCAGCCGAATTTCTCTCACTTTATGCACTAGAGGGTCCCACGACCAAAAGACGTTCCAAATTTCTCACGAACTACCTTATACTAGAAAAATGATTTAAAAGCTATATTTACTGATAAAATGTTGATAAAAGTAATATAATAAAGAAAATAAAAAAAACGGGTGCACAGGAATAAAATAATAAATAAATTTTTTTTTTCTCTGGGTTCTCACACTCTCTCCCCCTTAAAGAATTTCGCCCTCGAAATTGCTCACCTGGGTTACTAAACAGCTCAGGGTATTTCTTTTGCATGTCTTCCTCCAACTCCCAAGTTGCCTCTTCTATTCCATGATTTCTCCACAAAACCTTTACCAATGGAATTTGCTTATTCCTCAGTTCCTTAATCCTCCGATCGAGTACTTGTACAGGTCTTTCTTCGTAAGTAAGTGCCTCATCTAACTCAATCTCCTCTGGTCGCACAACGTGGGTTGGATCAGGATAGTATTTTTTCAGCATCGAAACATGGAAGACGTCATGAATCCGAGATAAACTTGGCGGCAACTCGAGTCGGTACGCTACCTTCCCAACTCGTTGGAGAATTTTGTAAGGCCCCACGAACCGTGGTTGAAGTTTCTTTCCTCTACCCGCAGTGACGCTTCGTAGTGGTGTAATTCTAAGGAAAACACGGTCTCTAACTTCGAACTCTAAATCTTTCCTTCGGTTATCTGCATAGCTCTTTTGTCGGCTTTGAGCTGCTTGGAGTCTTTGACGGATCAATTTAACCTTCTCTTGTGCATCCTCCATCCAAGGAATGGTTGTTGGATCTAGAGCTTTCTTTTCCCCTACTTCATCCCAATAAATGGGCGAACGACACTTCCGTCCGTAGAGAGCTTCATATGGTGCCATTTGAATGGACGAATGGAAACTGTTATTGTAGGCAAACTCTACCAAAGTCATATGTTGACCCCAATTACCCACAAAATCCAGAATACAAGTTCGTAACATATCCTCGAGGGTTTGAATGGTTCGCTCTGACTGTCCATCCGTCTGGGGGTGATAAGTGGTACTAAGGTTGATTTTGGTCCCCAAGTTCTCCTGAAACTTTTGCCAAAACCTCGATACAAAACGAGGATCTCGGTCTGAAACTATACTCACTGGAACCCCGTGCAACCTCACAATTTCATTCAGGTACAACCGAGCCAACTTGTCCATGGAATCCTTCACATTCACAGGTAAGAAATGGGCCGATTTGGTTAACCGATCAACGATCACCCAAACGGCATCATGTTCTTTTTGAGTTCTTGGCAGTCCAGAAACAAAGTCCATCGTGATATTTTCTCACTTCCATTCGGGTATCTCAAGAGGTTGTAACAGTCCAGAGGGTTTTTGGTGTTCAGCCTTGACTTGCTGGCAAATCAGACAGGTTTGGATATATTGAGCAATCTCCCTCTTCATCTTATCCCACCAGTACAACCGTCGCAAGTCTTGGTACATCTTATTACTACCAGGATGGATCGTGAATTTCGATCGATGGGCTTCCTCTAAAATTTCTCTTTTCAGGTTTTCATTATTGGCTACCACTACTCGGTTCCTATACCTTAAAATCCCTTCAGGACCCAAATTGAAGTCAGGTAGTGCTTCCTTTTCCACCTTTTCCTTCCACTTTTGTACCATCGGATCCTTCTCTTGGGCTTCTTTAATTCGATCGAGAATAGCAGATGTCACCCGAATATTCCCAAAAGTTATTTGTTTGCCTCCCAGTCTGGGGTTCCACTCGCTAGCTGCTCCTAACATTTCCCACTCCTTGACCATTAACCCTGCTACTTGAGCCTTCCGACTTAAGGCGTCCGCTACTACGTTAGCCTTACCGGGATGGTAGTTGATCGTGCAGTCATAATCTTCTAAGAGTTCCATCCACCGGCGTTGCCTCATATTCAACTCTTTTTGGGAGAAAAGGTATTTAAGACTCTTATGGTCTGAATAAACCTCAAAGGTAACCCTGTAGAGATAGTGTCTCCACTTTTTCAGAGCAAAGACCACAGCAGCTAACTCCAAGTCATGGGTAGGGTAGTTTTGTTCATGGGTTTTCAGTTTCCTAGAGGCAAAAGCAATCACGTTCTTGTTTTGCATTAACACACACCCTAAGCCTTCCCTCGAAGCATCGGTATAAACAGTAAAACTGTCCTTCCCATTAGGCAAGGCCAAAACAGGAGCCCTGGTTAACCTTCGTTTCAACTCCTGGAAACTGGTTTCACACCTAGTATCCCACACAAAATGGCTATTTTTCTTCGTTAGATCGGTTAAAGGGCCAGCCAGTTTGGAAAAGTCTTTAATAAAGCGTCTATAGTACCCAGCCAACCCTAAGAAACTGCGAATCTCAGTGGGGTTTTCTGGCCTCTTCCATTCAGCCACTGCCTCTACTTTCGCGGGATCCACTGTAATACCTTCTTTTGAAATCACATGTCCCAAGAAAGAGATTTTCTCCAACCAAAATTCACACTTACTAAATTTGGCGTATAGCCGATGATCTCTCAGAGTTTGTAACACTAACTTCAATGCTGCTCATGTTCCTCACGGGTTTTAGAATAGACCAAAATGTCGTCAATAAACACGACAACAAATCGGTCCAGGTAGGGTTTGAAAACCCGATGCATCAAATCCATAAAGGCGGCAGGGGCATTGGTCAACCCAAAGGGCATGACTGCAAACTCAAAATGCCCATATCTAGAATTGAAAGCAGTCTTGGGTACATCTTCTTTCTTAATAAGCAACTGATAGTAACCTTGTCGGAGATCTAACTTTGAAAAGACCACCGCGCCTTGCAACTGGTCAAATAGTTCATCGATATGGGGAAGTGGGTATTTGTTCTTAATGGTCATATTGTTTAATACCCGATAATCGATACACAATCTTAAAGTTCCATCCTTCTTCTTAACAAATAGTACCGGAGCCCCCCACGGAGATCCACTCTCCTGAATAAACCCACGCTCCAACAGGTCTTGCAACTGTAATTTCAACTCCTTGAGCTCAGCAGGTGCCATTCGATAGGGGGTCTTAGAGTTAGGTGATGTCCCCGGTAACAGGTCAATCTTAAACTCTATCTCTCTCTCCGGAGGTAAAGTTACTAATTCATCAGGAAACACATCCGAATACTCACTTACTACAGGCACATCTTCAACCCTCAACTTATCAGTAGGAGTGTTTATAAGAAAAGCTAGGAACCCTTGGGCCCCTTTATACAGAAATTTCCTAGCCCGAATAACCGAAATCAATGCAGATGAGGCTAAACTACCCCTTATATCGAGCCTTAGGGTTGCCTCCCCCGGTATACGAAATTCCACTACTTTTCTCTTACAATCAAGTTGTGCATCGTACTTAGTTAGCCAGTCCATACCCAATATAACGTCGTACCCCTTAATAGCTAAACTTATAAGATTCCCCAAAAGCTTCCTCTCTCCTACCCAAATTTCGCAATTTGTATACATCAAACCAGTAATCAAACGTTGGTCCCCCGTAGGAGTACTAACTTCTAAGTCATAAGGCAAGCTTGTGAGGCCCCAGTCCGATCGTAAGTCGATATTAGGGTTATTTGATATTTGGTTTGGAAAAATAGGGTTTTATGGCTAGGAAGGAAACCCTAATTCGGTTAAGTTGGAAAATCCTAGTTTACGTATTATGATTATAAGGTTCAAGCTATAATTTATATTCGGTATTCTAGTGTGTGCCTTGACATAGGTTAGTAAGTTTGAATGATTAGCAAACCTCTAGTGTTGCAATATTAGAAAGTTTCAGTGGAGATTATTTATCGCCGCTTTTCCACATTTTCTTATTAGAAAAGTTCCCAGATAATTTTTATGAGTAAATATAGTTTTTAGATGATTTTTCTAGTATCGGTTAGATTTTGAGAAAATAAGAACGGATTTCGGACGTGGGACCCACTAGTGCGAAAAGTTCGGAAAAATTCGGCCAATAAGATTAAATTTCGGATACTGTGAAAATTTTATCGGGTGTTAGGAGATAAGTAGAGGAGGTGATTTGATTGATGTGAGAGAGAAAAGAAAAGGTAAGATTGCATTTAAGAGGTGACAAGTGTCACCTTCTTAGTGGTTCCAAGTTAAGATTTACTATTCAATTTTTGACTTTTTTTGACCAAAAGGTAAATATCTTAAAAATTGCTCAAAAATTCATCATTTCTTCTCCTTGGTGGCCGGCCCTCTTGTGCTAAGAAAGGAAGAAAACTTCTTCAATTTACAAGTCCCAACTAGCTCAAATCACCCAAAAATACTTGTTTCCATCTATTTCTACTCCATAAAATCTCTCTAGTTGGTGTTAGTGGTTGGTTTGGTGAAGTTTTTGGAAGAGCTAAGGTGTTCCACAACTTCCTCTCTCTTGTTTTCTTGGTAAGTGGTGCTTGACTACCCTCCTATACCTTATGAAGCTTAGGTTATGCTTATTAGTGATTAAAGTGCTGAAATTTCTGGTTTTTATCTTGGTTTGAAGTGATTTGGTGAAGTTTTTATTTTATTGATGATTTTTCTGGTTTAATTGGATTATGATGGTGTGGTTGTTTATGATGATTGGAAATGGCCTATAATGACACTAGTAGGTGTGAATAGTTGATAATTGCAATCAATTTTGGATTTGGAAGAATTTCTGGAAAATTAGGGTTCTTGGTTGAACATTCTGTCCGAAATTTTAGGTCATAGATATAGGCCGAATTGGACTTTTCTCAAAACATGAAAGTTGTAGGTATTGATGAGGTTGAAGTGCCTCCAAAAGTTCAGGGCATTTGGAGTAGTATAGAGTGAGTTATGCCGTTTTTACTGTTGCTGTTTTTGGTGAACAGAATGTCCGAACTGCGATAGTAATTGTCTGTTTTGACTGGAATTGGTTTGGATTTTGTTGTTGATGTCTTCTGATGAAATGTATCTTGATGTCTTAGCTTTCATATGCCTTTGGAATCAATGCTTTTGGACCTGTATAGACTGACTTGGACTGATTACAGTTTTGTGTGATTTGGGAACCTGCAATTACTGTTCTGGGTTGGTTTTCTGCATTTTGACTTAGTTGTGCTAGGATTTGGATTGAGAGGCCTTCTACATTGTTGTAACCCCTTAAGTCCTGGATATCCCTGTAAAGTTTCAGGATTAACGGAGTGGTATAACCTGAGTTATAAACGAAATACTCAGACCTGTTTTGACCGTCAAATTCTGTTCTGTTCTTATATCCGGACAGTTTACGACTGGAATTTTGGCTTCACGTTTGACTAGGTTACAAGCTGTTTGGGCTTGTGACCAAAACACCAAACTTATAGCTCTATATCAGAGCTTTCTAACTCCCTTGGAATTTCATGAATCGGATTTATAGAACCTGAGATATAGCCGAGCAAATAAGGCCTGCCCGTGAAAATGACCATTTTCTGGTCAGATCTGTTTTGGTCCTGACGACCAACTTCCATTCCGAATTTGGATTGCCGACCTTCATGAAATTTGTTCCATTTGGAATGAAATATCTAACTGCCAATTTTCAGCTCTTTTGCCCATGTGTAGCATAGAAAACAGTTTGCACTCAAAACTGACCATTTGTGCATTGGCCAGATTTCGTATGTGATTGTGTTTGGTTCATTTGGGGCTGAAGCCTCCAGTTTCAGTTCTGGATGTCTTCATAACAATTGTTGTTCATCCTTTAAGCTTCAATATGGTGTCTCATACGCCTTAATCCGATATTCGTAGCTCAACTTATGATTACAATAGAAACGAGTGTCAAATCTGCCGTTTCCGCTAACGGCCGTTTCCGTTTCCGTCTGTCATATGTATGTGCGCGCGTGCCGTTTTTTCCGTTTTGTTTGTTTGAGGCACGATAGTAGCCGTTTACGTTATGATGTGACACAATCTTCTATTTCAGACGGTGGTGAGCTGGGCGGAACTGGTGGGGCCCACTACTAGCTGTTCATTTCGATCCGACTTCGTACTTTTGCTATTTCAATTTCTGAGTAAGTATTCAGGCCAGTTTGGTGTGTTTTCTTTGCTATGTGTTTGAGATGTGTGAAAAGGGTACTTAGGCGAGGGTGTACTTTATCGCACTCGACCTAAACCCTAATTTGAATGTATAATTGTACTTGGCATATGTATATGAACCTTTTGGAACCAAAACCCTTGAGCTTGTGGCTCGGGGCGACTTTCGAGTAAAGTTTGTGAAGTTTGCAAAGTTTGTGAGTTCGTGGGCCCGATCTAAGACCTGTTTGGACTATTCGAGCCGGTTAGGGCTTGGTCGAAGTCAGTCCAACTTAGTCTGAGGTCACCAAGTTTGTAGGTTCATGTTATGAACCAATTTTGTGAATCCGGTTCACCGAGAAGGTGACCAAGTTTGTGACCCGAGCTTGTGACTCAAGCTCAAGTTTGTGATTTCGTTCGCCCGGGCAAGTTTGTGAGGTGACTGGCCAGTGAGGGTGATAAGGTGTCGGTGGGTGTACAAGTGAAGTTCTACGGACCATTGAGTGTGGTCGACGGAGTGTCGGCAGGAGATCACGCATGGCATATGAATTGGCTTTGGAGCCACCTGTATCCTTATTATGTGATGTTACTTTTCTGCTTTTGCTTTACTCTTACTGTGTAATTGTTGTTACGTGAAATTTATGCTTTCGCCCCTGTTTACTTACTAAGCATATAGCTTACCCCTTTCCTTTTGTTTTCCTTAGCAGGGGCCGACGCGGGGACTTTTGGCTCGTACACTAGTATAGTTAGATTGGCTTGTATTAGTTAAACAGTTAGGATGTTTGTTTTAGTTTTGGTGGTTTGTATAAGGACCCTTCTTAGGGTCTATCTTCTGCTGGTTGTGGTTATAGTGTATTAGAGTGGTTTGACTCGAGACTTTAGAGGATGTAAATGTAACTTTTGGGATTGTATATATATTGTATATAGTGCTCTTTCGATTTATCTAGTTTTATTGCTTTAAGTTTTGAGTCCTGGCGCGAGCTAGGCAGGCGGCCCGCCGCTACCCTTGGTTCTACGGACCATTGAGTGTGGTCGACGGAGTGTCGGCAGGAGATCACGCATGGCATATGAATTGGCTTTGGAGCCACCTGTATCCTTATTATGTGATGTTACTTTTCTGCTTTTGCTTTACTCTTACTGTGTAATTGTTGTTACGTGAAATTTATGCTTTCGCCCCTGTTTACTTACTAAGCATATTGCTTACCCCTTTCCTTTTGTTTTCCTTAGCAGGGGCCGACGCGGGGACTTTTGACTCGTACACTAGTATAGTTAGATTGGCTTGTATTAGTTAAACAGTTAGGATGTTTGTTTTAGTTTTGGTGGTTTGTATAAGGACCCTTCTTAGGATCTATCTTCTGCTGGTTGTGGTTATAGTGTATTAGAGTGGTTTGACTCGAGACTTTAGAGGATGTAAATGTAACTTTTGGGATTGTATATATATTGTATATAGTGCTCTTTCGATTTATCTAGTTTTATTGCTTTAAGTTTTGAGTCCTGGCGCGAGCTAGGCAGGCGGCCCGCCGATACCCTTGGGTTCGCCCTTGGGAGAAGTGGGGTCGTCACAGGTGGTATCAGAGCGCCTAGGTTAGAGGACTTGGGCAAGTGGGACATACGCGATAGGCACTAGGCATATTTGACCTCTTTAAGTTGAATGATATCTTTTAAGCTGAAATGCTGGTTGACTGACGACTTAATGTTTTGTAGGTATGTATCCGGGCGGTTCGAGTGGTGCGGGACCCAGTGGCGTGGGACCGAGATTTTCGAGTTCGAGAGGCATAGAGGATCGAGTGCTGCGTAAGCGGGCGATCCGTTATAGGCAGAGGCTGGGAGAGCCTTACACTTTGTACTCCCCTTTCGGCCAGGTGTCGTGCCGACCCTGTGCGTGCTGGTATACTTTTGGCTATCCTGACGAGGTCGTCTTGTCATTGGATGACGAGCGTTATCACCTAGACAGGACAGTCGACTCTTTGAGAGCGCAGCTAGACGAGGCCAGAGAGGTTGGCCAGGGGCGGGCGTCACGCATTAGGCACTTGGAGCGGAGTCTCCGAGAGGAGAGGGAGAGGACGGATGCTTTGCACCGTCAGCTCCAGGACACACACCAGCACCTCTTCGCTATGAAGAGGCAGCTGAGGGACAGGGCTCGGAGTATGTCTGTTGACTGCGAGCTCTTACTAGATTTAGCCACAGAGGCTCCGCCACGAGCCACCGGTCTGGAGATAATGGATGAGGTGGATACGTTAGGTTCCGTTGGGAACCTGGGTCCTAGGGGAGACGCATAGGGCCGCTTTTGTACTTTTGACTGTAAGGCGGGTTACTTTTGTTAGAACTAATTCGGCTAATTTCTTTTGTTACTTAGCCGACTAACTAGTTTTGGAGCCGGAGTGCTCGTGTATATTGGGTTTTGTACCGACTGGAGGTCGGTAATGTGTAAATCTTTTGGTGTGACTTTGTAAATACGTGTATATATGTGAATGGAATTTTGAACTTATCTTTTGTGTGCCTTTTGTGCGTAAGTTTTGTGTCTCTTCTTTTGCTCATAGTCTGGATGATAAGTATACGGATTGTTTCGAATTATAGACTTGTACACTAGATGGCCTCCGGTACTCGAGGTGGAGGTAAAGGGCGAGGACGAGGCCCTGAAATGGAACATGAACAAGAGCCAGACCAAGTAGCTACAGCCATCCAACGAATGGCTGACTTGATGGAGCGTATGATTGACCAACAGGCTCAGGGCCACGGGAATGCTGCTGGAAACCATGGACATAATCCGGGACATAATCATGAGGGCGAGGACCATGCCTTAGAACGGTTCCAAAAGTTTGCACCTCCTAAGTTCATAGGAGGACCTAATCCTGATTTAGCAGAAACCTGGATGGACCGAATGCTCGATATATTTGCCGTGCTTAGGTATTCGGAAGAGCGGCAGATATCTTTTGCTGTTTTCCAGTTTGAGGGGGCCGCTCGAGCCTGGTGGAATGTGATCAGAGCTAAGTGGGAGCGGGAACAAACCCCTTGGACCTGGATCAATTTTACCCGAGAATTTAATGAGAAGTATTTGCCGCCCATCGTGTAAGAGAAACGGGAAGATGATTTTATTCGCCTGCGTCAAGGTGCATCTAGCGTGGCAAAGTACGAAACCCAGTTCACTAAACTTTCCCGCTTTGCCCCAGAGCTGGTGTTAACGGAGCAGAAACGAATCCGTCGCTTCGTTCAAGGTTTAAATGTGGAAATCCAGGAGTCGCTAGCAGCTGCTCAGTTGAACACGTTTAGCCAAGCGCTAGAAAAAGCACAGCGGATTGAGACTGCCAGAGGACAGGTTAAAGCCTTCCACGATCGAAAAAGGAGGCAACCTAGCTCAAATGATTCCATGGTCGGACAAAGCTCGCGAAACGAGCCACCTGCCAAGATAACGAAAGGTACGGATGGTCCACGACCTGCAGGGACCCCGAAAAACTTTGTGCGGGGTCAGGTCGTGCAAGAGGGGCCGAGGAGTGTCCAGCGTGGAGGGGCAAGTACAGCCGCCAAGTCAACCTGTGGTTTCTGTGGGGGCAATCACACCGATGAAAATTGCTGGAAGAATAGTTCGGTACGCAAATGCTTCAAATGTGGTAGCACCGAACACCTGATTGCCCGGTGTCCTAAGATGAAAAAGGAAGAATTTAAGTCACCGACTGAAGGGACCACAACTAAGCCGTCCAATGCAGGGGACAATCGACCTAAAGGGCCAGCAAGAGTGTATGCAATGGGTCAACAGGAGGCGATTGACCCTTCGGCAGGGTTTGAAGGTACGCTTTGACCAACGAATTAATTTCGAGGACAAAATTGTCCTAAGTGGGGGAGATTGTGAGGCCCCAGTCCGATCGTAAGTCGATATTAGGGTTATTTGATATTTGGTTTGGAAAAATAGGGTTTTATGGCTAGGAAGGAAACCCTAATTCGGTTAAGTTGGAAAATCCTAGTTTACGTATTATGATTATAAGGTTCAAGCTATAATTTATATTCGGTAATCTAGTGTGTGCCTTGACATAGGTTAGTAAGTTTGAATGATTAGCAAACCTCTAGTGTTGCAATATTAGAAAGTTTCAGTGGAGATTATTTATCGCCGCTTTTCCACATTTTCTTATTAGAAAAGTTCCCCAGATAATTTTTATGAGTAAATATAGTTTTTAGATGATTTTTCTAGTATCGGTTAGATTTTGAGAAAATAAGAACGGATTTCGGACGTGGGACCCACTAGTGCGAAAAGTTCGGAAAAATTCGGCCAATAAGATTAAATTTCGGATACTGTGAAAATTTTATCGGGTGTTAGGAGATAAGTAGAGGAGGTGATTTGATTGATGTGAGAGAGAAAAGAAAAGGTAAGATTGCATTTAAGAGGTGACAAGTGTCACCTTCTTAGTGGTTCCAAGTTAAGATTTACTATTCAATTTTTGACTTTTTTTGACCAAAAGGTAAATATCTTAAAAATTGCTCAAAAATTCATCATTTCTTCTCCTTGGTGGCCGGCCCTCTTGTGCTAAGAAAGGAAGAAAACTTCTTCAATTTACAAGTCCCAACTAGCTCAAATCACCCAAAAATACTTGTTTCCATCTATTTCTACTCCATAAAATCTCTCTAGTTGGTGTTAGTGGTTGGTTTGGTGAAGTTTTTGGAAGAGCTAAGGTGTTCCACAACTTCCTCTCTCTTGTTTTCTTGGTAAGTGGTGCTTGACTACCCTCCTATACCTTATGAAGCTTAGGTTATGCTTATTAGTGATTAAAGTGCTGAAATTTCTGGTTTTTATCTTGGTTTGAAGTGATTTGGTGAAGTTTTTATTTTAGTGATGATTTTTCTGGTTTAATTGGATTATGATGGTGTGGTTGTTTATGATGATTGGCAATGGCCTATAATGACACTAGTAGGTGTGAATAGTTGATAATTGCAATCAATTTTGGATTTGGAAGAATTTCTGGAAAATTAGGGTTCTTGGTTGAACATTCTGTCCGAAATTTAGGTCATAGATAGAAGCCGAATTGGACTTTTCTCAAAACATGAAAGTTGTAGGTATTGATGAGGTTGAAGTGCCTGCAAAATTTCAGGGCATTTGGAGTAGTATAGAGTGAGTTATGCCGTTTTTACTGTTGTTGTTTTTGGTGAACAGAATGTCCGAACTGCGATAGTAATTGTCTGTTTTGACTGGAATTGGTTTGGATTTTGTTGTTGATGTCTTCTGATGAAATGTAGCTTGATGTCTTAGCTTTCATATGCCTTTGGAATCAATGCTTTTGGACCTGTATAGACTGACTTGGACTGATTACAGTTTTGTGTGATTTTGGAACCTGCAATTACTGTTCTGGGTTGGTTTTCTGCATTTTGACTTAGTTGTGCTAGGATTTGGATTGAGAGGCCTTCTACATTGTTGTAACCCCTTAAGTCCTGGATATCCCTGTAAAGTTTCAGGATTAACGGAGTGGTATAACCTGAGTTATAAATGAAATACTCAGACCTGTTTTGACCGTCAAATTCTGTTCTGTTCTTATATCCGGACAGTTTACGACTGGAATTTTGGCTTCACGTTTGACTAGGTTACAAGCTGTTTGGGCTTACGACCAAAACACCAAACTTATAGCTCTATATCAGAGCTTTCTAACGCCCTTGGAATTTCATGAATCGGATTTATAGAACCTGAGATATAGCCGAGTAAATAAGGCCTGCCCGTGAAAATGACCATTTTCTGGTCAGATCTGTTTTGGTCCTGACGACCAACTTCCGTTCCGAATTTGGATTGCCGACCTTCATGAAAGTTGTTCCATTTGGAATGAACTATCTAACTGCCAATTTTCAGCTGTTTTACCCATGTGTAGCATAGAAAACAGTTTGCACTCAAAACTGACCATTTGTGCATTGGCCAGATTTCGTATGTGATTGTGTTTGGTTCATTTGGGGCTGAAGCCTCCAGTTTCAGTTCTGGATGTTTTCATAACAATTGTTGTTCATCCTTTAAGCTTCGATATGGTGTCTCATACACCTTAATCTGATTTTCGTAGCTCAACTTATGATTACAATAGAAACGAGTGTCAAATCTGCCGTTTCCGCTAACGGCCGTTTCCGTTTCCGTCCGTCATATGTATGTGCGCGCGTGCCGTTTTTGCCGTTTTGTTTGTTTGAGGCACGATAGTAGCCGTTTACGATATGATGTGACACAATCTTCTATTTCAGACGGTGGTGAGCTGGGCGGAACTGGTGGGGCCCACTACTAGCTGTTCATTTCGATCCGACTTCGTACTTTTGCTATTTCAGTTTTTGAGTAAGTATTCAGGCCAGTATGGTGTGTTTTCTTTGCTATGTGTTTGAGATGTGTGAAAAGGGTACTTAGGCGAGGGTGTACTTTATCGCACTCGACCTAAACCCTAATTTGAATGTATAATTGTACTTGGCATATGTATATGAACCTTTTGGAACCAAAACCCTTGAGCTTGTGGCTCGGGGCGACTTTCGAGTAAAGTTTGTGAAGTTTGCAAAGTTTGTGAGTTCGTGGGCCCGATCTAAGACCTGTTTGGACTATTCGAGCCGGTTAGGGCTTGGTCGAAGTCAGTCCAACTTAGTCTGAGGTCACCAAGTTTGTAGGTTCATGTTATGAACCAATTTTGTGAATCCGGTTCACGGAGAAGGTGACCAAGTTTGTGACCCGAGCTTGTGACTCAAGCTCAAGTTTGTGATTTCGTTCGCCCGGGCAAGTTTGTGAGGTGACTGGACAGTGAGGGTGATAAGGTGTCGGTGGGTGTACAAGTGAAGTTCTACGGACCATTGAGTGTGGTCGACGGAGTGTCGGCAGGAGATCACGCATGGCATATGAATTGGCTTTGGAGCCACCTGTATCCTTATTATGTGATGTTACTTTTCTGCTTTTGCTTTACTCTTACTGTGTAATTGTTGTTACGTGAAATTTATGCTTTCGCCCCTGTTTACTTACTATGCATATAGCTTACCCCTTTCCTTTTGTTTTCCTTAGCAGGGGCCGACGCGGGGACTTTTGGCTCGTACACTAGTATAGTTAGATTGGCTTGTATTAGTTAAACAGTTAGGATGTTTGTTTTAGTTTTGGTGGTTTGTATAAGGACCCTTCTTAGGGTCTATCTTCTGCTGGTTGTGGTTATAGTGTATTAGAGTGGTTTGACTCGAGACTTTAGAGGATGTAAATGTAACTTTTGGGATTGTATATATATTGTATATAGTGCTCTTTCGATTTATCTAGTTTTATTGCTTTAAGTTTTGAGTCCTGGCGCGAGCTAGGCAGGCGGCCCGCCGATACTCTTGGGTTCGCCCTTGGGAGAAGTGGGGTCGTCACAAAGCTAACAGGGGTTATATCAATGCCGCACATAAAATTGGGGTTAACAAAGGAATGTGTAGCACCAGGGTCGATCAAAATCCTAGCTAGACGATGAAAAACAGGGATCGTACCTTCTACAACCCCAGAGGAATCAGGGACTTGTTGTTGCTCAAGGGAGTAAACCCGAGCTGGCACCTTTGGCTTTGTCCCTTCTACCTTGGACTGTCCCGAGTTGGCCTTCGACGACTGGGTGGTTACTCTAGCCTCCCGAGGTAACACCGGACAGTTAGCTATTTGATGCTCCGCACTCCCGCAGCGCAAGCATTTCCTTTCTTTCCTCCAACAGTTGTCCTCAGTGTGGTTTGGTTTCCCACAAAATCAATAGGGTCCGCGGGCAACTGAGGCCGAACTTCCTTGTGAGACGCTTCTCTGCGGGCCCCGTCCATTGTGACCACCCCCCGGTGGAGTCCCTCGTGTCATCCCCGATTGCCTTCCTCCCCCGGCTCCTCTTCCAAACTTGGGAGGGGTCCCTTTATCCCCTTGGGTCGAACTACTTGCAGAGAACCCCCGTTTTTTCACCTGAAAGTTTCTTACTTGAAGCCTGGCATTTTCAACTCACAAAGCTTTCTCCACAGCGTCACTAAAGATATTGATCTGGGCTACCGCCAAATCCTTTTGAATTTCCACATTGAGCCCTTGAATAAAACGCTGAACTCTCCTTTGCTCCGTTAGAATGAGTTCAGGGGCGAACTTAGATAAACGAGTAAACTGGCTCTCGTACTCAGCCACCGATTGCGTCCCCTGACGGAGTCTAATGAACTCGTCCTCTTTCTTTTCCTGGACTAGAGGGGGAAAGTATTTCGCATTGAAGTCCCTCACAAAGTTTACCCATGTTCTTGGGATTTGTTCCCGGTCCCACTTCATTCGTATCACGTTCCACCAAGAACGCGTGACCCCTTCCAATTGGAAGACAGCGAAAGTAACCTGCCTCTCCTCTGAATAGTGTAGGGCGGCGAAAATTTCTATCATTTTCTCTAACCATTTTTCGGCCACGTCCGGATCTGGCCCGCCCAGAAATTTTGGCGGAGAGAACTTCTGAAATCTCTCTAGGGCCCGATCTTCACTCTCTACTACATGGCCAGGGTTCCCAGGTTGCTGGATAGGAGGTTGGCCCTGCTGTTGCACTACGTGGGCTAACAAGTCGGTCATTTCCTGCATAGCAGCAGCTATTTGGGCATTAGGGTCAACCCTAGGTTCAGGATTTGGTTCAGTCGTGGTATCCCTAGTACCCTCGTCAGATGTGGGTTGCCTAACCCCGCGCCCGCGGCCTCGTCCACTACGAGTGCCTTCCATTGCTTTAATGTCACTCTAAAGTCGAGGTACAAAATAATATTAAAAGTGCATATAAATATAGTCACATAAGCATGATCGAAGAACCAAAAATAAACACCACATAAGATATGTATACACATAGAACAGTTATACACAGAACACATAACTGTGACAAACAGTCATACATGAGCAGTCAAGCAAATATATACAAAAGTACTCCCGTGAAGCCAAAAGAGGGTCTGTCAAAATACACTGTACAACCTAGGCCCCAAAAGGTACAAAAGGTACAAAATAGCTAACCAAAAGCTTTTCCTAGGTATCCCTCACACGGGATCAAAACAAGGCTCAAAACCCTAATCTAGTCCTCGATGGAGCCAACCGACTCCCCCCCAGAGCTAGAGCTAGGGGCGCTTCCCTGACCTGGAGCTCCGCCACCTGGAACTCCCCCTGGCGCATTAGCGCCAATCACTCCCTGGATGAGTGCCCCACACTCATCGATAATAGCGCCGGACCGGTCTCTCACCTCCCGGACTACCCTAGTGAGGCGGTCGTTAACCACCTGCAACTGCTCTCTCAGAGAGTTCGTCCTCTCCTGCTCTATGGCCACGTCCCCCTGGAGCTCCCCAATCCTATCGGCCTGCATCCGCGTGATGCCCCTAAGTCTAAGGGTCTCAGTGCGCTCCCTGGCGGCGGCACATCTAAGCCTCCGTCGCTCAGGAAGCACTGCCACAACCACGTGGTCCGCGTAAGAGTAAAACTGGCAACGCCTACAGCGGCGGGTCCGGCTAGCGGTATACCACAGCCGGATCGGACCTCCTGGCCTCTCCTGGAAGTCGATAACCCGTGGGCGCCTCTGAGGTGGCTCGTCATCGCCCGCTCCACTAGTGCCAGCCATAACCTACAAAGATAACAAAGGTTTATAGCTTAGACAATATATTCACACTTAATGGCGTCTAAAAGCAATCCCAAAAGTTCTAAGGACCAGGTTTTAGGTTCGCCCAGGGTAATTCTAACCTAGGCTCTGATACCACCTGTGACAGCCCCAACTTCCCCTAAGGCGTACCAAAGGGGTTAGTGGACTGCCTGCCCAGCTCTCGCCAGGACTACTAAAATGGTAAAACATTAATTCAAGTCGTTCGGGAAACTACTAACGCGCTTAACCCAACCATCAATCAAGAAACGGAAAACAAAAGTTAAAACGTAAAGTGAATAGTGACTGCCACGTCACAATCAGCCAGAACCCAATCAAATGTAAATAACTGCTTACAATCCCGGAAAGGAATATATATACAAGCCAAGTAGAATACATGGAACATGAATACCCACACACTGTTACCAACCACATTTGTATGATTACAAGCCAAAAGGAAACATGTAAATCCTAGTACAATCAAGTTGCCAACTATTGAGGAGCTATACAAAATCTCTCAACTAGCTCTACTCAACTCATCTTCAAACTCAAAAGTCCAAAAGGTAAATCCCTGTAAGGAAAACAAAATTCACGGAGTGAGCTTTCGCCCAATGAGGTACCATCACCAAAATATACCAGGATCACATAAACACAAGAATATTCAGTCCAAATACGCACGTCAAGTAAGTAAAATCAACAACACCCAAGTGTAGGGAATAAAAGGATACGGATGGCTCTCAAGAGCCCTTTTCCTCTTTTGCCATGCTTGATCTCATCTCATTGACTCTCCGTCAATGTATACCAGGTAATCATGACCGTAGACTCCTCTTTACTCCAATTATCCGTCCACCTCACTTTCCCCTTACCGGGCCCGAACACCAAACAGTACAGAATTGGTATTACTCGAGTATACCGGAATCAAGGGTCTCATACCCAAAGATTCCCAAATACAGTCCCCATGGCTTGTCAAATGTCCCCGACCAAGTCCTTACTGGCTCAAGTCCATTGGCTCAAGTCCATTGAACAGTAAAGTTGGTATCCAAGCGATACCAAATCCAGTATAGTCAATAATATTCAAGTAATATCATAAACAGTCAAGTAAGCTTAGTATAATAACCAGTCAAGGAGGCTAGAGAGTACGAGAGTGGTAAAGTACACCCTCGCCTCACCTAGCTCAAACAATCATCACAACTAGTCCAAACCACAGAATTCAAGTACAAGAAAGCCACGGAATAACAAACATGTGAGTAGTACACTCACCAAGTTCAACAAAGAAATTTCACAATTTTTCGCCCGACGTGAGCCTCGGATCACCGGCACGCCCTATAACAATCAAGAAAGTACAATGAAAACGCAAACACAAGTCGAATACCTTTTTCTAGGAACTATTAAGGCAAGACCCAAATATAGCTTGGAAATGAAAAATACATAACATGTAGGGTTAAAAGTAGAAACAAACCCAAAAACCGTTCATTTCTAGCCAATCTCAACCCAACTCACAAGAATCTAATACCCTAGACACTCGGACAGCATTTCCCCTAAAATTTCAGCTTTTCCAACCTGCAAAACAACCAAAAAAACTATCCAACACAACCACAAGCACCCAAACAAGTCATAAGCCATTCAATCTACTTTATTAGGGTCACAATACCCTTCAATTATAGCCAATTAGAAGTTCAACAATCAACAATAGAAAACCCCCAATTTGAAACCCTAAATCTGAAATTTACCGCACAAGCGGAAATTTTCCGCAATTAACCACAATTAACGCACAAGAGAGCTATATAATGCCATTTAGAACCATCAATTCCAGCTCAATCATATCATCATAGGAAAACAGAAAAATTCCAGAAAAAATCAGAAAATTAGGAAACTTCACTCCAATCCACCAAATCTTCCGAAAAATCGCGTAAATAGCTACTATAAGGCACCAATTGGCCAAAATTAAAACCAAAAGATGAGTTCCAAGCAAGATACCTTAGTTCTTCAAGAAAGGTTGTAGCTTGTGAGGTTTTCTTCCAAACCAACACCACTAAGTTCTTCAAACACTCTTAGGAAGATGATTTTATGGACTAATTTGGAAATTAATCGGTTAGTTTTCAAGATTTGGCAAGGATTTGTAGATGAAAGGTTGAAGAATTTTTTTCTCCTTTGCTTGCTAGAGGTTCGGCCAAGAGATGGTGAAGAATGAAGATGATTGAGTCAAATTTGGACTTTAAGGAAAGTAAAAAAAGTTTAGTCAAAAGTTAGGCAAGCTTGGTCCAACCAAAATTGGACACTTGGCACTTTGTCTTGCTAGAGTTATCTTCTTGTCCCTCATGGCTAATCCATCTAGGCAACCTCCAATTATCTCCTAATACCTAGTAACAAAATTTCTTTACGCAAAAATTTAACCTAATCGGCCGAATTTCTCACTTTATGCACTAGCGGGTCCCACGACCAAAAGACGTTCCAAATTTCTCACGAACTACCTTATACTAGAAAAATGATTTAAAAGCTATATTTACTGATAAAATGTTGATAAAAGTAATATAATAAAGAAAATAAAAAAAAACGGGTGCACAGGAATAAAATAATAAATAATTTTTTTTTTTTCTCTGGGTTCTCACAAATTTCATGAAGATGTCTTCTAAAGTCTATTAGTACTTTGAATCTATTTTTTAATGGTGTAAGTTTTGTGATTTTTTGACCTACAGAACTCAAGTTATGCTTTTTCAAAGAATGTCGCCAAAGCTGAGAATTTTGTCAATGAATTGAGTGGAACTTGGAAACCTTTGAGAAAACTTTTCTAGGTCTTAAACTTTAATTGGCGTGATTTTGGATGGTTTTGTGGCCTTAAACAAGTGTACTTTATACCCTATAACTTGCGGTTGTTTGAGTCCACCTTGGTAGTGACATATGAGCTAGAATTTTGGCAAAAAAAATCATGTCTAGAGCAAGGGAAAAGGTAATGGTTTCTTCTATCCTGCTCCATGGTTCCATTTGCCCAACTTTAGACTTGAGGTTGGTTGTTTTCTTCTAATAGCGGTGGGTATATATTACATATGTCTTGCTAAGTTTCGTGAGTTATATATATATATATAATTTTTCTCTTATGGTTCCTTGCACCTTTTGAATCCAAGTGTTTCCTTTTCATACTAATAACTTACTTGAATCATAGCCCTAGAATGCACTTGGACATTCTTAGATTGGCTTTCAAGTTTGTCTTTGAGTTTCGTTTTGAGAGGCTGAATTTAGATGGGCGTATGGCTCATGATTAAGGCTAAAGTGAGCACCTTATTAACCTAAGTTTTGAATGATCGGACCATGACATCTTGTCTTGGTTACTTTTAGGGTTTAACGGTGGGAACAAGCACGACCCGAAGTTGAACGTTTAGCATTGTTCTACTTTAAAAGGTGAGTATTCCTTGCATGTTGTGCTTCCAATGACTACGTGGAATGTTGTGAATGTTTGCTTGAATGTTAAATGCTTTTAAATGATTGTTAAATAGATTTTCTATGGGCAAGTGTGTACTTTATCATACTTGATCCAACTGAATGTGAATTTTCAAAGATCAATGATTGAATGTTACTTGTGCATGAATGTAAGCCTTTGGCTGAACTGGGTCCTTGCCCTTCGTTGCCAGTCGACTCGAGCCAGAAGCCGACTCGGTCAGGTAGCTGGTGACCCTGGGACAGTGTTTGGTATACTCGAGTATTACCACGACATTTGGTGGAGAACTGGCCAGTGAATGAAAGGCAATGAATGAAATGAACACTGAAGGAGTTTTCACTGTTAAATGTTTTCAAATGTCAGAGGAATAAGGGAAATGGTTGGCGACTGAATGACTGAATGAATGGCTCCAAGTGAGCACGTATCATTCCAATGATTGAATTTTTATTTCTTGAATGACTGTATATTACCGTGCAAGGTGTGCAAATTGTTAAATAAAATACTTTCATGGTTTCTCTACCTGATTGCATGTTTAGGAACCTCACTGGGCTTTTAGTTCATTCCTTTAGTTTTGTTTTCCTTACAGGAGTGGAGGCCGGAGTAAGTAAGCGTGAAATAGTGTATATAATCTTCATGTACATGTACGTTTGTAGATGAAATGTATTTTGGAGATTTGGTAATGAAATCCTATATTACACTTTTGAGGTGTAAATTAAGTTGAAATTCTTATATGAATGGAACTTCTATGTTTATCTTGAGGCATGTAAGACTATTTCAAAAATGTAAGTGAGTGAGTCCTGGTGAGAGCTGGACAGGCAATCCGTCAAACCCTTGGGTACGCCTTAAGGGGAGGTAGGGTCGTCACATTGGGGCTTTGAAGTATTATACTAAGAACCTCTCTTTTCCTTCTTATTTTTCCATCTAAGCAACATATGGCTTGATTATGATGGACTTTATGGAAGATTTCATGATTTTGCTTACTAGGTTGTAATTTTTAGCTTTGAAATGCATTGGACAGCTTTGATATGAATGGTTTAGCTTTGATATGAGGTTGGATGAACTTTTTAGCTTTGAGATGAGCTTTTCTAGCTTCTATATTCGAATTTCCAGCTTTAGTAGTAATTTCTAGCTTTCATTCGAAATTTCCAGCCATGAACTATTATTTTCCAGCTTGCTATGAAACTTTGGGCTGCCATGAAGATTTTCCAGCTTGTACATGTATTTTTGGATTCACTTTAAGGATTTCTAGGTCATGGTGTTAAATTCCAGTTTAGGGTTTGAATTTCCAGCTTAGATATATGTTGAATATATGCTAGATAAAGGCCTAATATAGCTAGTTTTGTGGCTGAAATAAGGACCCTTTGTATCTTATCACTTGTGGACTTGTTGGGGCTGTTTGGCTATGAAAGTTAGCTTTGAAATTGGAGGAAAATGTAAGGAAAAAATAGGGGAAATGCTAACAGTTTATTTTCTTGTAGTATAAGTGAGTGAAAGTGAAAGTAGGAATATGATTTTTAGATGATTTGGACTTAGGTTGCTTAGGGATGCTTGAGTCCACTCTAGTGGTGGTATATGAGCTGAAATTTTGCCAAAATTCATACATTTTGCATGGTGAACGTGATGACCATTTTACATATGATATTTAGTTGCATATGTGAAGTTTTAAACTTAAAATATTCTATTCAATTTCTTTCCAAAAACAAAGAGGAGTGTGCATGTATCTTGTATAGGGTTACTAAGCCTCTGAAGTCTATGTATATAAGTTCTATTTACATGATCTCCTTGTGATATTAAAAAGTGAGGGTTGAGGTGTGAATTTAGGGCATTTTTGTTTTCCCCTTGTATATGATATTACTTAAAACACTTGTTACAACCTCTTTCTTTGCATGTGTGTTAGTTTTGAGCCAAGGCAAGAGGTTTAAA
>NC_040043.1:28227719-28497435 GCF_003713205.1 Coffea eugenioides
TCGGCCAATAAGATTAAATTTCGGATACTGTGAAAAATTTATCGGGTGTTAGGAGATAAGTAGAGGAGGTGATTTGATTGATGTGAGAGAGAAAAGAAAAGATAAGATTGCATTTAAGAGGTGACAAGTGTCACCTTCTTAGTGGTTCCAAGTTAAGATTTACTATTCCAATTTTTGACTTTTTTTGACCAAAAGGTAAATATCTTAAAAATTGCTCAAAAATTCACCATTTCTTCTCCTTGGTGGCCGGCCCTCTTGTGCTAAGAAAGGAAGAAAACTTCTTCAATTTACAAGTCCCAACTAGCTCAAATCACCCAAAAATACTTGCTTCCATCTATTTCTACTCCATAAAATCTCTCTAGTTGGTGTTAGTGGTTGGTTTGGTGAAGTTTTTGGAAGAGCTAAGGTGTTCCACAACTTCCTCTCTCTTGTTTTCTTGGTAAGTGGTGCTTGACTACCCTCCTATACCTTATGAAGCTTAGGTTATGCTTATTAGTGATTAAAGTGCTGAAATTTCTGGTTTTTATCTTGGTTTGAAGTGATTTGGTGAAGTTTTTATTTCATTGATGATTTTTCTGGTTTAATTGGATTATGATGGTGTGGTTGTTTATGATGATTGGCAATGGCCTATAGTGACACTAGTAGGTGTGAATAGTTGATAATTGCAATCAATTTTGGATTTGGAAGAATTTCTGGAAAATTAGGGTTCTTGGTTGAACATTCTGTCCGAAATTTTAGGTCATAGATAGAGGCCGAATTGGACTTTTCTCAAAACATGAACGTTGTAGGTATTGATGAGGTTGAAGTGCCTGCAAAATTTTAGGGAATTTGGAGTAGTATAGAGTGAGTTATGCCGTTTTTACTGTTGCTGTTTTTGGTGAACAGAATGTCCGAACTGCGATAGTAATTGTCTGTTTTGACTGGAATTGGTTTGGATTTTGTTGTTGGTATCTTCTGATGAAATGTAGATTGATGTCTTAGCTTTCATATTCCATTGGAATCAATGCTTTTGGACCTGTATAGACTGACTTGGACTGATTACAGTTTTGTGTGATTTGGGAACCTGCAATTACAGTTCTGGGTTGGTTTTCTGCATTTTGACTTAGTTGTGCTAGGATTTGGATTGAGAGGCCTTCTACATTGTTGTAGCCCCTTAAGTCCTGGATATCCCTGTAAATTTTCAGGATTAACGGAGTGGTATAACCTGAGTTCTAAACGAAATACTCAGACCTGTTTTGACCGTCAAATTCTGTTCTGTTCTTATATCCGGACAGTTTATGACTGGAGCTTTGGCTTCACGTTTGACTAGGTTACAAACTGTTTGGGCTTGCGACCAAAACACCAAACTTATAGCCCTATATCATAGCTTTCTAACTCCCTTGGAATTTCATGAATCGGATTTATAAAACCTGAGATATAGCCGAGCAAATAAGGCCTGCCCGTGAAAATGACCATTTTCTGGTCAGATTTGTTTTGGTCCTGACGACCAATTTCTGTTCCGAATTTGGATTGCCGACCTTCATGAAAGTTGTTCCATTTGGAATTAACTATCTAACTGCCAATTTTCAACTCTTTTGCCCATGTGTAGCATAGAAAACAGTTTGCACTCAAAACTGACCATTTGTGCATTGGCCAGATTTCGTATGTGATTGTGTTTGGTTCATTTGGGGCTGAAGCCTCCAGTTTCAGTTCTGGATATCTTCATAACAATTGTTGTTCATCCTTTAAGCTTCGATATGGTGTCTCATACGCCTTAATCCGATATTCGTAGCTCAACTTATGATTACAATAGAAACGAGTGTCAAATCTGCCGTTTCCGCTAACGGCCGTTTCCGTTTCCGTCCGTCATATGTATGTGCGCGCGTGCCGTTTTTGCCGTTTTGTTTGTTTGAGGCATGATAGTAGCCGTTTACGATATGATGTGACACAATCTTCTATTTCAGACGGTGGTGAGCTGGGCGGAACTGGTGGGGCCCACTACTAGCTGTTCATTTCGATCCGACTTCGTACTTTTGCTATTTCAGTTTTTGAGTAAGTATTCAGGCCAGTATGGTGTGTTTTCTTTGCTATGTGTTTGAGATGTGTGAAAAGGGTACTTAGGCGAGGGTGTACTTTATCGCACTCGACCTAAACCCTAATTTGAATGTATAATTGTACTTGGCATATGTATATGAACCTTTTGGAACCAAAACCCTTGAGCTTGTGGCTCGGGGCGACTTTCGAGTAAAGTTTTGTGAAGTTTGCAAAGTTTGTGAGTCGTGGGCCCGATCTAAGAACCTGTAATGGACTATTGAGCGTTAGGGCTTGGTCGAAGTCATCCCCAAAAACTTTTAAAAAGGTTTTCCTGAGGTCAACCAAGTTTGTAGGTTCAATGTTATGAAACCAATTTTGTGAATCGGTTCACCGAACAGGTGACCAAGTTTGTGAACCGAGCTCTGTGACTCAAGCTCAAGTTTTGTGATTTCGTTCGCCCGGGCAAGTTTGTGAGGTGACTGGCCAGTGAAGGGTGATAAGGTGTCGGTGGGGGTGTACAAGTGAAGTTTTACGGACCATTGAGTGTGGTCGACGGAGTGTCGGCAGGAGATCACGCATGGCAATATGAATTGGCCTTTGGAGCACCTGTATCTTATTATGTGATTGTTAACTTTCTGCTTTTGCTTTACTCTTACTGTGTAACTGTTGTTACGTGAAATTTATGCTTTCGGCCCCTGTTTACTTACTAAGCATATAGCTTAAACGCCCTTCCTTTTGTTTCCTAGGCAAGGGGCCGAGCGGGGACTTTTGGCTCGTAACACTAGTATAGTTAGATTGGCTTGTATTGTTAAACAGTTAGGATTGTTTGTTTTAGTTTGGTGGTTTGTATCAGGACCCTTTAGGGTCTACTTTTTGCTGGTTATTGTTTATAGTATATTAGAGCGGTTTGGCTTGATGCTTTTGAAGATGTAAATAGACTTTTGGTGGTTGTATATATTATGAATCGTGTTCTTGTGGCTTAGAAGAGTTTTATTAGCTTTAAGTTTTGAGTCCTGGCGCGAGCTAGGCAGGAGGCCCGCCGATACCCTTGGGTTCGCCCTTGGGAGAAGTGGGGTCGTCACAGGTGGTATCAGAGCGCCTAGGTTAGAGGACTTGGGCAATTGTGGGACATACGTGATAGGTTTATTAGGATTACTTAGGATTATGTGAATCTCTTTAAGTTGAATGATCTATTTTAAGCTGAAATGTCGGTCAACTAACGAATTAATGTTTGTAGGTATGGATTTGGGCAGTTCTAGCGGCGTGGGACCGGGACCGAGACCTCCGAGTGGGAGGGGCCCGGAGTATCACGTTTGATTGTGGGGTCTTACTAGATATGGCCGCGGGGGCACCCCCACGAGCTACCGGGCCAGAGCAGATAGGTGAGATAGGTACTTTAGGTTCCGTAGGGAACCGGGGCCCTAGGGGAGGCGTTTAGGGTCGCTTTCGTATTTTGATTAGCTGGCAGATTACTTTTGTTAGAACTGGCCTGGCTAATTTCTTTTGTTATTTGGTTGGTTGACTAGATTTTTGGAGCCGGAGTGCTCGTGTGTATATTGGGTTTTGACCCGACTGGAGGTCGGGTAATTTGTATATCTTTTGGTGTGACATTGTAATGTACCTATCCTTTGCGTGCCTTTCGTGTATCTGTTTTGTGTTTTGTGTTTTCGTGTATCCTTTACGGCAGGTTTCGAAGGTACGCTTTGACCACGGATTGAATTTCGAGGACGAAATTGTCCTAAGTGGGGGAGATTGTGAGGCCCCAGTCCGTTCGTAAGCTGATATGAGGGTTATTCGTTAATCGGTGAGGTGGTTTCGGGTTTTTATCGCCCGTCTTTTCTACATTTTTCTTTATTGGAAAATTTTCCCAGATAATTTTTATGAGTAAATATAGTTTTTAGATGATTTTTCTAGTATCGGTTAGATTTTGAGAAAATAAGAACGGATTTCGGACGTGGGACCCACTAGTGCGAAAAGTTCGGGAAAATTCGGCCAATAAGCTTAAATTTCGGATACTGTGAAAAATTTATCGGGTGTTAGGAGATAAGTAGAGGAGGTGATTTGATTGATGTGAGAGAGAAAAGAAAAGATAAGATTGCATTTAAGAGGTGACAAGTGTCACCTTCTTAGTGGTTCCAAGTTAAGATTTACTATTCCAATTTTTGACTTTTTTTGACCACAAGGTAAATATCTTAAAAATTGCTCAAAAATTCACCATTTCTTCTCCTTGGTGGCCGGCCCTCTTGTGCTAAGAAAGGAAGAAAACTTCTTCAATTTACAAGTCCCAACTAGCTCAAATCACCCAAAAATACTTGCTTCCATCTATTTCTACTCCATAAAATCTCTCTAGTTGGTGTTAGTGGTTGGTTTGGTGAAGTTTTTGGAAGAGCTAAGGTGTTCCACAACTTCCTCTCTCTTGTTTTCTTGGTAAGTGGTGCTTGACTACCCTCCTATACCTTATGAAGCTTAGGTTATGCTTATTAGTGATTAAAGTGCTGAAATTTCTGGTTTTTATCTTGGTTTGAAGTGATTTGGTGAAGTTTTTATTTTATTGATAATTTTTCTGATTTAATTGGATTATGATGGTGTGGTTGTTTATGATGATTGGCAATGGCCTATAATGACACTAGTAGGTGTGAATAGTTGATAATTGCAATCAATTTTGGATTTGGAAGAATTTCTGGAAAATTAGGGTTCTTGGTTGAACATTCTGTCCGAAATTTTAGGTCATAGATAGAGGCCGAATTGGACTTTTCTCAAAACATGAAAGTTGTAGATATTGATGAGGTTGAAGTGCCTGCAAAATTTCAGGGAATTTGGAGTAGTATAGAGTGAGTTATGCCGTTTTTACTGTTGCTGTTTTTGGTGAACAGAATGTCCGAACTGCGATAGTAATTGTCTGTTTTGACTGGAATTGGTTTGGATTTTGTTGTTGGTGTCTTCTGATGAAATGTAGATTGATGTCTTAGCTTTCATATGCCTTTGGAATCAATGCTTTTGGACCTGTATATACTGACTTGGACTGATTACAGTTTTGTGTGATTTGGGAACCTGCAATTACGGTTCTGGGTTGGTTTTCTGCATTTTGACTTAGTTGTGCTAGGATTTGGATTGAGAGGCCTTCTACATTGTTGTAGCCCCTTAAGTCCTGGATATCCCTGTAAATTTTCAGGATTAACGGAGTGGTATAACCTGAGTTCTAAACGAAATACTCAGACCTGTTTTGACCGTCAAATTCTGTTCTGTTCTTATATCCGGACAGTTTATGACTGGAGCTTTGGCTTCACGTTTGACTAGGTTACAAGCTGTTTGGGCTTGCGACCAAAACACCAAACTTATAGCCCTATATCAGAGCTTTCTAACGCCCTTGGAATTTCATGAATCGGATTTATAAAACCTGAGATATAGCCGAGCAAATAAGGCCTGCCCGTGAAAATGACCATTTTCTGGTCAGATTTGTTTTGGTCCTGACGACCAACTTCTGTTCCGAATTTGGATTGCCGACCTTCATGAAAGTTGTTCCATTTGGAATGAACTATCTAACTGCCAATTTTCAACTCTTTTGCCCATGTGTAGCATAGAAAACCGTTTGCACTCAAAACTGACCATTTGTGCATTGGCCAGATTTCGTATGTGATTGTGTTTGGTTCATTTGGGGCTGAAGCCTCCAGTTGCAGTTCTGGATATCTTCATAACAATTGTTGTTCATCCTTTAAGCTTCGATATGGTGTCTCATACACCTTAATCCGATATTCGTAGCTCAACTTATGATTACAATAGAAACGAGTGTCAAATCTGCCGTTTCCGCTAACGGCCGTTTCCGTTTCCGTCCGTCATATGTATGTGCGCGCGTGCCGTTTTTGCCGTTTTGTTTGTTTGAGGCATGATAGTAGCCGTTTACGATATGATGTGACACAATCTTCTATTTCAGACGGTGGTGAGCTGGGCGGAACTGGTGGGGCCCACTACTAGCTGTTCATTTCGATCCGACTTCGTACTTTTACTATTTCAGTTTTTGAGTAAGTATTCAGGCCAGTATGGTGTGTTTTCTTTGCTATGTGTTTGAGATGTGTGAAAAGGGTACTTAGGCGAGGGTGTACTTTATCGCACTCGACCTAAACCCTAATTTGAATGTATAATTGTACTTGGCATATGTATATGAACCTTTGGAACCAAAAACCTTGAGCTTGTGGCTCGGGGCGACTTTCGAGTAAAGTTTGGTGAAGTTTTGCCAAGTTTGTGAGTTCGTGGCGCCGATCTAAGACCTGTATGGGACTATTCGAGCGGTTAGGGCTTGGTCGAAGTCAGTCCACTTAGTCCCTGAGGTCACCAAGTTTTGTAGTTCATGTTATTGAACCAATTTTGTGAAATCCGGTTCACCGAGAAGGTGACCAAGTTTGTGACCCGAGCTTGTGATGCAAGCTTCAGTTTGTGATCTTCGTTCGCCCGGGCAAGTTTGTGAGGTGACCTGGCAGTGAGGGTGATAAGGTGTCGGTGGGTGTTACAAGTGAAGGTTCTACGGAGCATTGAGTGTGGGTCGACGGAGTGGTCGGCAGGAAAGATCACGCATGGCATATGAATTGGCTTTGGAGGCACTGTATCCTATTATGTGATGTTTACTTTTCTGCTTTTGGTTTACTCTACTGTGTAACTGTTGTTACGTGAAATTTTATGCTTTCCGCCCCTGTTTACTTACTAAGCATATACGCTTACCCCTTTCCTTTTGTTTTTCCTTTAGCAGGGGGCCGAAGCGGGGACTTTTTGGCTCGTACACTAGTATAGTTAGATTGGCTTGTATTAGTTAAACAGTTAGGATGTTTGTTTTTAAGTTTTGTGGTTTGTATAAGGACCCTTATTAGGGTCTACCTTTTCTGTTTTTGTTAATAGTATATTAGAGTGGTTTGGCTTGATGCTTTTTAAGATGTAATAGAGCTTTTGTGTTGTATATATTATGAATCGTGTTCTTGTGGGCTTAGAGAGTTTTATTAGCTTTAAGTTTGAGTCCTGGCGCGAGCTTAGGCAGGCGGCCGCCGATACCTTGGGTTTTCGCCTGGGAGAAGTGGGGTCTCACAGTGGTATCAGAGGCCTAGGTTAGAGGACTTGGCAATTGTGGGACAATACGTGATAGGTTTATTGGATTAAACTTAGGATTATGTGAATCTCTTTAAGTTGGATGACTATTTTAAGCTGAAATGTCGGTCAACTAACGAATTAATGTTTGTAGGTATGGATTTGGGCAGTTCTAGCGGCGTGGGACCGGGACCGAGACCTCCGAGTGGGAGGGGCCCGGAGTATCACGTTTGATTGTGGGGTCTTACTAGATATGGCCGCGGGGGCACCCCCACGAGCTACCGGGCCAGAGCAGATAGGTGAGATAGGTACTTTATGTTCCGTAGGGAACCGGGGCCCTAGGGGAGGCGTTTAGGGTCGCTTTCGTATTTTGATTAGCTGGCAGATTACTTTTGTTAGAACTGGCCTGGCTAATTTCTTTTGTTATCTGGTTGGTTGACTAGATTTTTGGAGCCGGAGTGCTCGTGTGTATATTGGGTTTTGACTCGACTGGAGGTCGGGTAATTTGTATATCTTTTGGTGTGACATTGTATTGTACCTATCCTTTGCGTGCCTTTCGTGTATCTGTTTTGTGTTTTGTGTTTTCGTGTATCCTTTACGGCAGGTTTCGAAGGTACGCTTTGACCACGGATTGAATTTCGAGGACGAAATTGTCCTAAGTGGGGGAGATTGTGAGGCCCCAGTCCGTTCGTAAGCTGATATGAGGGTTATTCGTTAATCGGTGAGGTGGTTTCGGGTTTTTATCGCCCGTCTTTTCTACATTTTTCTTTATTGGAAAATTTTCCCAGATAATTTTTATGAGTAAATATAGTTTTTAGATGATTTTTCTAGTATCGGTTAGATTTTGAGAAAATAAGAACGGATTTCGGACGTGGGACCCACTAGTGCGAAAAGTTCGGGAAAATTCGGCCAATAAGCTTAAATTTCGGATACTGTGAAAAATTTATCGGGTGTTAGGAGATAAGTAGAGGAGGTGATTTGATTGATGTGAGAGAGAAAAGAAAAGATAAGATTGCATTTAAGAGGTGACAAGTGTCACCTTCTTAGTGGTTCCAAGTTAAGATTTACTATTTCAATTTTTGACTTTTTTGACCAAAAGGTAAATATCTTAAAAATTGCTCAAAAATTCACCATTTCTTCTCCTTGGTGGCCGGCCCTCTTGTGCTAAGAAAGGAAGAAAACTTCTTCAATTTACAAGTCCCAACTAGCTCAAATCACCCAAAAATACTTGCTTCCATCTATTTCTACTCCATAAAATCTCTCTAGTTGGTGTTAGTGGTTGGTTTGGTGAAGTTTTTGGAAGAGCTAAGGTGTTCCACAACTTCCTCTCTCTTGTTTTCTTGGTAAGTGGTGCTTGACTACCCTCCTATACCTTATGAAGCTTAGGTTATGCTTATTAGTGATTAAAGTGCTGAAATTTCTGGTTTTTATCTTGGTTTGAAGTGATTTGGTGAAGTTTTTATTTTATTGATGATTTTTCTGGTTTAATTGGATTATGATGGTGTGGTTGTTTATGATGATTGGCAATGGCCTATAATGACACTAGTAGGTGTGCATAGTTGATAATTGCAATCAATTTTGGATTTGGAAGAATTTCTGGAAAATTAGGGTTCTTGGTTGAACATTCTGTCCGAAATTTTAGGTCATAGATAGAGGCCGAATTGGACTTTGCTCAAAACATGAAAGTTGTAGATATTGATGAGGTTGAAGTGCCTGCAAAATTTAGGGAATTTGGAGTAGTATAGAGTGAGTTATGCCGTTTTTACTGTTGCTGTTTTTGGTGAACAGAATGTCCGAACTGCGATAGTAATTGTCTGTTTTGACTGGAATTGGTTTGGATTTTATTGTTGGTGTCTTCTGATTAAATGTAGCTTGATGTCTTAGCTTTCACATTCCTTTGGAATCAATACTTTTGGACCTGTATAGACTGACTTGGACTGATTACAGTTTTGTGTGATTTGGGAACCTGCAATTACGGTTCTGGGTTGGTTTTCTGCATTTTGACTTAGTTGTGCTAGGATTTGGATTGAGAGACCTTCTACATTGTTGTAGCCCCTTAAGTCCTGGATATCCCTGTAAATTTTCAGGATTAACGGAGTGGTATAACCCGAGTTCTAAATGAAATACTCAGACCTGTTTTGACCGTCAAATTCTGTTCTGTTCTTATATCCGGACAGTTTATGACTGGAGCTTTGGCTTCACGTTTGACTAGGTTACAAGCTGTTTGGGCTTGCGACCAAAACACCAAACTTATAGCCCTATATCAGAGCTTTCTAAAGCCCTTGGAATTTCATGAATCAGATTTATAAAACCTGAGATACAGCCGAGCAAATAAGGCCTGCCCGTGAAAATGACCATTTTCTGGTCAGATTTGTTTTGGTCCTGACGACCAACTTCTGTTCCGAATTTGGATTGCCGACCTTCATGAAAGTTGTTCCATTTGGAATGAACTATCTAACTGCCAATTTTCAACTCTTTTGCCCATGTGTAGCATAGAAAACAGTTTGCACTCAAAACTGACCATTTGTGCATTGGCCAGATTTCGTATGTGATTGTGTTTGGTTCATTTGGGGCTGAAGCCTCCAGTTTCAGTTCTGGATATCTTCATAACAATTGTTGTTCATCCTTTAAGCTTCGATATGGTGTCTCATACGCCTTAATCCGATATTCGTAGCTCAACTTATGATTACAATAGAAACGAGTGTCAAATCTGCCGTTTCCGCTAACGGCCGTTTCCGTTTCCGTCCGTCATATGTATGTGCGCGCGTGCCGTTTTTGCCGTTTTGTTTGTTTGAGGCATGATAGTAGCCGTTTACGATATGATGTGACACAATCTTCTATTTCAGACGGTGGTGAGCTGGGCGGAACTGGTGGGGCCCACTACTAGCTGTTCATTTCGATCCGACTTCGTACTTTTGCTATTTCAGTTTTTGAGTAAGTATTCAGGCCAGTATGGTGTGTTTTCTTTGCTATGTGTTTGAGATGTGTGAAAAGGGTACTTAGGCGAGGGTGTACTTTATCGCACTCGACCTAAACCCTAATTTGAATGTATAATTGTACTTGGCATATGTATATGAACCTTTTGGAACCAAAACCCTTGAGCTTGTGGCTCGGGGCGACTTTCGAGTAAAGTTTGTGAAGTTTGAAAAGTTTGTGAGCTTCGTGGGCCGATCGAGACCTGTATGGACTATTCCGAGCCGGTTAGGGCTTGGTCGAAGTCAGTCCAACTTAGTCTGAGGTCACCAAGTTTTGTAGGTTCATGTTATGAACCAATTTTATGAATCCGGTTCACCGAGAAGGTGACCAAGTTTGTGACCCGAGCTTGTGACTCAAGCTCAAGTTTGTGATTTCGTTCGCCCGGGCAAGTTTGTGAGGTGACTGGCCAGTGAGGGTGATAAGGTGTCGGTGGGTGTACAAGTGAAGTTCTACGGACCAATGAGTGTGGTCGACGGAGTGTCGGCAGGAGATCACGCATGGCATAGGAATTGGCTTTGGAGCCACCTGTATCCTTGTTATGTGATGTTACTTTTCTGCTTTTGCTTTACTCTTACTGTGTAACTGTTGTTACGTGAAATTTATGCTTTCGCCCCTGTTTACTTACTAAGCATATAGCTTACCCCGTTCCATTTGTTTTCCTTAGCAGGGGCCGACGCGGGGACTTTTGGTTCGTATACTAGTATAGTTAGATTGGCTTGTAATAGTTGAACAGTTAGGATGTTTATTTTTGTTTTGGTGGTTTGTATAAGGACCCTTCTTAGGGTCTACCTTTTGCTGGTTATTGTTATAGTATATTAGAGCGGTTTGGCTTGATGCTTTTGAAGATGTAAATAGACTTTTGGTGGTTGTATATATTATGAATCGTGTTCTTGTGGCTTAGAAGAGTTTTATTAGCTTTAAGTTTTGAGTCCTGGCGCGAGCTAGGCAGGAGGCCCGCCGATACCCTTGGGTTCGCCCTTGGGAGAAGTGGGGTCGTCACAGGTGGTATCAGAGCGCCTAGGTTAGAGGACTTGGGCAATTGTGGGACATACGTGATAGGTTTATTAGGATTACTTAGGATTATGTGAATCTCTTTAAGTTGAATGATCTATTTTAAGCTGAAATGTCGGTCAACTAACGAATTAATGTTTGTAGGTATGGATTTGGGCAGTTCTAGCGGCGTGGGACCGGGACCGAGACCTCCGAGTGGGAGGGGCCCGGAGTATCACGTTTGATTGTGGGGTCTTACTAGATATGGCCGCGGGGGCACCCCCACGAGCTACCGGGCCAGAGCAGATAGGTGAGATAGGTACTTTATGTTCCGTAGGGAACCGGGGCCCTAGGGGAGGCGTTTAGGGTCGCTTTCGTATTTTGATTAGCTGGCAGATTACTTTTGTTAGAACTGGCCTGGCTAATTTCTTTTGTTATCTGGTTGGTTGACTAGATTTTTGGAGCCGGAGTGCTCGTGTGTATATTGGGTTTTGACTCGACTGGAGGTCGGGTAATTTGTATATCTTTTGGTGTGACATTGTATTGTACCTATCCTTTGCGTGCCTTTCGTGTATCTGTTTTGTGTTTTGTGTTTTCGTGTATCCTTTACGGCAGGTTTCGAAGGTACGCTTTGACCACGGATTGAATTTCGAGGACGAAATTGTCCTAAGTGGGGGAGATTGTGAGGCCCCAGTCCGTTCGTAAGCTGATATGAGGGTTATTCGTTAATCGGTGAGGTGGTTTCGGGTTTTTATCGCCCGTCTTTTCTACATTTTTCTTTATTGGAAAATTTTCCCAGATAATTTTTATGAGTAAATATAGTTTTTAGATGATTTTTCTAGTATCGGTTAGATTTTGAGAAAATAAGAACGGATTTCGGACGTGGGACCCACTAGTGCGAAAAGTTCGGGAAAATTCGGCCAATAAGCTTAAATTTCGGATACTGTGAAAAATTTATCGGGTGTTAGGAGATAAGTAGAGGAGGTGATTTGATTGATGTGAGAGAGAAAAGAAAAGATAAGATTGCATTTAAGAGGTGACAAGTGTCACCTTCTTAGTGGTTCCAAGTTAAGATTTACTATTCCAATTTTTGACTTTTTTTGACCACAAGGTAAATATCTTAAAAATTGCTCAAAAATTCACCATTTCTTCTCCTTGGTGGCCGGCCCTCTTGTGCTAAGAAAGGAAGAAAACTTCTTCAATTTACAAGTCCCAACTAGCTCAAATCACCCAAAAATACTTGCTTCCATCTATTTCTACTCCATAAAATCTCTCTAGTTGGTGTTAGTGGTTGGTTTGGTGAAGTTTTTGGAAGAGCTAAGGTGTTCCACAACTTCCACTCTCTTGTTTTCTTGGTAAGTGGTGCTTGACTACCCTCCTATACCTTATGAAGCTTAGGTTATGCTTATTAGTGATTAAAGTGCTGAAATTTCTGGTTTTTATCTTGGTTTGAAGTGATTTGGTGAAGTTTTTATTTTATTGATGATTTTTCTGGTTTAATTGGATTATGATGGTGTGGTTGTTTATGATGATTGGCAATGGCCTATAATGACACTAGTAGGTGTGAATAGTTGATAATTGCAATCAATTTTGGATTTGGAAGAATTTCATGAAAATTAGGGTTCTGGTTGAACATTCTGTCCGAATTTTAGGTCATAAGATAGAGGCCGAAATTGACTTTTCTAAACATGAAAGTTGTAGATAATTGATGAGGTTGAAGTGCTTGCAAAATTTTCAGAATTTGGAGTAGTATAGAGTGAGTTATGCCGTTTTTACTGTTGCTGTTTTTGTGAACAAATGTCCGAACTGCGATAGTAATTGTCTGTTTTACTGGAATTGGTTTGGATTTTTTTGTTGTTGTGTCTCTGATGAAATGTAGCTTGATGTCTTAGCTTTCATATGGCTTTGGAATCAATGCTTTTGGACCTGTATAGACTGACTTGGACTGATTACAGTTTTGTGTGATTTGGGAACCTGCAATTACGGTTCTGGGTTGGTTTTCTGCATTTTGACTTAGTTGTGCTAGGATTTGGATTGAGAGGCCTTCTACATTGTTGTAGCCCCCTAAGTCCTGGATATTCCTGTAAATTTTCAGGATTAACGGAGTGGTATAACCTGAGTTCTAAACGAAATACTCAGACCTGTTTTGACCGTCAAATTCTGTTCTGTTCTTATATCCGGACAGTTTATGACTGGAGCTTTGGCTTCACGTTTGACTAGGTTACAAGCTGTTTGGGCTTGCAACCAAAACACCAAACTTATAGCCCTATATCAGAGCTTTCTAACGCCCTTGGAATTTCATGAATCGGATTTATAAAACCTGAGATATAGCCGAGCAAATAAGGCCTGCCCGTGAAAATGACCATTTTCTGGTCAGATTTGTTTTGGTCCTGACGACCAACTTCTGTTCCGAATTTGGATTGCCGACCTTCATGAAAGTTGTTCCATTTGGAATGAACTATCTAACTGCCAATTTTCAACTCTTTTGCCCATGTGTAGCATAGAAAACCGTTTGCACTCAAAACTGACCATTTGTGCATTGGCCAGATTTCGTATGTGATTGTGTTTGGTTCATTTGGGGCTGAAGCCTCCAGTTGCAGTTCTGGATATCTTCATAACAATTGTTGTTCATCCTTTAAGCTTCGATATGGTGTCTCATACGCCTTAATCCGATATTCGTAGCTCAACTTATGATTACAATAGAAACGAGTGTCAAATCTGCCGTTTCCGCTAACGGCCGTTTCCGTTTCCGTCCGTCATATGTATGTGCGCGCGTGCCGTTTTTGCCGTTTTGTTTGTTTGAGGCATGATAGTAGCCGTTTACGATATGATGTGACACAATCTTCTATTTCAGACGGTGGTGAGTTGGGCGGAACTGGTGGGGCCCACTACTAGCTGTTCATTTCGATCCGACTTCGTACTTTTGCTATTTCAGTTTTTGAGTAAGTATTCAGGCCAGTATGGTGTGTTTTCTTTGCTATGTGTTTGAGATGTGTGAAAAGGGTACTTAGGCGAGGGTGTACTTTATCGCACTCGACCTAAACCCTAATTTGAATGTATAATTGTACTTGGCATATGTATATGAACCTTTTGGAACCAAAACCCTTGAGCTTGTGGCTCGGGGCGACTTTCGAGTAAAGTTTGTGAAGTTTGCAAAGTTTGTGAGTTCGTGGGCCCGATCTAAGACCTGTATGGACTATTCGAGCCGGTTAGGGTTTGGTCGAAGTCAGTCCAACTTAGTCTGAGGTCACCAAGTTTGTAGGTTCATGTTATGAACCAATTTTGTGAATCCGGTTCACCGAGAAGGTGACCAAGTTTGTGACCCGAGCTTGTGACTCAAGCTCAAGTTTGTGATTTCGTTCGCCCGGGCAAGTTTGTGAGGTGACTGGACAGTGAGGGTGATAAGGTGTCGGTGGGTGTACAAGTGAAGTTCTACGGACCATTGAGTGTGGTCGACGGAGTGTCGGCAGGAGATCACGCATGGCATATGAATTGGCTTTGGAGCCACCTGTATCCTTATTATGTGATGTTACTTTTCTGCTTTTGCTTTACTCTTACTGTGTAACTGTTGTTACGTGAAATTTATGCTTTCGCCCCTGTTTACTTACTAAGCATATAGCTTACCCCTTTCCTTTTGTTTTCCTTAGCAGGGGCGGACGCGGGGACTTTTGGCTCGTACACTAGTATAGTTAGATTGGCTTGTATTAGTTAAACAGTTAGGATGTTTGTTTTAGTTTTGGTGGTTTGTATAAGGACCCTTCTTAGGGTCTACCTTTTGCTGGTTATTGTTATAGTATATTAGAGCGGTTTGGCTTGATGCTTTTGAAGATGTAAATAGACTTTTGGTGGTTGTATATATTATGAATCGTGTTCTTGTGGCTTAGAAGAGTTTTATTAGCTTTAAGTTTTGAGTCCTGGCGCGAGCTAGGCAGGAGGCCCGCCGATACCCTTGGGTTCGCCCTTGGGAGAAGTGGGGTCGTCACAGGTGGTATCAGAGCGCCTAGGTTAGAGGACTTGGGCAATTGTGGGACATACGTGATAGGTTTATTAGGATTACTTAGGATTATGTGAATCTCTTTAAGTTGAATGATCTATTTTAAGCTGAAATGTCGGTCAACTAACGAATTAATGTTTGTAGGTATGGATTTGGGCAGTTCTAGCGGCGTGGGACCGGGACCGAGACCTCCGAGTGGGAGGGGCCCGGAGTATCACGTTTGATTGTGGGGTCTTACTAGATATGGCCGCGGGGGCACCCCCACGAGCTACCGGGCCAGAGCAGATAGGTGAGATAGGTACTTTAGGTTCCGTAGGGAACCGGGGCCCTAGGGGAGGCGTTTAGGGTCGCTTTCGTATTTTGATTAGCTGGCAGATTACTTTTGTTAGAACTGGCCTGGCTAATTTCTTTTGTTATTTGGTTGGTTGACTAGATTTTTGGAGCCGGAGTGCTCGTGTGTATATTGGGTTTTGACCCGACTGGAGGTCGGGTAATTTGTATATCTTTTGGTGTGACATTGTAATGTACCTATCCTTTGCGTGCCTTTCGTGTATCTGTTTTGTGTTTTGTGTTTTCGTGTATCCTTTACGGCAGGTTTCGAAGGTACGCTTTGACCACGGATTGAATTTCGAGGACGAAATTGTCCTAAGTGGGGGAGATTGTGAGGCCCCAGTCCGTTCGTAAGCTGATATGAGGGTTATTCGTTAATCGGTGAGGTGGTTTCGGGTTTTTATCGCCCGTCTTTTCTACATTTTTCTTTATTGGAAATTTTTCCCAGATAATTTTTATGAGTAAATATAGTTTTTAGATGATTTTTCTAGTATCGGTTAGATTTTGAGAAAATAAGAACGGATTTCGGACGTGGGACCCACTAGTGCGAAAAGTTCGGGAAAATTCGGCCAATAAGCTTAAATTTCGGATACTGTGAAAAATTTATCGGGTGTTAGGAGATAAGTAGAGGAGGTGATTTGATTGATGTGAGAGAGAAAAGAAAAGATAAGATTGCATTTAAGAGGTGACAAGTGTCACCTTCTTAGTGGTTCCAAGTTAAGATTTACTATTTCAATTTTTGACTTTTTTTGACCAAAAGGTAAATATCTTAAAAATTGCTCAAAAATTCACCATTTCTTCTCCTTGGTGGCCGGCCCTCTTGTGCTAAGAAAGGAAGAAAACTTCTTCAATTTACAAGTCCCAACTAGCTCAAATCACCCAAAAATACTTGCTTCCATCTATTTCTACTCCATAAAATCTCTCTAGTTGGTGTTAGTGGTTGGTTTGGTGAAGTTTTTGGAAGAGCTAAGGTGTTCCACAACTTCCTCTCTCTTGTTTTCTTGGTAAGTGGTGCTTGACTACCCTCCTATACCTTATGAAGCTTAGGTTATGCTTATTAGTGATTAAAGTGCTGAAATTTCTGGTTTTTATCTTGGTTTGAAGTGATTTGGTGAAGTTTTTATTTTATTGATAATTTTTCTGGTTTAATTGGATTATGATGGTGTGGTTGTTTATGATGATTGGCAATGGCCTATAATGACACTAGTAGGTGTGAATAGTTGATAATTGCAATCAATTTTGGATTTGGAAGAATTTCTGGAAAATTAGGGTTCTTGGTTGAACATTCTGTCCGAAATTTTAGGTCATAGATAGAGGCCGAATTGGACTTTTCTCAAAACATGAAAGTTGTAGATATTGATGAGGTTGAAGTGCCTGCAAAATTTCAGGGCATTTGGAGTAGTATAGAGTGAGTTATGCCGTTTACTGTTGCTGTTTTTGGTGAACAGAATGTCCGAACTGCCGATAGTAATTGTCTGCTTTTGACTGGAAATTGGTTGGATTTGTTGTTGGTGTCTTCGAGAAATGTTAGCTTGATGTCTTAGCTTTCATATGCCTTGGATCAATGCTTTTGGACCTGTATTATACTGAAACTTGGACTGATTACAGTTTTTTGTGTGATTGGGAACCTGCCAATTACGGTTCTGGGTTGGTTTTCTGCATTTTGACTAGTTGTGCTAGGATTTGGATTTGAGAGGCCTTCTACATTGTTGTAGCCCCTTAAGTCCTGGATATCCCTGTAAATTTTCAGGATTAACGGAGTGGTATAACCTGAGTTCTAAACGAAATACTCAGACCTGTTTTGACCGTCAAATTCTGTTCTGTTCTTATATCCGGACAGTTTATGACTGGAGCTTTGGCTTCACGTTTGACTAGGTTACAAACTGTTTGGGCTTGCGACCAAAACACCAAACTTATAGCCCTATATCATAGCTTTCTAACTCCCTTGGAATTTCATGAATCAGATTTATAAAACCTGAGATATAGCCGAGCAAATAAGGCCTGCCCGTGAAAATGACCATTTTCTGGTCAGATTTGTTTTGGTCCTGACGACCAACTTCTGTTCCGAATTTGGATTGCCGACCTTCATGAAAGTTGTTCCATTTGGAATGAACTATCTAACTACCAATTTTCAGCTCTTTTTCCCATGTGTAGAATAGAAAACAGTTTGCACTCAAAACTGACCATTTGTGCATTGGCCAGATTTCGTATGTGATTGTGTTTGGTTCATTTGGGGCTGAAGCCTCCAGTTTCAGTTCTGGATGTCTTCTAACAATTGTTGTCATCCTTTTAAGCTTCGATATTGTGTCTCATACCACCTTAATCCGATTTCGTGCTCAACTTTATGATTACAATAGAAACGGAGTGTCAAATCTGCCGTTTCCGCTAACGGTCGTTTCCGTTTCCGTCCGTCATATGTATGTGCGCGCGTGCCGTTTTTGCCGTTTTGTTTGTTTGAGGCATGATAGTAGCCGTTTACGATATGATGTGACACAATCTTCTATTTCAGACGGTGGTGAGCTGGGCGGAACTGGTGGGGCCCACTACTAGCTGTTCATTTCGATCCGACTTCGTACTTTTGCTATTTCAGTTTTTGAGTAAGTATTCAGGCCAGTATGGTGTGTTTTCTTTGCTATGTGTTTGAGATGTGTGAAAAGGGTACTTAGGCGAGGGTGTACTTTATCGCACTCGACCTAAACCCTAATTTGACTGTATAATTGTACTTGGCATATGTATATGAACCTTTTGGAACCAAAACCCTTGAGCTTGTGGCTCGGGGCGACTTTCGAGTAAAGTTTGTGAAGTTTGCAAAGTTTGTGAGTTCGTGGGCCCGATCTAAGACCTGTATGGACTATTCGAGCCGGTTAGGGCTTGGTCGAAGTCAGTCCAACTTAGTCTGAGGTCACCAAGTTTGTAGGTTCATGTTATGAACCAATTTTGTGAATCCGGTTCACCGAGAAGGTGACCAAGTTTGTGACCCGAGCTTGTGACTCAAGCTCAAGTTTGTGATTTCGTTCGCCCGGGGAAGTTTGTGAGGTGACTGGCCAGTGAGGGTGATAAGGTGTCGGTGGGTGTACAAGTGAAGTTCTACGGACCATTGAGTGTGGTCGACGGAGTGTCGGCAGGAGATCACGCATGGCATATGAATTGGCTTTGGAGCCACCTGTATCCTTATTATGTGATGTTACTTTTCTGCTTTTGCTTTACTCTTACTGTGTAACTGTTGTTACGTGAAATTTATGCTTTCGCCCCTGTTTACTTACTAAGCATATAGCTTACCCCTTTCCTTTTGTTTTCCTTAGCAGGGGCGGACGCGGGGACTTTTGGCTCGTACACTAGTATAGTTAGATTGGCTTGTATTAGTTAAACAGTTAGGATGTTTGTTTTAGTTTTGGTGGTTTGTATAAGGACCCTTCTTAGGGTCTACCTTTTGCTGGTTATTGTTATAGTATATTAGAGCGGTTTGGCTTGATGCTTTTGAAGATGTAAATAGACTTTTGGTGGTTGTATATATTATGAATCGTGTTCTTGTGGCTTAGAAGAGTTTTATTAGCTTTAAGTTTTGAGTCCTGGCGCGAGCTAGGCAGGAGGCCCGCCGATACCCTTGGGTTCGCCCTTGGGAGAAGTGGGGTCGTCACAGGTGGTATCAGAGCGCCTAGGTTAGAGGACTTGGGCAATTGTGGGACATACGTGATAGGTTTATTAGGATTACTTAGGATTATGTGAATCTCTTTAAGTTGAATGATCTATTTTAAGCTGAAATGTCGGTCAACTAACGAATTAATGTTTGTAGGTATGGATTTGGGCAGTTCTAGCGGCGTGGGACCGGGACCGAGACCTCCGAGTGGGAGGGGCCCGGAGTATCACGTTTGATTGTGGGGTCTTACTAGATATGGCCGCGGGGGCACCCCCACGAGCTACCGGGCCAGAGCAGATAGGTGAGATAGGTACTTTAGGTTCCGTAGGGAACCGGGGCCCTAGGGGAGGCGTTTAGGGTCGCTTTCGTATTTTGATTAGCTGGCAGATTACTTTTGTTAGAACTGGCCTGGCTAATTTCTTTTGTTATTTGGTTGGTTGACTAGATTTTTGGAGCCGGAGTGCTCGTGTGTATATTGGGTTTTGACCCGACTGGAGGTCGGGTAATTTGTATATCTTTTGGTGTGACATTGTAATGTACCTATCCTTTGCGTGCCTTTCGTGTATCTGTTTTGTGTTTTGTGTTTTCGTGTATCCTTTACGGCAGGTTTCGAAGGTACGCTTTGACCACGGATTGAATTTCGAGGACGAAATTGTCCTAAGTGGGGGAGATTGTGAGGCCCCAGTCCGTTCGTAAGCTGATATGAGGGTTATTCGTTAATCGGTGAGGTGGTTTCGGGTTTTTATCGCCCGTCTTTTCTACATTTTTCTTTATTGGAAAATTTTCCCAGATAATTTTTATGAGTAAATATAGTTTTTAGATGATTTTTCTAGTATCGGTTAGATTTTGAGAAAATAAGAACGGATTTCGGACGTGGGACCCACTAGTGCGAAAAGTTCGGGAAAATTCGGCCAATAAGCTTAAATTTCGGATACTGTGAAAAATTTATCGGGTGTTAGGAGATAAGTAGAGGAGGTGATTTGATTGATGTGAGAGAGAAAAGAAAAGATAAGATTGCATTTAAGAGGTGACAAGTGTCACCTTCTTAGTGGTTCCAAGTTAAGATTTACTATTCCAATTTTTGACTTTTTTTGACCACAAGGTAAATATCTTAAAAATTGCTCAAAAATTCACCATTTCTTCTCCTTGGTGGCCGGCCCTCTTGTGCTAAGAAAGGAAGAAAACTTCTTCAATTTACAAGTCCCAACTAGCTCAAATCACCCAAAAATACTTGCTTCCATCTATTTCTACTCCATAAAATCTCTCTAGTTGGTGTTAGTGGTTGGTTTGGTGAAGTTTTTGGAAGAGCTAAGGTGTTCCACAACTTCCTCTCTCTTGTTTTCTTGGTAAGTGGTGCTTGACTACCCTCCTATACCTTATGAAGCTTAGGTTATGCTTATTAGTGATTAAAGTGCTGAAATTTCTGGTTTTTATCTTGGTTTGAAGTGATTTGGTGAAGTTTTTATTTTATTGATAATTTTTCTGATTTAATTGGATTATGATGGTGTGGTTGTTTATGATGATTGGCAATGGCCTATAATGACACTAGTAGGTGTGAATAGTTGATAATTGCAATCAATTTTGGATTTGGAAGAATTTCTGGAAAATTAGGGTTCTTGGTTGAACATTCTGTCCGAAATTTTAGGTCATAGATAGAGGCCGAATTGGACTTTTCTCAAAACATGAAAGTTGTAGATATTGATGAGGTTGAAGTGCCTGCAAAATTTCAGGGAATTTGGAGTAGTATAGAGTGAGTTATGCCGTTTTTACTGTTGCTGTTTTTGGTGAACAGAATGTCCGAACTGCGATAGTAATTGTCTGTTTTGACTGGAATTGGTTTGGATTTTGTTGTTGGTGTCTTCTGATGAAATGTAGATTGATGTCTTAGCTTTCATATGCCTTTGGAATCAATGCTTTTGGACCTGTATATACTGACTTGGACTGATTACAGTTTTGTGTGATTTGGGAACCTGCAATTACGGTTCTGGGTTGGTTTTCTGCATTTTGACTTAGTTGTGCTAGGATTTGGATTGAGAGGCCTTCTACATTGTTGTAGCCCCTTAAGTCCTGGATATCCCTGTAAATTTTCAGGATTAACGGAGTGGTATAACCTGAGTTCTAAACGAAATACTCAGACCTGTTTTGACCGTCAAATTCTGTTCTGTTCTTATATCCGGACAGTTTATGACTGGAGCTTTGGCTTCACGTTTGACTAGGTTACAAGCTGTTTGGGCTTGCGACCAAAACACCAAACTTATAGCCCTATATCAGAGCTTTCTAACGCCCTTGGAATTTCATGAATCGGATTTATAAAACCTGAGATATAGCCGAGCAAATAAGGCCTGCCCGTGAAAATGACCATTTTCTGGTCAGATTTGTTTTGGTCCTGACGACCAACTTCTGTTCCGAATTTGGATTGCCGACCTTCATGAAAGTTGTTCCATTTGGAATGAACTATCTAACTGCCAATTTTCAACTCTTTTGCCCATGTGTAGCATAGAAAACCGTTTGCACTCAAAACTGACCATTTGTGCATTGGCCAGATTTCGTATGTGATTGTGTTTGGTTCATTTGGGGCTGAAGCCTCCAGTTGCAGTTCTGGATATCTTCATAACAATTGTTGTTCATCCTTTAAGCTTCGATATGGTGTCTCATACACCTTAATCCGATATTCGTAGCTCAACTTATGATTACAATAGAAACGAGTGTCAAATCTGCCGTTTCCGCTAACGGCCGTTTCCGTTTCCGTCCGTCATATGTATGTGCGCGCGTGCCGTTTTTGCCGTTTTGTTTGTTTGAGGCATGATAGTAGCCGTTTACGATATGATGTGACACAATCTTCTATTTCAGACGGTGGTGAGCTGGGCGGAACTGGTGGGGCCCACTACTAGCTGTTCATTTCGATCCGACTTCGTACTTTTACTATTTCAGTTTTTGAGTAAGTATTCAGGCCAGTATGGTGTGTTTTCTTTGCTATGTGTTTGAGATGTGTGAAAAGGGTACTTAGGCGAGGGTGTACTTTATCGCACTCGACCTAAACCCTAATTTGAATGTATAATTGTACTTGGCATATGTATATGAACCTTTTGGAACCAAAACCCTTGAGCTTGTGGCTCGGGGCGACTTTCGAGTAAAGTTTGTGAAGTTTGCAAAGTTTGTGTGAGTTCCGTGGGCCGATCGAAGACCTGTATGGACTATTCGGCCGGTTAGGGCTTGGTCGAAGTCAGTCCAACTTAGTCTGAGCGTCACCAAGTTTGTAGTTCATGTTATGAAACCAATTTTGTGAATCCGGTGACGAGAAAGGTGACCAAAGTTTGAAATGAACCTGAGCTTTGTGACCAAGCTCAAGTTTGTGATTTCGTTCGCCCGCGGCAAGTTTGTGAGGTGACGTGGCCACGTGAGGTGATAAGGGTCTGCGTGGGTGTACAAGTGAAGTTTCTACGGTAACCATTGAGACATATTCTACATCTCTAGTGGTCGACGGAGTGTCGGCAGGAGATCACGCATGCATATTGAATTGGCTTTGGCAGCCACCTGTATCCTTATTTATGTGATGTTACTTTTCTGCTTTTGCTTTACTCTTACTGTTGTAACTGTTCGTTACTGTGAAAATTTATTGGCTTCCCCCTGTTTACTACTAAGACATAAAGTTACCCCTTTCCTTTTGTTTTCGCTAGCAGGGGCCGACGCAGGGGACTTTGGCTCGTACACTAGTATAGTTAGATTGCTTGTATTAGTTAAACAGTTAGGATGTTTGTTTTTAGTTTGGTGGTTTGCTATAGACCCTTCTTAGGTCTACCTTTTTGCTGGTTATTGTTATTAGTATATTAGAGTTTTGGCTTGTTCGCTTTTGAAGATGTAAATAGACTTTTGGTGGTGATATATATTATGAATCGCATCATTCTTGTGGCTTAGAAGAGTTTTATTAGCTTTAAGTTTTGAGTCCTGGCGCGAGCTAGGCAGGAGGCCCGCCGATACCCTTGGGTTCGCCCTTGGGAGAAGTGGGGTCGTCACAGGTGGTATCAGAGCGCCTAGGTTAGAGGACTTGGGCAATTGTGGGACATACGTGATAGGTTTATTAGGATTACTTAGGATTATGTGAATCTCTTTAAGTTGAATGATCTATTTTAAGCTGAAATGTCGGTCAACTAACGAATTAATGTTTGTAGGTATGGATTTGGGCAGTTCTAGCGGCGTGGGACCGGGACCGAGACCTCCGAGTGGGAGGGGCCCGGAGTATCACGTTTGATTGTGGGGTCTTACTAGATATGGCCGCGGGGGCACCCCCACGAGCTACCGGGCCAGAGCAGATAGGTGAGATAGGTACTTTATGTTCCGTAGGGAACCGGGGCCCTAGGGGAGGCGTTTAGGGTCGCTTTCGTATTTTGATTAGCTGGCAGATTACTTTTGTTAGAACTGGCCTGGCTAATTTCTTTTGTTATCTGGTTGGTTGACTAGATTTTTGGAGCCGGAGTGCTCGTGTGTATATTGGGTTTTGACTCGACTGGAGGTCGGGTAATTTGTATATCTTTTGGTGTGACATTGTATTGTACCTATCCTTTGCGTGCCTTTCGTGTATCTGTTTTGTGTTTTGTGTTTTCGTGTATCCTTTACGGCAGGTTTCGAAGGTACGCTTTGACCACGGATTGAATTTCGAGGACGAAATTGTCCTAAGTGGGGGAGATTGTGAGGCCCCAGTCCGTTCGTAAGCTGATATGAGGGTTATTCGTTAATCGGTGAGGTGGTTTCGGGTTTTTATCGCCCGTCTTTTCTACATTTTTCTTTATTGGAAATTTTTCCCAGATAATTTTTATGAGTAAATATAGTTTTTAGATGATTTTTCTAGTATCGGTTAGATTTTGAGAAAATAAGAACGGATTTCGGACGTGGGACCCACTAGTGCGAAAAGTTCGGGAAAATTCGGCCAATAAGCTTAAATTTCGGATACTGTGAAAAATTTATCGGGTGTTAGGAGATAAGTTAGAGAGGTGATTTGATTTGATGTGAGAGAGAAAAGAAAAGATAAAGATTGCATTTAAAGAGTGACAAGTTCCCTTCTTGTGGTCCAAGTTAAAGATTTACTATTCTCAATTTTTGACTTTTTTGAACCACAGGTAAATATCTTAAAAATGCTCAAAAAATTCACCATTTCTTCTTCCTTGGTGGCCGCCCTCTTGTGCTAAGAAAGGGAAGAAAAACGTCTTCAATTTTTACAAGTTCCCCAACTAGCTCAAATCACCCAAAAATACTTGCTTTCATCTATTTCTAACTCCATAAATCCCTCTCTAGTTGGTCGTTAGGGTTTGTTTTGGTGAAGGTTTTTTGGAAAGACTAAGTGTGCTTCACAACTTCCTCTTCTCTTTGTTTTCTTTGGTAAGTGGCTTGACTACCCTCCTATCCTTATGAGCTTAGTTTATGCTTATTAGTATTAAAGTGCTGAAATTTCTGCGTTGTATCTTGGTTTGAAGTGATTTTGTGAAGTTTTTATCTTTATTGATGATTTTTTCTGTTTAATTGGCATTAATGATGGTGTGGTTGTTTATGATTGATTGGCAAATGCGCCTATAAGACACTGTAGGTGGGATAGTTGATAATTGCAATCAATTTTGGATTTGGAAGAATTTCTGGAAAATTAGGGCTTCTTGTTTGAACATCTGTCCGAAATTTTAGGTCATAGGATAGCAGGCCGAATGGAACTTTTCTCAAAACCATGAAAGTGTAAGATATTGATTGAGGTTTGAAGGCCTTGCAAAATTTCAGGGAAATTTGGAGTAGTATAGAGTGAGTTTATGCGTTTTTACTGTTCTGTTTTGGTGAACAGAATGTGCGAACTGCTGATAGGTAATTGTCTGTTTGTACTGAATTGGTTTGGATTTGTTGTTGGTGTCTTCTGATGAAATGTAGCTTGATGTCTTAGCTTTCATATGGCTTTGGAATCAATGCTTTTGGACCTGTATAGACTGACTTGGACTGATTACAGTTTTGTGTGATTTGGGAACCTGCAATTACGGTTCTGGGTTGGTTTTCTGCATTTTGACTTAGTTGTGCTAGGATTTGGATTGAGAGGCCTTCTACATTGTTGTAGCCCCCTAAGTCCTGGATATTCCTGTAAATTTTCAGGATTAACGGAGTGGTATAACCTGAGTTCTAAACGAAATACTCAGACCTGTTTTGACCGTCAAATTCTGTTCTGTTCTTATATCCGGACAGTTTATGACTGGAGCTTTGGCTTCACGTTTGACTAGGTTACAAGCTGTTTGGGCTTGCAACCAAAACACCAAACTTATAGCCCTATATCAGAGCTTTCTAACGCCCTTGGAATTTCATGAATCGGATTTATAAAACCTGAGATATAGCCGAGCAAATAAGGCCTGCCCGTGAAAATGACCATTTTCTGGTCAGATTTGTTTTGGTCCTGACGACCAACTTCTGTTCCGAATTTGGATTGCCGACCTTCATGAAAGTTGTTCCATTTGGAATGAACTATCTAACTGCCAATTTTCAACTCTTTTGCCCATGTGTAGCATAGAAAACCGTTTGCACTCAAAACTGACCATTTGTGCATTGGCCAGATTTCGTATGTGATTGTGTTTGGTTCATTTGGGGCTGAAGCCTCCAGTTGCAGTTCTGGATATCTTCATAACAATTGTTGTTCATCCTTTAAGCTTCGATATGGTGTCTCATACGCCTTAATCCGATATTCGTAGCTCAACTTATGATTACAATAGAAACGAGTGTCAAATCTGCCGTTTCCGCTAACGGCCGTTTCCGTTTCCGTCCGTCATATGTATGTGCGCGCGTGCCGTTTTTGCCGTTTTGTTTGTTTGAGGCATGATAGTAGCCGTTTACGATATGATGTGACACAATCTTCTATTTCAGACGGTGGTGAGTTGGGCGGAACTGGTGGGGCCCACTACTAGCTGTTCATTTCGATCCGACTTCGTACTTTTGCTATTTCAGTTTTTGAGTAAGTATTCAGGCCAGTATGGTGTGTTTTCTTTGCTATGTGTTTGAGATGTGTGAAAAGGGTACTTAGGCGAGGGTGTACTTTATCGCACTCGACCTAAACCCTAATTTGAATGTATAATTGTACTTGGCATATGTATATGAACCTTTTGGAACCAAAACCCTTGAGCTTGTGGCTCGGGGCGACTTTCGAGTAAAGTTTGTGAAGTTTGCAAAGTTTGTGAGTTCGTGGGCCCGATCTAAGACCTGTATGGACTATTCGAGCCGGTTAGGGTTTGGTCGAAGTCAGTCCAACTTAGTCTGAGGTCACCAAGTTTGTAGGTTCATGTTATGAACCAATTTTGTGAATCCGGTTCACCGAGAAGGTGACCAAGTTTGTGACCCGAGCTTGTGACTCAAGCTCAAGTTTGTGATTTCGTTCGCCCGGGCAAGTTTGTGAGGTGACTGGACAGTGAGGGTGATAAGGTGTCGGTGGGTGTACAAGTGAAGTTCTACGGACCATTGAGTGTGGTCGACGGAGTGTCGGCAGGAGATCACGCATGGCATATGAATTGGCTTTGGAGCCACCTGTATCCTTATTATGTGATGTTACTTTTCTGCTTTTGCTTTACTCTTACTGTGTAACTGTTGTTACGTGAAATTTATGCTTTCGCCCCTGTTTACTTACTAAGCATATAGCTTACCCCTTTCCTTTTGTTTTCCTTAGCAGGGGCGGACGCGGGGACTTTTGGCTCGTACACTAGTATAGTTAGATTGGCTTGTATTAGTTAAACAGTTAGGATGTTTGTTTTAGTTTTGGTGGTTTGTATAAGGACCCTTCTTAGGGTCTACCTTTTGCTGGTTATTGTTATAGTATATTAGAGCGGTTTGGCTTGATGCTTTTGAAGATGTAAATAGACTTTTGGTGGTTGTATATATTATGAATCGTGTTCTTGTGGCTTAGAAGAGTTTTATTAGCTTTAAGTTTTGAGTCCTGGCGCGAGCTAGGCAGGAGGCCCGCCGATACCCTTGGGTTCGCCCTTGGGAGAAGTGGGGTCGTCACAGGTGGTATCAGAGCGCCTAGGTTAGAGGACTTGGGCAATTGTGGGACATACGTGATAGGTTTATTAGGATTACTTAGGATTATGTGAATCTCTTTAAGTTGAATGATCTATTTTAAGCTGAAATGTCGGTCAACTAACGAATTAATGTTTGTAGGTATGGATTTGGGCAGTTCTAGCGGCGTGGGACCGGGACCGAGACCTCCGAGTGGGAGGGGCCCGGAGTATCACGTTTGATTGTGGGGTCTTACTAGATATGGCCGCGGGGGCACCCCCACGAGCTACCGGGCCAGAGCAGATAGGTGAGATAGGTACTTTAGGTTCCGTAGGGAACCGGGGCCCTAGGGGAGGCGTTTAGGGTCGCTTTCGTATTTTGATTAGCTGGCAGATTACTTTTGTTAGAACTGGCCTGGCTAATTTCTTTTGTTATCTGGTTGGTTGACTAGATTTTTGGAGCCGGAGTGCTCGTGTGTATATTGGGTTTTGACCCGACTGGAGGTCGGGTAATTTGTATATCTTTTGGTGTGACATTGTAATGTACCTATCCTTTGCGTGCCTTTCGTGTATCTGTTTTGTGTTTTGTGTTTTCGTGTATCCTTTACGGCAGGTTTCGAAGGTACGCTTTGACCACGGATTGAATTTCGAGGACGAAATTGTCCTAAGTGGGGGAGATTGTGAGGCCCCAGTCCGTTCGTAAGCTGATATGAGGGTTATTCGTTAATCGGTGAGGTGGTTTCGGGTTTTTATCGCCCGTCTTTTCTACATTTTTCTTTATTGGAAAATTTTCCCAGATAATTTTTATGAGTAAATATAGTTTTTAGATGATTTTTCTAGTATCGGTTAGATTTTGAGAAAATAAGAACGGATTTCGGACGTGGGACCCACTAGTGCGAAAAGTTCGGGAAAATTCGGCCAATAAGCTTAAATTTCGGATACTGTGAAAAATTTATCGGGTGTTAGGAGATAAGTAGAGGAGGTGATTTGATTGATGTGAGAGAGAAAAGAAAAGATAAGATTGCATTTAAGAGGTGACAAGTGTCACCTTCTTAGTGGTTCCAAGTTAAGATTTACTATTCCAATTTTTGACTTTTTTTGACCACAAGGTAAATATCTTAAAAATTGCTCAAAAATTCACCATTTCTTCTCCTTGGTGGCCGGCCCTCTTGTGCTAAGAAAGGAAGAAAACTTCTTCAATTTACAAGTCCCAACTAGCTCAAATCACCCAAAAATACTTGCTTCCATCTATTTCTACTCCATAAAATCTCTCTAGTTGGTGTTAGTGGTTGGTTTGGTGAAGTTTTTGGAAGAGCTAAGGTGTTCCACAACTTCCTCTCTCTTGTTTTCTTGATAAGTGGTGCTTGACTACCCTCCTATACCTTATGAAGCTTAGGTTATGCTTATTAGTGATTAAAGTGCTGAAATTTCTGGTTTTTATCTTGGTTTGAAGTGATTTGGTGAAGTTTTTATTTTATTGATGATTTTTCTGGTTTAATTGGATTATGATGGTGTGGTTGTTTATGATGATTGGCAATGGCCTATAATGACACTAGTAGGTGTGAATAGTTGATAATTGCAATCAATTTTGGATTTGGAAGAATTTCTGGAAAATTAGGGTTCTTGGTTGAACATTCTGTCCGAAATTTTAGGTCATAGATAGAGGCCGAATTGGACTTTTCTCAAAACATGAAAGTTGTAGATATTGATGAGGTTGAAGTGCCTGCAAAAGTTCATGGAATTTGGAGTAGTATAGAGTGAGTTATGCCGTTTTTACTGTTGCTGTTTTTGGTGAACAGAATGTCCGAACTGCGATAGTAATTGTCTGTTTTGACTGTAATTGGTTTGGATTTTGTTGTTGGTGTCTTCTGATGAAATGTAGCTTGATGTCTTAGCTTTCATATGCCTTTGGAATCAATGCTTTTGGACCTGTATAGACTTGACTTGGACTGATTACAGTTTTGTGTGATTTGGGAACCTGCAATTACGGTTCTGGGTTGGTTTTCTGCATTTTGACTTAGTTGTGCTAGGATGATTGAGAGGCTTCTACATTGTTTGTAGCCCCTTAATCCTGGATAATTCCCTGTAAATTTCAGGGATTTAACGGAGTGGTATAACCTTGAGTTCTAACAAATACTCAGACCTGTTAGACCGTCAAAATTCTGTTCTGTTCTTATATCCGCGGACAGTTTATGACTGGAGCTTTGGCTTCACGTTTGACTAGGTTACAAGCTGTTTGGGCTTGCGACCAAAACAACCAAACTTATAGCCCTATATCAGAGCTTTCTAACGCCCTTGGAATTTCATGAATCGGATTTATAAAACCTGAGATATAGTCCGAGCAAATAATGGGCCTGCCCGTGAAATGACCATTTTTCTCGCAGATTTGCTTTGGTTCCTGACACCAACTTCTGTTCGAATTTGCGCGCATTGGCCGGACCTTCATGAAAGTTGTTCCATTTTGGGAATGAACTAATCTAACTGCCCAATTTTCAAACTCTTTGCCCATGTGTAGCATAGAAACCGTTTGCCGCACTCAAAACTGACCATTTGTGCATTGGCCAGTATTTCGTTATGCTGATTTGTGTTTGGTTCATTGGGCGCTGAAGCTCCAGTTGCAGTTCTGGATATCTTCATAACAATTGTTGTTCATCCTTTAAGCGTCGATAATGGTGTCTTCTATACGCCTTAATCCGATATTCGTAGCTCAATTATGCATTACAATTAGAAAACGAGTGTCAAATCTGGCCGTTTCCGCTAACGCCGTTTCCGTTTCCGTCGTCATATGTATGTGCGCGCGTGCCGTTTTGCCGTTTTGTTTGTTTGGGCATGATAGTAGCCCGTTTACATATGAGTGTGACACAATCTTTCTATTTCAGACGCGTGGTGAGCTGGGCGAACTGGTGGGCCCCACTAACTATGGCTGCCTTCATTTCGATTCCGACCTTCGTACCTTTTGCTATTTTCAGTTTTGAGTAAGTATTCACGGCCAGTATGGTGTGTTTTTCTTTGCTATGTGTTGAGATGTGTGAAAAGGGTACTTAGGCAGGAGGGTGTACTTTATCGCAACTCGACCCTAAACCCTAATTTGAATGTATAATTGTACTTGGGCAATATTGTATCATGACCTTTGGAACCCAAAACCCTTGAGCTTGTGGCTCGGGGGCGGACTTTCGAGTAAAGTTGTGAAGTTTGCAAAGTTTGTGAGTTCGTGGGCCCGATCTAAGGACCTGTATGACTATTCGAGCGCCGTTAGGGCTTGGTCCGAAGTCAGTCCAACTTAGTCATGAGGTCACCAAGTTTTGTAGGTTCATGTTATGAACAATTTATGTTGAATCGGTTTTCACCGAGAAGGTGACCAAGTTTGTGGACCGAGCTTGTTGACTCAAGCTCAAGTTTTTGATTTCGTTCGCCCGGGCAAGTTTGTGAGGCTGACTGGCCAGTGAGGGTGATAAGGTTGTCGCGCTTGGCGTGTTACAAGTGAAGTTTACGGACATTGAGTGTGGTCGACGGAAGCTGTCGCAGGAGATTTCACGATGGCATTATGAATTGCTTGGGAGCCCACCTGTATCCTTATTATTGTGATGCTTACTTTTTCTGCTTTTGCTTTACTCCTTACTGTTGTAACTGTTCGTTACGTGAAATTTATGCTTTCGCCCCTGTTTACTTACTAAGCATATAGCTTACCCCTTTCCTTTTGTTTTCCTTAGCAGGGGCGGACGCGGGGACTTTTGGCTCGTACACTAGTATAGTTAGATTGGCTTGTATTAGTTAAACAGTTAGGATGTTTGTTTTAGTTTTGGTGGTTTGTATAAGGACCCTTCTTAGGGTCTACCTTTTGCTGGTTATTGTTATAGTATATTAGAGCGGTTTGGCTTGATGCTTTTGAAGATGTAAATAGACTTTTGGTGGTTGTATATATTATGAATCGTGTTCTTGTGGCTTAGAAGAGTTTTATTAGCTTTAAGTTTTGAGTCCTGGCGCGAGCTAGGCAGGAGGCCCGCCGATACCCTTGGGTTCGCCCTTGGGAGAAGTGGGGTCGTCACAGGTGGTATCAGAGCGCCTAGGTTAGAGGACTTGGGCAATTGTGGGACATACGTGATAGGTTTATTAGGATTACTTAGGATTATGTGAATCTCTTTAAGTTGAATGATCTATTTTAAGCTGAAATGTCGGTCAACTAACGAATTAATGTTTGTAGGTATGGATTTGGGCAGTTCTAGCGGCGTGGGACCGGGACCGAGACCTCCGAGTGGGAGGGGCCCGGAGTATCACGTTTGATTGTGGGGTCTTACTAGATATGGCCGCGGGGGCACCCCCACGAGCTACCGGGCCAGAGCAGATAGGTGAGATAGGTACTTTAGGTTCCGTAGGGAACCGGGGCCCTAGGGGAGGCGTTTAGGGTCGCTTTCGTATTTTGATTAGCTGGCAGATTACTTTTGTTAGAACTGGCCTGGCTAATTTCTTTTGTTATTTGGTTGGTTGACTAGATTTTTGGAGCCGGAGTGCTCGTGTGTATATTGGGTTTTGACCCGACTGGAGGTCGGGTAATTTGTATATCTTTTGGTGTGACATTGTAATGTACCTATCCTTTGCGTGCCTTTCGTGTATCTGTTTTGTGTTTTGTGTTTTCGTGTATCCTTTACGGCAGGTTTCGAAGGTACGCTTTGACCACGGATTGAATTTCGAGGACGAAATTGTCCTAAGTGGGGGAGATTGTGAGGCCCCAGTCCGTTCGTAAGCTGATATGAGGGTTATTCGTTAATCGGTGAGGTGGTTTCGGGTTTTTATCGCCCGTCTTTTCTACATTTTTCTTTATTGGAAAATTTTCCCAGATAATTTTTATGAGTAAATATAGTTTTTAGATGATTTTTCTAGTATCGGTTAGATTTTGAGAAAATAAGAACGGATTTCGGACGTGGGACCCACTAGTGCGAAAAGTTCGGGAAAATTCGGCCAATAAGCTTAAATTTCGGATACTGTGAAAAATTTATCGGGTGTTAGGAGATAAGTAGAGGAGGTGATTTGATTGATGTGAGAGAGAAAAGAAAAGATAAGATTGCATTTAAGAGGTGACAAGTGTCACCTTCTTAGTGGTTCCAAGTTAAGATTTACTATTCCAATTTTTGACTTTTTTTGACCAAAAGGTAAATATCTTAAAAATTGCTCAAAAATTCATCATTTCTTCTCCTTGGTGGCCGGCCCTCTTGTGCTAAGAAAGGAAGAAAACTTCTTCAATTTACAAGTCCCAACTAGCTCAAATCACCCAAAAATACTTGTTTCCATCTATTTCTACTCCATAAAATCTCTCTAGTTGGTGTTAGTGGTTGGTTTGGTGAAGTTTTTGGAAGAGCTAAGGTGTTCCACAACTTCCTCTCTCTTGTTTTCTTGGTAAGTGGTGCTTGACTACCCTCCTATACCTTATGAAGCTTAGGTTATGCTTATTAGTGATTAAAGTGCTGAAATTTCTGGTTTTTATCTTGGTTTGAAGTGATTTGGTGAAGTTTTTATTTTAGTGATGATTTTTCTGGTTTAATTGGATTATGATGGTGTGGTTGTTTATGATGATTGGCAATGGCCTATAATGACACTAGTAGGTGTGAATAGTTGATAATTGCAATCAATTTTGGATTTGGAAGAATTTCTGGAAAATTAGGGTTCTTGGTTGAACATTCTGTCCGAAATTTAGGTCATAGATAGAAGCCGAATTGGACTTTTCTCAAAACATGAAAGTTGTAGGTATTGATGAGGTTGAAGTGCCTGCAAAATTTCAGGGCATTTGGAGTAGTATAGAGTGAGTTATGCCGTTTTTACTGTTGTTGTTTTTGGTGAACAGAATGTCCGAACTGCGATAGTAATTGTCTGTTTTGACTGGAATTGGTTTGGATTTTGTTGTTGATGTCTTCTGATGAAATGTAGCTTGATGTCTTAGCTTTCATATGCCTTTGGAATCAATGCTTTTGGACCTGTATAGACTGACTTGGACTGATTACAGTTTTGTGTGATTTTGGAACCTGCAATTACTGTTCTGGGTTGGTTTTCTGCATTTTGACTTAGTTGTGCTAGGATTTGGATTGAGAGGCCTTCTACATTGTTGTAACCCCTTAAGTCCTGGATATCCCTGTAAAGTTTCAGGATTAACGGAGTGGTATAACCTGAGTTATAAATGAAATACTCAGACCTGTTTTGACCGTCAAATTCTGTTCTGTTCTTATATCCGGACAGTTTACGACTGGAATTTTGGCTTCACGTTTGACTAGGTTACAAGCTGTTTGGGCTTACGACCAAAACACCAAACTTATAGCTCTATATCAGAGCTTTCTAACGCCCTTGGAATTTCATGAATCGGATTTATAGAACCTGAGATATAGCCGAGTAAATAAGGCCTGCCCGTGAAAATGACCATTTTCTGGTCAGATCTGTTTTGGTCCTGACGACCAACTTCCGTTCCGAATTTGGATTGCCGACCTTCATGAAAGTTGTTCCATTTGGAATGAACTATCTAACTGCCAATTTTCAGCTGTTTTACCCATGTGTAGCATAGAAAACAGTTTGCACTCAAAACTGACCATTTGTGCATTGGCCAGATTTCGTATGTGATTGTGTTTGGTTCATTTGGGGCTGAAGCCTCCAGTTTCAGTTCTGGATGTTTTCATAACAATTGTTGTTCATCCTTTAAGCTTCGATATGGTGTCTCATACACCTTAATCTGATTTTCGTAGCTCAACTTATGATTACAATAGAAACGAGTGTCAAATCTGCCGTTTCCGCTAACGGCCGTTTCCGTTTCCGTCCGTCATATGTATGTGCGCGCGTGCCGTTTTTGCCGTTTTGTTTGTTTGAGGCACGATAGTAGCCGTTTACGATATGATGTGACACAATCTTCTATTTCAGACGGTGGTGAGCTGGGCGGAACTGGTGGGGCCCACTACTAGCTGTTCATTTCGATCCGACTTCGTACTTTTGCTATTTCAGTTTTTGAGTAAGTATTCAGGCCAGTATGGTGTGTTTTCTTTGCTATGTGTTTGAGATGTGTGAAAAGGGTACTTAGGCGAGGGTGTACTTTATCGCACTCGACCTAAACCCTAATTTGAATGTATAATTGTACTTGGCATATGTATATGAACCTTTTGGAACCAAAACCCTTGAGCTTGTGGCTCGGGGCGACTTTCGAGTAAAGTTTGTGAAGTTTGCAAAGTTTGTGAGTTCGTGGGCCCGATCTAAGACCTGTTTGGACTATTCGAGCCGGTTAGGGCTTGGTCGAAGTCAGTCCAACTTAGTCTGAGGTCACCAAGTTTGTAGGTTCATGTTATGAACCAATTTTGTGAATCCGGTTCACCGAGAAGGTGACCAAGTTTGTGACCCGAGCTTGTGACTCAAGCTCAAGTTTGTGATTTCGTTCGCCCGGGCAAGTTTGTGAGGTGACTGGCCAGTGAGGGTGATAAGGTGTCGGTGGGTGTACAAGTGAAGTTCTACGGACCATTGAGTGTGGTCGACGGAGTGTCGGCAGGAGATCACGCATGGCATATGAATTGGCTTTGGAGCCACCTGTATCCTTATTATGTGATGTTACTTTTCTGCTTTTGCTTTACTCTTACTGTGTAATTGTTGTTACGTGAAATTTATGCTTTCGCCCCTGTTTACTTACTATGCATATAGCTTACCCCTTTCCTTTTGTTTTCCTTAGCAGGGGCCGACGCGGGGACTTTTGGCTCGTACACTAGTATAGTTAGATTGGCTTGTATTAGTTAAACAGTTAGGATGTTTGTTTTAGTTTTGGTGGTTTGTATAAGGACCCTTCTTAGGGTCTATCTTCTGCTGGTTGTGGTTATAGTGTATTAGAGTGGTTTGACTCGAGACTTTAGAGGATGTAAATGTAACTTTTGGGATTGTATATATATTGTATATAGTGCTCTTTCGATTTATCTAGTTTTATTGCTTTAAGTTTTGAGTCCTGGCGCGAGCTAGGCAGGCGGCCCGCCGATACTCTTGGGTTCGCCCTTGGGAGAAGTGGGGTCGTCACAAAGCTAACAGGGGTTATATCAATGCCGCACATAAAATTGGGGTTAACAAAGGAATGTGTAGCACCAGGGTCGATCAAAATCCTAGCTAGACGATGAAAAACAGGGATCGTACCTTCTACAACCCCAGAGGAATCAGGGACTTGTTGTTGCTCAAGGGAGTAAACCCGAGCTGGCACCTTTGGCTTTGTCCCTTCTACCTTGGACTGTCCCGAGTTGGCCTTCGACGACTGGGTGGTTACTCTAGCCTCCCGAGGTAACACCGGACAGTTAGCTATTTGATGCTCCGCACTCCCGCAGCGCAAGCATTTCCTTTCTTTCCTCCAACAGTTGTCCTCAGTGTGGTTTGGTTTCCCACAAAATCAATAGGGTCCGCGGGCAACTGAGGCCGAACTTCCTTGTGAGACGCTTCTCTGCGGGCCCCGTCCATTGTGACCACCCCCCGGTGGAGTCCCTCGTGTCATCCCCGATTGCCTTCCTCCCCCGGCTCCTCTTCCAAACTTGGGAGGGGTCCCTTTATCCCCTTGGGTCGAACTACTTGCAGAGAACCCCCGTTTTTTCACCTGAAAGTTTCTTACTTGAAGCCTGGCATTTTCAACTCACAAAGCTTTCTCCACAGCGTCACTAAAGATATTGATCTGGGCTACCGCCAAATCCTTTTGAATTTCCACATTGAGCCCTTGAATAAAACGCTGAACTCTCCTTTGCTCCGTTAGAATGAGTTCAGGGGCGAACTTAGATAAACGAGTAAACTGGCTCTCGTACTCAGCCACCGATTGCGTCCCCTGACGGAGTCTAATGAACTCGTCCTCTTTCTTTTCCTGGACTAGAGGGGGAAAGTATTTCGCATTGAAGTCCCTCACAAAGTTTACCCATGTTCTTGGGATTTGTTCCCGGTCCCACTTCATTCGTATCACGTTCCACCAAGAACGCGTGACCCCTTCCAATTGGAAGACAGCGAAAGTAACCTGCCTCTCCTCTGAATAGTGTAGGGCGGCGAAAATTTCTATCATTTTCTCTAACCATTTTTCGGCCACGTCCGGATCTGGCCCGCCCAGAAATTTTGGCGGAGAGAACTTCTGAAATCTCTCTAGGGCCCGATCTTCACTCTCTACTACATGGCCAGGGTTCCCAGGTTGCTGGATAGGAGGTTGGCCCTGCTGTTGCACTACGTGGGCTAACAAGTCGGTCATTTCCTGCATAGCAGCAGCTATTTGGGCATTAGGGTCAACCCTAGGTTCAGGATTTGGTTCAGTCGTGGTATCCCTAGTACCCTCGTCAGATGTGGGTTGCCTAACCCCGCGCCCGCGGCCTCGTCCACTACGAGTGCCTTCCATTGCTTTAATGTCACTCTAAAGTCGAGGTACAAAATAATATTAAAAGTGCATATAAATATAGTCACATAAGCATGATCGAAGAACCAAAAATAAACACCACATAAGATATGTATACACATAGAACAGTTATACACAGAACACATAACTGTGACAAACAGTCATACATGAGCAGTCAAGCAAATATATACAAAAGTACTCCCGTGAAGCCAAAAGAGGGTCTGTCAAAATACACTGTACAACCTAGGCCCCAAAAGGTACAAAAGGTACAAAATAGCTAACCAAAAGCTTTTCCTAGGTATCCCTCACACGGGATCAAAACAAGGCTCAAAACCCTAATCTAGTCCTCGATGGAGCCAACCGACTCCCCCCCAGAGCTAGAGCTAGGGGCGCTTCCCTGACCTGGAGCTCCGCCACCTGGAACTCCCCCTGGCGCATTAGCGCCAATCACTCCCTGGATGAGTGCCCCACACTCATCGATAATAGCGCCGGACCGGTCTCTCACCTCCCGGACTACCCTAGTGAGGCGGTCGTTAACCACCTGCAACTGCTCTCTCAGAGAGTTCGTCCTCTCCTGCTCTATGGCCACGTCCCCCTGGAGCTCCCCAATCCTATCGGCCTGCATCCGCGTGATGCCCCTAAGTCTAAGGGTCTCAGTGCGCTCCCTGGCGGCGGCACATCTAAGCCTCCGTCGCTCAGGAAGCACTGCCACAACCACGTGGTCCGCGTAAGAGTAAAACTGGCAACGCCTACAGCGGCGGGTCCGGCTAGCGGTATACCACAGCCGGATCGGACCTCCTGGCCTCTCCTGGAAGTCGATAACCCGTGGGCGCCTCTGAGGTGGCTCGTCATCGCCCGCTCCACTAGTGCCAGCCATAACCTACAAAGATAACAAAGGTTTATAGCTTAGACAATATATTCACACTTAATGGCGTCTAAAAGCAATCCCAAAAGTTCTAAGGACCAGGTTTTAGGTTCGCCCAGGGTAATTCTAACCTAGGCTCTGATACCACCTGTGACAGCCCCAACTTCCCCTAAGGCGTACCAAAGGGGTTAGTGGACTGCCTGCCCAGCTCTCGCCAGGACTACTAAAATGGTAAAACATTAATTCAAGTCGTTCGGGAAACTACTAACGCGCTTAACCCAACCATCAATCAAGAAACGGAAAACAAAAGTTAAAACGTAAAGTGAATAGTGACTGCCACGTCACAATCAGCCAGAACCCAATCAAATGTAAATAACTGCTTACAATCCCGGAAAGGAATATATATACAAGCCAAGTAGAATACATGGAACATGAATACCCACACACTGTTACCAACCACATTTGTATGATTACAAGCCAAAAGGAAACATGTAAATCCAAGTACAATCAAGTTGCCAACTATTGAGGAGCTATACAAAATCTCTCAACTAGCTCTACTCAACTCATCTTCAAACTCAAAAGTCCAAAAGGTAAATCCCTGTAAGGAAAACAAAATTCACGGAGTGAGCTTTCGCCCAATGAGGTACCATCACCAAAATATACCAGGATCACATAAACACAAGAATATTCAGTCCAAATACGCACGTCAAGTAAGTAAAATCAACAACACCCAAGTGTAGGGAATAAAAGGATACGGATGGCTCTCAAGAGCCCTTTTCCTCTTTTGCCATGCTTGATCTCATCTCATTGACTCTCCGTCAATGTATACCAGGTAATCATGACCGTAGACTCCTCTTTACTCCAATTATCCGTCCACCTCACTTTCCCCTTACCGGGCCCGAACACCAAACAGTACAGAATTGGTATTACTCGAGTATACCGGAATCAAGGGTCTCATACCCAAAGATTCCCAAATACAGTCCCCATGGCTTGTCAAATGTCCCCGACCAAGTCCTTACTGGCTCAAGTCCATTGGCTCAAGTCCATTGAACAGTAAAGTTGGTATCCAAGCGATACCAAATCCAGTATAGTCAATAATATTCAAGTAATATCATAAACAGTCAAGTAAGCTTAGTATAATAACCAGTCAAGGAGGCTAGAGAGTACGAGAGTGGTAAAGTACACCCTCGCCTCACCTAGCTCAAACAATCATCACAACTAGTCCAAACCACAGAATTCAAGTACAAGAAAGCCACGGAATAACAAACATGTGAGTAGTACACTCACCAAGTTCAACAAAGAAATTTCACAAGTTTTCGCCCGACGTGAGCCTCGGATCACCGGCACGCCCTATAACAATCAAGAAAGTACAATGAAAACGCAAACACAAGTCGAATACCTTTTTCTAGGAACTATTAAGGCAAGACCCAAATATAGCTTGGAAATGAAAAATACATAACATGTAGGGTTAAAAGTAGAAACAAACCCAAAAACCGTTCATTTCTAGCCAATCTCAACCCAACTCACAAGAATCTAATACCCTAGACACTCGGACAGCATTTCCCCTAAAATTTCAGCTTTTCCAACCTGCAAAACAACCAAAAAAACTATCCAACACAACCACAAGCACCCAAACAAGTCATAAGCCATTCAATCTACTTTATTAGGGTCACAATACCCTTCAATTATAGCCAATTAGAAGTTCAACAATCAACAATAGAAAACCCCCAATTTGAAACCCTAAATCTGAAATTTACCGCACAAGCGGAAATTTTCCGCAATTAACCACAATTAACGCACAAGAGAGCTATATAATGCCATTTAGAACCATCAATTCCAGCTCAATCATATCATCATAGGAAAACAGAAAAATTCCAGAAAAAATCAGAAAATTAGGAAACTTCACTCCAATCCACCAAATCTTCCGAAAAATCGCGTAAATAGCTACTATAAGGCACCAATTGGCCAAAATTAAAACCAAAAGATGAGTTCCAAGCAAGATACCTTAGTTCTTCAAGAAAGGTTGTAGCTTGTGAGGTTTTCTTCCAAACCAACACCACTAAGTTCTTCAAACACTCTTAGGAAGATGATTTTATGGACTAATTTGGAAATTAATCGGTTAGTTTTCAAGATTTGGCAAGGATTTGTAGATGAAAGGTTGAAGAATTTTTTTCTCCTTTGCTTGCTAGAGGTTCGGCCAAGAGATGGTGAAGAATGAAGATGATTGAGTCAAATTTGGACTTTAAGGAAAGTAAAGAAAGTTTAGTCAAAAGTTAGGCAAGCTTGGTCCAACCAAAATTGGACACTTGGCACTTTGTCTTGCTAGAGTTATCTTCTTGTCCCTCATGGCTAATCCATCTAGGCAACCTCCAATTATCTCCTAATACCTAGTAACAAAATTTCTTTACGCAAAAATTTAACCTAATCGGCCGAATTTCTCACTTTATGCACTAGCGGGTCCCACGACCAAAAGACGTTCCAAATTTCTCACGAACTACCTTATACTAGAAAAATGATTTAAAAGCTATATTTACTGATAAAATGTTGATAAAAGTAATATAATAAAGAAAATAAAAAAAAACGGGTGCACAGGAATAAAATAATAAATAATTTTTTTTTTTTCTCTGGGTTCTCACAAATTTCATGAAGATGTCTTCTAAAGTCTATTAGTACTTTGAATCTATTTTTTAATGGTGTAAGTTTTGTGATTTTTTGACCTACAGAACTCAAGTTATGCTTTTTCAAAGAATGTCGCCAAAGCTGAGAATTTTGTCAATGAATTGAGTGGAACTTGGAAACCTTTGAGAAAACTTTTCTAGGTCTTAAACTTTAATTGGCGTGATTTTGGATGGTTTTGTGGCCTTAAACAAGTGTACTTTATACCCTATAACTTGCGGTTGTTTGAGTCCACCTTGGTAGTGACATATGAGCTAGAATTTTGGCAAAAAAAATCATGTCTAGAGCAAGGGAAAAGGTAATGGTTTCTTCTATCCTGCTCCATGGTTCCATTTGCCCAACTTTAGACTTGAGGTTGGTTGTTTTCTTCTAATAGCGGTGGGTATATATTACATATGTCTTGCTAAGTTTCGTGAGTTATATATATATATATAATTTTTCTCTTATGGTTCCTTGCACCTTTTGAATCCAAGTGTTTCCTTTTCATACTAATAACTTACTTGAATCATAGCCCTAGAATGCACTTGGACATTCTTAGATTGGCTTTCAAGTTTGTCTTTGAGTTTCGTTTTGAGAGGCTGAATTTAGATGGGCGTATGGCTCATGATTAAGGCTAAAGTGAGCACCTTATTAACCTAAGTTTTGAATGATCGGACCATGACATCTTGTCTTGGTTACTTTTAGGGTTTAACGGTGGGAACAAGCACGACCCGAAGTTGAACGTTTAGCATTGTTCTACTTTAAAAGGTGAGTATTCCTTGCATGTTGTGCTTCCAATGACTACGTGGAATGTTGTGAATGTTTGCTTGAATGTTAAATGCTTTTAAATGATTGTTAAATAGATTTTCTATGGGCAAGTGTGTACTTTATCATACTTGATCCAACTGAATGTGAATTTTCAAAGATCAATGATTGAATGTTACTTGTGCATGAATGTAAGCCTTTGGCTGAACTGGGTCCTTGCCCTTCGTTGCCAGTCGACTCGAGCCAGAAGCCGACTCGGTCAGGTAGCTGGTGACCCTGGGACAGTGTTTGGTATACTCGAGTATTACCACGACATTTGGTGGAGAACTGGCCAGTGAATGAAAGGCAATGAATGAAATGAACACTGAAGGAGTTTTCACTGTTAAATGTTTTCAAATGTCAGAGGAATAAGGGAAATGGTTGGCGACTGAATGACTGAATGAATGGCTCCAAGTGAGCACGTATCATTCCAATGATTGAATTTTTATTTCTTGAATGACTGTATATTACCGTGCAAGGTGTGCAAATTGTTAAATAAAATACTTTCATGGTTTCTCTACCTGATTGCATGTTTAGGAACCTCACTGGGCTTTTAGTTCATTCCTTTAGTTTTGTTTTCCTTACAGGAGTGGAGGCCGGAGTAAGTAAGCGTGAAATAGTGTATATAATCTTCATGTACATGTACGTTTGTAGATGAAATGTATTTTGGAGATTTGGTAATGAAATCCTATATTACACTTTTGAGGTGTAAATTAAGTTGAAATTCTTATATGAATGGAACTTCTATGTTTATCTTGAGGCATGTAAGACTATTTCAAAAATGTAAGTGAGTGAGTCCTGGTGAGAGCTGGACAGGCAATCCGTCAAACCCTTGGGTACGCCTTAAGGGGAGGTAGGGTCGTCACATTGGGGCTTTGAAGTATTATACTAAGAACCTCTCTTTTCCTTCTTATTTTTCCATCTAAGCAACATATGGCTTGATTATGATGGACTTTATGGAAGATTTCATGATTTTGCTTACTAGGTTGTAATTTTTAGCTTTGAAATGCATTGGACAGCTTTGATATGAATGGTTTAGCTTTGATATGAGGTTGGATGAACTTTTTAGCTTTGAGATGAGCTTTTCTAGCTTCTATATTCGAATTTCCAGCTTTAGTAGTAATTTCTAGCTTTCATTCGAAATTTCCAGCCATGAACTATTATTTTCCAGCTTGCTATGAAACTTTGGGCTGCCATGAAGATTTTCCAGCTTGTACATGTATTTTTGGATTCACTTTAAGGATTTCTAGGTCATGGTGTTAAATTCCAGTTTAGGGTTTGAATTTCCAGCTTAGATATATGTTGAATATATGCTAGATAAAGGCCTAATATAGCTAGTTTTGTGGCTGAAATAAGGACCCTTTGTATCTTATCACTTGTGGACTTGTTGGGGCTGTTTGGCTATGAAAGTTAGCTTTGAAATTGGAGGAAAATGTAAGGAAAAAATAGGGGAAATGCTAACAGTTTATTTTCTTGTAGTATAAGTGAGTGAAAGTGAAAGTAGGAATATGATTTTTAGATGATTTGGACTTAGGTTGCTTAGGGATGCTTGAGTCCACTCTAGTGGTGGTATATGAGCTGAAATTTTGCCAAAATTCATACATTTTGCATGGTGAACGTGATGACCATTTTACATATGATATTTAGTTGCATATGTGAAGTTTTAAACTTAAAATATTCTATTCAATTTCTTTCCAAAAACAAAGAGGAGTGTGCATGTATCTTGTATAGGGTTACTAAGCCTCTGAAGTCTATGTATATAAGTTCTATTTACATGATCTCCTTGTGATATTAAAAAGTGAGGGTTGAGGTGTGAATTTAGGGCATTTTTGTTTTCCCCTTGTATATGATATTACTTAAAACACTTGTTACAACCTCTTTCTTTGCATGTGTGTTAGTTTTGAGCCAAGGCAAGAGGTTTAAATGAAAGGAAATGAGTTTCTTCAAATCATTTCAGGTCAGATAATTTCCAACTTTGCACTTTGAAAGTCTGACCTAATTCCTTCAAACATATGACTATAATTGATGCTCTTGTGCTCCAAATGACTTTTGCAACATTGATTTAGTATGCACATGAGGTTTTCTCCTCAATTTGAACAAGGAAATGTTATATTTTTGATAAGTTATATGGGCCTAAAACTTGTAAATTGATGCATTTTCTAAACGAAGTTTTAAAACCTCAATTTCTTTATGTAATTTGGCTTTGTATTGCTAGCCTTTTAATAAAGTATATGACCACAGGACTCGAAAGAGTTCAAGAGGATGAACCAGGGTTAAAGTGAAGGATTGCTATTGATTGGTGAGTGTTCCTTGCATGTTGTGCTTCCAATGACTACGTGGAATGTTGTGAATGTGTGACAGCCCCACCTCCCCCTAGGACGTACCCTAAGGGTTAGCGAACTGCCTGCCTAACTCTCGGCAGGACTACTAAGTCGAACACACGAAGGCCAAACCATTCAAAGCGATAGTACTGCGATCAAATGCTTCAACGAAAACAAAGAACGAAGAATGAAAACAAAAATGAAAACGAAAAGCCGCGGCCACGTCACAATCCGGCCAAGACTTGTCCGGCCGGATTGCTAGCCGAATTCAAGGCAGAGAGCAACTCAAATTTTTTTCGATTTTCCCTACTAATCCAGCCATGTATCAGGCCAAGAACTGGCCGGATATACGGCCAGATTCACTGAACAGCGTTCCCGCCAAAATTTTTCTTTTCTTGTTCAAACTCTGCACCCAACCGATTCCCAACAGATACATGTAAACTTTATACAAACCCAGAGAATGTACATTCCCAACAAATATGCTGAAGAAACATGATTAACAACTTATATACATACATTGGTAACTTTACAAGTCAAAAGGTGACATTTGATCAAAATACAATTAGGGTTTTCAACTACGGAGGAGCTATACAAAAGAATATCTATACTTGCTCGAGTCTCTCTTCAAAATCATCACAGTTCCAAAATATTGTTCCCTGTAAGGAAAACAAAGGCAATGGAGTGAGCTTTCGCCCAATGAGGTACCAACACGCCAAGTATTCAAAAATCACAAAAGTACGATTGTATTCAATCCAAATATAGCCATCAAATCAATAGGAATGAACACCGCACATAGACAGGAAGTAAAAGGATAGAGACGGCTCTCAAGAGCCCATTTCCTCTTTTGCAGTACTTGATCCCAGCTCATTGACTCTCCGTCAACGCTTAAAGAACAACATGACCGTTGACCCCACTTTACCCCAAATACCGTCCACCACACATACCCCTTGTCGGGCCCGAACACCAAACAGAACAGAGGTGGTAATACTCGAGTATATCGAAAATCTAGAGTCTCCAATACCCAAAGATTCCCCAGAAACAGTCCCCATGGCTTGTCAATTTTCCTCGACCAAGCCCTTGCTGGCTCGATTCAATTGATTACCAATGAGCTTGAGCTCAGATTTAACAGGAAAGGTCGTTGGATACACGTCCAAACGACATCAGATCAGGCACAACCAAGAGATTCTAGTTATACAGTAAACAGTCAAATAAGCAAGAGAGAGAGCGTATGTGATAAAGTACACTCTCGTCTCATCCAGAATAAACAGAAATCACAGTCATTCAAGTCATAGATTCCAAGTACAAGTAAAGTAAGGAAGCAACCATCATGTGAGTGGTACACTCACCGGTTCAAACAAAGGTAACTTCAAATGTTTCTTCCCGAAGTACGCCTTGAATCACCGGCACGTCCTAGAATAATCAAGTCAAAAACGATTATGGTTCCCACGGTACGGAATTTACAAATGAGACTCGACTACGAGTCGTATGCCTATCCAAATGAACTACGAATGCAAAGGGTACAAAAGTGTGACTTCGGAGTGAAAAGGTAGCGGTTGGTCCTAGAAACATAAACAACCCCAAAGCCCTTCATTTCTAGCTAAAATCAATCCAAACTCAAAGGAATCAAGTAACTCCAAAAATTGGACAGCACTTCCCTTAAATTTCCTTATTTTCCACCCTACAATCAACACCAAAACTTATATCAATTCTACCTCAATAGCAACCACAAATCATAAGCTATTACATGCACTTAATTAGGGCCACAATACCCTTCACATACAACCCATTGGTAGCTCCAAAACTAACCCCAATCATGCTCAAATTAGAAACCCTAAAGCTGAAATTTAGGCACGCAAGCTGAAATTTTTCGTAGGCAAGTAAAACTAGCATATAAAAGCTCAATATTACACATAACAAAGCTATCCATCCATGGCCAATGCTCAAGCATCAAATAAGAGCAGAAAATTCACCATAAAACTGAAATTACCCATGTCACCACTTTCTCCATGAAATTTTCCCATAAAACTACAAAAATCACAACTCTAAACCACTAGTTGACAATTAATTGATGAAAAGGGAAGATTCTAGCCAAGGTTTTCTTGTTCCTCCAAGAAAGATGGAAGCTTAGTGCTTTCTTCTCCAAGATCACTCCACCAACCCCTTTTATCCTCCTTAATGAATACTTGTATGGTGTGGTTTGCAAAGTTGTTGGCTAAAACTCAAGATTCAAGCAATTTTGGAAGTTGGAAATAAAGTTTTTCTCTCTTGGTTTTTCTCTCAAGTGGCCGGCCAAGCATGAAGAAAAATGAGAGGAATTTGGTCAAAATGTGGTTTTTAGTAAAGGTAAAGAAAGGTTGGTCAAAGTCCACCTTCCAATGGTTTTGCGACAAATGGCATTATAGGGTTTATTCTCATCCTTTTGTCTACCAAGAGTAACCTATGTAGCTAACCTCTAATTATCTCCTAACACCTCGAAAAATAATATCCCTTTATGCAAAACTTCACTTAGTCGTCAAAATTTATCGCACTTAACGCACTAGCGGGTCCCACATCCAAGAAACCCTACTAACGTAACATGAGCTAATTTATACTAGGAAAATGATTTAAAAACTACACTCACTTATAAAAATATCTAGGAAATTAGTCTAATAAAGGAAAATATAGAAAATGTATGTAAGGAAATAAAATTAATGACTAGAAAATAAGAAATTTTCGGGTCCTCACACTCTCTCCCCTTTAAAAAATTTCGTTCTCGAAATATCTCACCTTGATTATCAAACAGCTCAGGGTATTTCTTTTGCATCTCTTCTTCCACTTGCCAAGTTACCTCTTGTAGTCCGTGGTTTCTCCACAAGATCTTCACCAATGGAATTTGCTTGTTTCTCAGTTCCTTAATCTTTCGGTCAAGCAACTGCACTGGTTTCTCCTCATAGGTGAGTGACTCATCTATTTCAAATTTTTATGGTTGTAAGATGTGAGTCAGATTAGGATGATATTTCTTGAGCATCGAGACATGGAAAACATCGTGAATCTTGGAAAAGTTTGATGGTAGTTCGAGTCGGTACGCCACTTTTCCAACTCTTTGGAGAATTTTGAAGGGTCCTACGAATCTTGGTTGAAGTTTCTTTCCTTTTCCCGCAGTGACACTTCGTAATGGCGTGATCTTAAGAAATACCCGATCTCCAATTTCGAACTCCAAATCCTTTCTTCGATTGTCCGCGTAGCTCTTTTGTCGGCTTTGAGCAGTTTGAAGTCTTTGACGTATCAATTTGACCTTTTCTTGTGCATCCTCCATCCATGGAATGGTCGTTGGATCTAGAATCTTCTTTTCTCCCACTTCATCCCAATAGATCGGTGATCGGCATTTCCTCCCGTAAAGAGCTCCATACGGTGCCATTTGAATTGACGAATGGTAACTACTGTTGTAGGCGAACTCCACTAACGTCATATATTGGCCCCAACTACCCCCAAAATCTAAGATACAAGTCCTTAACATGTCCTCAAGGGTTTGGATAGTTCTCTCAGATTGTCCATCTGTCTGGGGGTGATATATGGTACTAAGGTTTAGTTTAGTCCCTAAAAGCTTCTTACAGTTTCTGCCAAAATCGAGATACGAATCGAGAATCCCTATCTGAGACTATACTCACTGGGACTCCATGCAGTCTCACAATCTCATCCATATACAATTGAGCCAACTTTTCCATAGAATATTTCATGTTTATGGGCAAGAAATGGGCCGATTTGGTTAACCTATCAATGATCACCCAAACGGCATCATGTCCTCGTTGCGTCTGCGGTAAGCCTGAGACGAAATCCATTGTAATGCTTTTCCACTTCCATTCAGGTATCTCGAGGGGTTGTAACAATCCAGAGGATTTTTGATGTTCTGCTTTCACTTGTTGGCAGACAAGACATGTTTGCACATATTGAGCAATTTCCTTCTTCATGTTATCCCACCAATATACCCCTTTTAGATCCTGATACATCTTATTGCTACCCGGATGGATCATGTACTTTGACCAATGGGCTTCGTCCAAAATTTCTTGTTTCAACATTTCCTCCATCGGCACCACTATTCGGTTCCGATATCTCAAAATTCCTTTGGGATTTAGATTGAAATCAGACAATTCCCCCTTCTCCACCTTTTCCATCCACTTTTGTACCATCGGATCTTCCTTCTGAGCCTCTTGAATGCGATCCAATAAAGTGGGTGTTACCCTAATATTTCCAAAAATCACCTTCTGCCAGTCAAGACAAGGGTTCCACTCACTAACTTTTTCTAACATCTCCCATTCTTTAACCATCAACTCAGCCACTTGAGCCTTTCGACTTAAGGCATTTGGTACGACATTTGCTTTTCTAGGATGGTAGTTAATCATGCAGTCATAGTCCTTCAAAAATTCCATCCATCGCCACTGCCTCATGTTCAATTCTTTTTGAGAAAAGAGGTATTTAAGGCTCTTATGGTTAGAGTAAACCTCAAACGTTACCCCATACAGATAGTGTCTCCATTTTTTCAGAGCAAAGATGACTGCGGCTAACTCCAAGTCGTGGGTTGGATAGTTCTGTGAGGACTCATGTTTTTATTCTTAAAATAGTTATTTTTATAATTTTTTACCCTAATATTAGTTAATTATATTATCGTTACGTGAATTGCTTTTTAATTTCGCTTTATCGCGCGCGAGGCGAAAGTTCACGTTTTGCGCGTTGGTACGACTAAGTGGAGATTTAAGAAATTAATACTAGACTACTAAGAGTGAGTAATTACAGTGTTAAAGGAATTACATTTGAGGATTAGTGCACAAGTGAAACAAACAAGAGAAAAAAGTGATAGTAAGGGACACTATTCATGCACTATTCGTAATTGACTTTTACATAGCTTTTGGCCACAAATTCTTAAAGCTTCCAAGAGAAGCTTCACACAACACAAACCTTTCTCTCCCTCACCTCTCTCTCTCGGCTGAACAGCAAAGGGAAAAGAAGAGAAGAAAGCTTCACTTCCACTTGTGAGAACCCGTAATTTGCATTTTCTAGGTTTTCGCATTTTTCATGGCTTGTTTACTGCACTTTCTGTATCCGGAAAAATTTCTAGATAAATTTTATGAGTAAATATAATTTTCAAATGATTTTTCTAGTATCAAATAGATTTTGAGAAATTAAGAGTGAATACCGGACGTGGGACCCACTAGTGCGAAAAGTTCGGAAAAATTCGGCCAACTGAATTAAGTTTTGGATACTGGAATTATTTTATCGGGTGTTATGAGATATTTAGAGGTTGCAAATTTGGATTGATGTGAGAGAAAACAAAGTGATAGACTTGCATTAAATTAGGTGACAAGTGTCACCATGTGATTGGGCTACCTTAAGACTTTCTTACCATTGACTTAAATAACCAAAAATGACCCAAATATCTTCCAAAAATCTTCAAGAAGAGCCGGCCCTCTCAAGCTATCTTTCTCTCTTTCTTATTCCAAGTACAAGGAAGAAAACACTTCAATCTTGCGCCAAATCATCAAAACTAACCATCCAACCTTGAAATTACTCCATAAAACCTCTTCAATTAGAGTTAGTAAGTGAATTTGTGGAGTTGTTTGGAAAGTTAAGGTGGTCAATAGCTCTCTCTCTCTTGTTTTAAAGGTAAGTTGTGAAGAACCACCCCCCCTCCTTTAATTGATGCTTAAATCATGCTTAGTGAAAGTAGAAGATGCAAGTTTATGGATTATTTCTTGATTTGTGGTTGAAATGATGAAGTTTTATTATTTTGGGGATTTTTCTGTTTTAATATGAACATGACTATGTGGTCATGTATGATGATTGGAAATGATGTTTAATGACTCTAGGAGGTGGGAAAAGTGATTAATTGCAACCAATTTCTGTTTTGGACCAAAAATTGAAAAGTGAGGGTTTTGTGATGAACATTCTGTCCGAAATTTTAGGTCATAGATAGAGGCCGAATTGGCCATAGATCAAAACATGAAAGTTGTAGTTATTGATGAGTTTGAAGTGCCTGCAAAATTTCAGGTCAGTTGGATTAGTGTAGAGTGAGATATGTCGTTTTTTCTGTTGCTGTTCTGGGTGATCAGAATGTTCGAACTGTGATTGTAATCGTCTGTTTTGACTGGAATTTCTTTGGATTTGGATGTTGGTGTCTTCTGATGAAATGTAGCTTGATGTCTTCGCTATCATATGCCTTTGGAATCAATGCATTTGGGCCTGTGTAGACTGAGTTGGACGAATTACAGCATTGTGTGATTTGGGAACCTGCAATTACGGTTCTGGGTTGGTTTTCTGCATTTTTGACCTAGTTGTGCTAAGATTTGGACTGAGTGGCCTTCTACATTATTGTAGCCCTGTCTTTTAGCTTCGAGATGGTGGGTCTTACACCCTCATCTGATAAGCGTAGCGCATTGTGTGCCATTACCGCATTAGGAGGCCAAAACTGTTTTTGGTGTTGGGACAAATGAGTTCCATTTCCTGATTTTCTGGTTTGCTTATATGTCTATATATGCATATGAAACCCTATTGGGGTTATGTTTGGCTTGGATTTATGACGCGTTATCGAGTCTCATTGTACTTGTTTGTGTGTTTTAAGGCTTACTTTTATCCCGGTCATTTCCTAGTTAACTTTTACTTTGGGCCTAGTGAATGGCTTTTGGAAATGAGGTGAATTTTGTGTGAGATGTTGGGACTGATTCGAGGAAATAATGAAGCCTTAATGGCTGGAAAAGTAAGAAATTTAGGGGAGGTGCTGGCCGATTTTCTAGGCCGTTTGGTTCCTTTAAGTTGGATTTGCCCTTTGGTGGAAATGAAAGGCTTTTGGGTTGTTTGCGCCTAAGTCTTCATGTTACCTTTTCGTTTCCAAGAAAATCATGTTTTCCACCCTTGCATTAGTATTTCTTTGGCAAGGCGTACGACGTGTAGCCGAGCCTCATTTGTGCATTCCGTTTATTCGATTATGGATGTGAAACCTTCAATTGGTTTATTTTGATTATTTTAGGGTTTCTTGGCGATTAAGGCCAATCTGAAGTAAAAACTTTTGAAGTTGAGCCGGTGAGTGTACCACTCCCCTCCATTGCTATTTAACTTGATTTCTGCTCTGCAATCTGTTTATTTGTTTGAGACGAGGGTGTACTTTATCACACTCGTTCTCTTGTCTGTTCATATGCCAATTTACTATGCAAAATTTGAATCTGTTATCTGTGTCTGCATCTGTTCGGATTTCTATGACCTATGAGCTCAGTCCTGTGGCTAAGTTATTCGAGTCGGGCCGGCAAGGGCCTGGACGATTAGATAACGAACCACGGTAGTCTGTTCGGGGATTTTGGGTATTGAGACCCTTGATTCCGGGTATACTCGAGTATTACCATTTTTGTTCGTTTGAGGTGAGCGGGCCCGGTAAAGGGGTGTTTGGTGGACAGAATTCGGTGTGAAGTGGGTCTACGGACGCGTTGGTTCTATATACGTTGACGGAGAGTCAACCGGTTTGGATCAAGTACTGCGCTGGAAATTTGGCTCCTGAGAGCCACCTGTATCCTTCCTATGTGAATCATTAGTTACTTTACTTTACATCTGGCATGTGTATCTGATTTGTTAAATGTGAAATGCCATGATTTTTCTGCTATATGTTTGGTACCTCATTGAGCGCAAGCTCACCCCTTTCTGTTCCTTTTGTTTTCCTTACAGGAAAATAAACCCTTTTGGTCTGGATTTGACAAATGGCTGCCAAATTGAGCTAGTTGAACATATCTTTTGTATAGCTCATGTATTAAAACCCTAAGTGTACTTTTGGGGCGTTTTCTCTTTTGATTTGGCAAACCGAGTATATGTATTAACTTTTGAAAACTTTTGTATGTCATTTTGGATTGTAATCGCTAAAGTTCAGATGTGAATGTTTGTGTGCTCTTTCGGTTGGGTTCTGACGGGTCGGTTACTATCATGGCCGACTCCGGATTTCATTTTTCTTATCTTGGGTTATTTTTCCATTTTGACTTGTTTACGCTCGTTTGTAAGTTCCGGATCGCAATAGATAATTCTAGTCTGCATCGTTAGTCCTGGCGAGAGTTGGGCAGGCAGCCCGCTAACCCCTTTGGTTCGCCTTAGGGGAAAGTGGGGCTGTTACACCACTTGCTCAATTCTTGCTTCCATTTTACTTCCAAATTTGCACCCAATTTCAAAACTACTTGGAGATTAACTTTAGCTTGGAGGAAGACAACATCTAGTGGAAATTCTTGGAGGTTTTTGTGGTGAAAATTTCTGGTTTCATCAAGGGTTAAGAGGTAACCCTTCACCTCCCTCAAATCTTTCTAAATTCTTCAAGTATGAAGTTTAGATGGCATGGGATTGAAACCCTAATTATGAAATAGGCTAGCGGACTTGAGGTGTTTCATTTCTTGCTTTAATCTTTAAGTTAGTGGCCTTGAGGTGGATTATAGGTAGCTGACTTGAGGTGTAATTGTGACGCCCCCACTTCTCCCAAGGGTGAACCTAAGGGTATCGGCGGGACGCCTGCCCAACTCTCGCCAGGACTCGGTACAATCCATAATTCAAAACTAGGAATACTTCAAATAACTTCAATATATATATTTAAAGTACTCCAAAACACATCATACTTACAATTAGTCATGTGACAGCCCCACCTCACCCTAAGGCGAACCAAAGGGTTCGGCAGACCGCCAGCCCAGCTCTCGCCAGGACTACGGAGTCGAATCACATAAACCCAATATAGTACGTGCAATAGGACCCGAAGAAAACGAACAATCGGAGACTACTAAGGTAAGGACATGCTTACCAAACCATAAAATCATAATCTCAACTGATGCACTTAATAGACAAGGTTAAACACTTATACATATATTTACATCGGAGTCTTTGGCAAATTAACTAAACTAAAGTACCAGCCAAAGTATTCATACACTTAAAAATACGATTCGGGTTTCGGTTGCAAAAGAGCTTAACAAAATACTAATTATACTAGCTCGATCCTTTCTTCCAAGATCATGGATTCAAAGTTTGCCCCAGAAAGGAAAACAAAGAAAAGAGCTTAACAAAATACTAATTATACTAGCTCGATCCTTTCTTCCAAGATCATGGATTCAAAGTTTGCCCCAGAAAGGAAAACAAAGATAACGGGAAGGGGGTGAGCTTACGCTCAATGAGGTACCAAAATAATAGCAGTCAAATCTTGGCATTTCACGTTTAACCAATCAGGTATACATGCTAGATATAAAGTAAAGCAGTTAGACACAATGATTCAAATAGGAAGGATACAGGTGGCTCTCAAGAGCCAGATTTCCATTGCAGTACTTGATCCAAGCCCATTGACTCTCCGTCAACGTATATAGAACCAACATGTCCGTAGACCCCACTTTATACCGAATTCTCGTTCACCAAACATACCCCTTACTGGGCCCGAACACCACAACAGAAACAGAAGTGGTAATACTCGAGTATACCGGAATCAAGGGTCTCAATACCCAAAGATTCCTAGAACAGACTACTGTGGTTCGTTATCTAATCGACCAGGCCCTTGCCGGCTCGACTCGAGTAACTTAGCCACAGGATTTGAGCTCAGAGGTTACAGAAAGGTCATTGGATACAAGCTTCCAAATGACATCAGAACAGACACAGATACAGATAATATATTCAAATTTGCACAGTAAATAGGCATACAGACAGACAAAAGAACGAGTATGATGAAGTACACCCTTGTCTCAAACAGAATAAACAGATAATACAGTCGTTCATATCACAGATTGCATATACAGAAACCAAGTTAAGCAACAATGAAGGGAGTGGTACACTCACCGGTTCCAGTACAGATACTTCCAAAGTTTTTACCCAAAGTGGCTTTAATCGCCAAGAAACCCTAAAATAACCAAGATAAAACAATTATAATTCGCACATCCACAAACCCAGTAAATGGAATGTATCAATGAGGCTCGACTACAAGTCGTATGCCTTTCCAGGTTAAGTACTAGTACAAAAGAATAAAATATGACTTTTGAGCAAAAAGATAACAGTTGGTCCTAGGGTTACAAACAACTCCCAAAACACTTCATTTTTACCAAGATCAACTCAACTTGAAGGAGTCGTGTAGCCCTAAAATTTTGGGCAGCATGCCCTCTGTATTTACCTATTTTCCAGCCATTTATGGCTTCATTGTTTTCCTCAATCAATCCCAAAGTCACACACAAAATAATCTCATTTCAATAGCCGTAAAATAGGCTCAAAGTCGTACAAGTACAAATTCAAGGTAGGAAATTGTCCGAAATGAAGTTTAAGTCAGAAAACAAAAGACAGATTTGACGTCGCTTAGCGGAACAGACACAAATGAAGATACGCTTATCGGATTGGGGTGAAATTTATACCGTTTCGAAGCTAAGATAAAGGCCTAAAACTTTGATGAAGACCACTCAGTCCAGTTCATAGTATATCTAGATCAAAATTTCAAATTATTGAACCAGCATCTCACAAGCAGACTAGTTAACCGCACTATGATTAAACGACAATAACTCAGGCTACCGAAGTCCGATTGAGGTGTATCTTATGGAGTTTTGAAGCCAAGACATATACCTACATTTTTTATGAAGACCTCCAAAGCTAAATCATGTATTTTCAGAGTAAAAAATTAAAATCTCCACGAAGACAGAAAACTGTCTGCGAAACAGGGCTTATGGGTAGTCAAGGGTATTTCGGTTATTGAACATGGAACAGTACTCTGATCAAGCTGAAATTTTATAGGCAGCTATAAAAAATCATTTCCTATAACTTTCATGTTTTGTGTTAAGCCTAATTAGGCCTATAACATGGTCAAATAGAACCGGGCAGAACAGGGCAAATTGGAAACCTGAAAACTGAAATTTATGCATTCTAGCTGAAATTCTTTGAAGGCAAGCAAAACTAGCATTTTCAAGCTTAAAATTACTCATGACAACTACCAAATCATGGCTAAACATCAATCATCATATGAGGACAGAAAATTTACTATAAAAACTGAAATTCACCATGCCCCTACTTCAAACCATAAACTTGTCCACAAAGCTACATATTTAACCTCTCCAATCCACTAATTGCAATTATCAAGAGTAAAAGGAAATTTCTAGGGAATTTACCTTGAAACTAGAGGAAAGATGATAGTTTAGGGTTTCTTCTACAAAAATCACTCTACCAAGACCTTTGTTCCTCCTTAATAAGCACTTGTATGGTGTAGTTTCCAAAACTAACGGTTAAAACTCAAGATTCAAGCATGGAATGGAGGATGAAGTTGAGGTTTTCTCTCTCTCTTTTCTAGCTAAGGAAGTCGGCCAAGAGGAAGAAAGAAATGAAGAAATTTTGTCCAATTTTTTCCAAGATAAAGATCAAAAATAGTGTTGGTCAAAAGTCAAGGTCCAATGGTTTTGTGACAAATGGTCCTTTAGGGTTTTAATCTTATCCTTTTGTCTACCAATGGTAATTTATCTAGCTAACCTTTAATTATCTCCTAGCACCTACAGTAATATTCCTTTATACAAAACTTCATTTAATCGGCAAAAATTTATCGCACTTAGCGTACTAGCGGGTCCCACGTCTACAACGCACTTGAAACTGATCATGAACTAACTTATACTATGAAAATGATTTAAAACCTATACTCACTTATAAAAATTTCTGGAAAATCAATATAATAGGGTATAATGAAGAAAATGCATGCGGGAAAATAAAATAAAATAAGGGAAATTTACGGGTCCTCACACTCTCTCCCCCTTAAAGAAATTTCGTCCTCGAAATTTCCTTCTCAACGGAATCTATCAAAAACTGCGTTACATGGTGGATCATACCTTCTACGTTCTCAGACGAGTCAGAGACCTGAAGTTGCTGTAGGGAACTCACCCGAGCTTGTACTTTCGCTTCAGTCCCTTTCCCCTTCGTCTGTCCAGGGTTAGTCTTGATTGGTTGCTGGGTTCTTTTCCCTTCACGTAATACAACTGGGCAGCTAGCAACCTGATGATTGGCGCCCCCACAACGCAGGCATTTTCCCCTTCTTTTCCAACAATTCACCTCAGTATGATTGATTTTTCAACAATAGCCATAAGAGATTTGATCTCCTGGTGAGGCCCCTCTCGGAGTATTTTCTTTAGGTGACCCCAAAATTCTCACACCACTAGTTCCCCTACCTACCTTAGCGTGTGGCCTACCTGGATCACCTTGTTCTTGCCTTTGAATTTCACTAAGTGCACCCCTTTTCTTTACATGAAGGGCCTTCACCTATGCACCTGAAATTTCTATCCTTTGGATTTTCTCTGGAACTTCCGTAAAAGTATTAATTTGTGCTCTTGCTAAAGTCCCTGCTGAAATCCCTTCGCATTGCCTTTTCAGTTCTATGTTCTCGTGCAATAGCTCAATTTTCTCCGAGTATTCATGTTTCCATCGCTCTTCCCAGTACTCGGCTAATCTCTTTTGAACTTCTACTTCGTTTCGAAGAATCTCGATTTCCTTATACATACCAACCATGTGTGCCATCTCGCGGATTCGGTAGAACTCAAGTGATAGCCTGCCAGGCAAGTTAATGAATCATAATAAGTAACTAGGTATAAGTGCCATTCTAACCATATAACTGTTAGGTTCCTTTACTCCCAATTCAACCACAGAAGATTAAACTTAGATATGCTCAAATGAAATAGGCGAAAAAGTAAAACATGGTTAGGACAATATCTTATGATACTATACCACATATCACGTATATACATATTGAAACCTCAAAGCATACTTCGTCTATCAAGAGTTTCACACCTTATGCCACATCTTTGTTTTCACAATCTCTCTACTTACTTCCATAACTCTCAATCTCGGTACTCTCATCATCAAGCCAAGTTTATACAGGAACATTAGTGGATAGGTATCAAGGAATATAGGCAAGGGTCATCCGTCGAGGACCAAGCTACGGGTATCAGATATCCAAAGTGAGGTAGAGACCTAGATCATTGCAGTCAGGCCATCTCGAATCAAATAAACACTTATCAAGTCCTCACAGTCATAGCAAAGAAAACAGGTCTTAGGTGTGAATGTCTCAATATATCCTACAATCTAGTCACCCTTTAGAAAACCCTAGCCAGACTAGTATGAGATTAGTCCATGATAACACTTCCAGATCCAACCCCCTCGATCAGTCTAATGACTAGGCCCAATGTAAAACTCCTCCGTGTCTTGGCCTTTGCCATCAAGACTTACCTCAAGTTCAATCAAGATACAGACCCTTATTCTAGCGCTCTCCACCCTTTGGTACTCAAGTACAAGATTCCACAATAAGATAATTCACAACTCGAGTCGGCCGGTCCCAAGGATAAATCATCCATATTAAACATTTCTACCCAACATACATTTATATCTTCCTCAGGTACCATGATAAAGATTTTTTTTTACACTTATAACGTGCACGGTTCATAGCTTATGCTCAAAAGAGCACTTATACCTTTAGACACATTCACGAAATCAGGACCATAACACCACTTTGCCCAAACTCACTCCGCGCAGAGACCACGCGAAGCGGCTCTGATACCACCTGTGACAGTCCCACCTCACCCTAAGGCAAACCAAAGGGTTCGGCGGACCGCCTGCCCAGCTCTCGCCAGGACTATGGAGTCGAATCACACAAACCCAATATAGTACGCGCGATAGGACCCGAAGAAAACTTACAATCGGAGACTACTAAGGTAAGGACATGTTTGCCAAACCATAAAATCATAATCTCAACTGATACACTTAATAGACAAGGTTAAACACTTATACATATATTTACATCGGAGTCTTTGGCAAATTAACTAAACTAAAGTACAAGCCAAAGTATTCATACACTTAAAAATACGATTCGGGTCTCGGTTGCAAAAGAGTTTAACAAAATACTAATTATACTAGCTCGATCCTTTCTTCCAAGATCATGGATTCAAAGTTTGCCCCAGAAAGGAAAACAAAGATAACGGGAAGGGGGTGAGCTTACGCTCAATGAGGTACCAAAATAATAGCAGTCAAATCTTGGCATTTCACGTTTAACCAATCAGGTATACATGCTAGATATAAAGTAAAGCAGTTAGACACAATGATTCAAATAGGAAGGATACAGGTGGCTCTCAGGAGCCAGATTTCCATTGCAGTACTTGATCCAAGCCCGTTGACTCTCCGTCAACGTATATAGAACCAACATGTCTGTAGACCCCACTTTACACCGAATTCTCGTTCACCAAACATACCCCTTACCGGGCCCGAACACCTCAACAGAAACAGAAGTGGTAATACTCGAGTATACTGGAATCAAGGGTCTCAATACCCAAAGATTCCTAGAACAGACTACTGTGGTTCGTTATCTAATCGACCAAGCCCTTGCCGGCTTGACTCGAGTAACTTAGCCACAGGATTTGAGCTCAGAGGTTACAAAAAGGTCGTTGGATACAAGCTTCCAAATGAAGTCAGAACAGATACAGATACAGATAACAGATTCAAATTCGCACAATAAATAGGCATACAGACAGACAAAAGAACGAGTGTGATGAAGTACACCCTCGTCTCAAACAGAATAAACAGATAATATAGTCATTAATATCACAGATTGCATATACAGAAACCAAGTTAAGCAACAATGAAGGGAGTGGTACACTCACCGGTTCCAGTACAGATATTTCAAAAGCTTTCACCCAAAGTAGCTTTAATCGCCAAAAAACCCTAAAATAACCAAGATAAAACAATTATAGTTCACACATCCACAAACCCAGTAAATGGAATGCATCAATGAGGCTCGACTACAAGTCGTATGCCTTCCCAGGTTAAGTACTAGTACAAAAGAATAAAATATGACTTTTGAGCAAAAAGATAACAGTTGGTCCTAGGGTTACAAACAACGCCCAAAACCCTTCATTTTTACCAACATCAACTCAACTTGAAGGAGTCGCGTAGCCCTAAAATTTTGGGCAGCATGCCCTCTGTATTTACCTATTTTCCAGCCATTTATGGCTCCATTATTTTCCTCAATCAATCCCAAAGTCACACACAAAATAATCTCAATAGCCGTTCAATAGGCTCAAATTCGTACAAGTACAAATTCAAGCTAGGAAAATGTCTGAAATGAAGTTTAAGTCAGAAAACAAAAGACAGATTTGACGTTGCTTAGCGGAATAGACACAACTGAAGCTACGCTTATCGGATTGAGGTGAAATTTATACTGTTTCGAAGCTAAGATAAAGGGCTACAACTTTGATGAAGACTACTTAGTCTAGTTCGTAATATATCCAGGTCAAAATTTTAAATTACAGAACCAGTATCTCACAAGCAGACTAGCTAACCGCTCTATGATTAAACGACAATAACTCAGGGTACCGATGTCCGATTGAGGTGTATCTTATGGAGTTTCTAAGCCAAGACATATACCTACATTTCGTATGAAGGTCTCCAAAGCTAAATCATGTATTTTCAGAGTCAAAAATTAAAATCTCCACGATGACAGAAAACTGTCCGCGAAACAGGGCTTATGGGTAGTCAAGGATATTTCGGTCATTTCATATGATACAGTACTCCGATCGAGCTGAAAGTTTACAGGATACTATAAAACATCATTTCCTACAACTTTCATGTTTTGTGCTAAGCCTAATTCGGCCTCTAACATGGTCAAAAAGAACCGGGAAGAACAGGGCAAATTGGAAACCTTAAAACTGAAATTTATGCACTCTAGCTGAAATTCTTTGAAGGCAAGCAAAACTAGCATTTTCATGCTCAAAATTACTCATGACAACTACCAAATCATGGCTAAACATCAATCATCATATGAGGACAGAAAATTTACTATAAAAACTGAAATTCACCATGCCCCTACTTCAAACCGTAAACTTGTCGACAAAGCTACATATTTTACCTCTCCAATCCACTAATTGGCAATTATCAAGAGTAAAAGGAAATTTCTAGGGAATTTACCTTGAAACTAGAGGAAAGATGATAGCTTAGGGTTTTTTCTACAAAAATCGCTCCACCAAGACCTTTGTTCCTCCTTAATAAGCACTTGTATGGTGTAGTTTCCAAAACTAACGGTTAAAACTCAAGATTCAAGCATGGAATGGAGGATGAAGTCGAATCCTTTGGTTCGCCCTAAGGAAATGTGGGGCTGTCACAAATTTTCTGGGTTAAACTTGAATAAAAGCTGTGAATTTTGGAAGGTGAGAGCCTCATGATTTTGCTTGTTCCATTGTTGAAATTTCTGGGAGGCAGGGCGATCTTGTACCCTGCTATCTTTTAGCCTTAAAACCCTTAGTTTGGTAATCTTTTGGACACAATCTTGCTCATTTCACTTGCTAAAACCTTGAACAACTATGGTGTGTTGAATTGGTGTGAATATCATAACCAAAAGAGGTGCATTACCTTGTTTTCCTTCATTGTTTTGCTGCTGGAAATTTTCGCAGGAAACTCTGTGTAGCTTTGGGAAATTGGTTATAACTTCATGTAGAAAAGTCGGAATTGAGTTATTTATTGTGTTTTAAAAATAGATTCAGGGTACTTTCTACCATGAAAATTTCAGAAATTTTCTCAATTCCTATGAATATCTTTGATTTTTCAAAGTTGACTGAATTTTCACACCTGTTCTGTTTTTCTACCGGATGATGTAGCAACTTGGGACTGCAATTTGACTGAATTGTGGACAGAATCTTACAAATGTATCTTCTGGGAAATTGTAACTCTTTGAGTTTATTTTCCAACGGCATAAGTTTATAAATTTTGGACTTAAGAAGCTTGAGATATGATTTTTCAAATAGCATCGCGCAAAACTGGAGAAAATTATGTTCTTCAAAAGCTGTTCTTGCTTTCATTTCCAACTTCAAGTTGGAGTTGTAGAACCATTTTAAGCTTGGTTTTTATGATTGGAGTTGAGATAACTTGGCTGGTTTGGAAGTGTTTTCCTTCGAATATGGTAGATTGGAGTAGTGGATCTCATGGCGCTTTACATACTTGATTTTAGGACTTAAAGGTGAGGCGAGAAGTGCTCCTGAGGCAAACACTTAAGCTTATTGCCGTGGTGGGCATTCCAACTGCATGTTTCATGCTCATCGTTGCTAGGCACATGATTTGTCGTTTCATAGGCAAGTGTGTACTTTATCGCACTTGATCTAACTCGACTAAACTTTTGATATCTTGTTCATGCATGTACCAACAATTTGATTCACAAGTAACCTGTATCTGGATTTGAAATGCTTGAAAACATGATATGTTGAGCTTACTTGTGACTTGATCTTGTCTAGGCGAGTGTGCCTTTATGTACGCTCGACCTTCGTGAACTTGAAATAATTAATCCTGCGTGCGGACTTGCATGTTTATGTGCATGGTTGTAGACCGGCTGTATTCCTCTTGCAGCGGTTGAATTGTAGACTGGCTGCATTCCTCTTGCAGCAATTGAACTAGGCCCTTGGACCCTTATCCGAGATGTCGGGTAAGTGAAAATTTAGGTTACTCATGCGTATGCGTGAATGTAAGTCGATAACGGCTGAATTGAGCCATCGTTGGACCTCTTGCTTTAGATCAGCCTCAGAGCGGTCGGGTAAGCTGGGTAACCTTGGGTAAAGGACAAGTTCCTAATCTGTTTACTCCTGACTGGAATTCATAACTTGAACTCTGATATTTCTGAATACGGAATGTTAAGTGACGACAAACGTCTCCAATTATTAACTGCGTGAGCGTTGGATCAGCCAACGACTCCACTCTTGAATACCTGAATACTTGGAGTTATAAGCCAGATCTTGAATACCTGAATATCTGAGATTATAAGCCCAACCGAGGGCTAGTTGGTCGAATTGAGCTGGCAAGAGTTTGGTCGAGGAGATCGACGAACCTTGGGTACTTCTTTGACATTCGGGCCCGGTAGGGGGATGATCGGTGGACGGAGATTGACGTTTAGTGGTGGTCTACGGATATTATAATTTCCTAGTTCACTGATAGTCAACAGAACGTGTTCTTTATTCTATACTTTTGCATGATCTATATGATTACCTGCTTTACTTTACACTATGCCATGATCAATACGAGTATGACTAGTTTCCTGATATCCTGTGAATAATATCATGCCTGCTGGTTTACTTGCCTGTTTTCATGGAACCTCACTGGGCTTTTAGCTCATTCCATGAATTTGTTTTCCCGATAGGGATGAGAACGAGAGAGTGGAAATTGGAAAAGGCCTAGATTTCATCTAAGTTTGTTAGTTGTTCACGTGAGCACTCCATAGATGTCTAGCTGGCTTGGTTGGTTTGATTTTTGCAAGTTTGACTCCTTGGCTATATTTATAGATTGTGTGAGCATTGGAGATCCATGAGTGTACACATTGAAGGTTGTAATTGATATCGCTTTTATTATTGAGGTTATAATTTATAAATTTCATGGTGCGTGACTGAGTCCTAGCGAAAGTTGGGCAGGCAGTCTGTCAAACCCTTGGGTACACCCTAGGGGTAGGTGGGGCTGTCACAAGTGGTATCAGAGCTGCTTTGCGTGGTCTCAGCACGGGATGAGCTTGGGCCAAACGGTGTTATGGTCTCAATTATGTGAATAAGTATAAAGGACTAAGTGCTCTTCTTGAACGTAAGTTGTGAATCATGAAAGTTGTAAGCGCAAAATCTTTATCTTGATACTTGAGGAAGATAGATATGTACGTCAGGTAGGAATCTTAAACTTGGTTGATTTGCCCTCGGGAACGTACGGCCTGAGACGTGAATTCTCCTAGTTTCGGATTCTTATATCCGAGTACCAAAAGTGGAGAGCACTAGAATAAGGGTCGATGTTTGGATTGCACTTGAGATAAATTTGGATGGCGAAAGCCAAGGCATGAAAGATTCTAGTATTGGACTTGAGATTGACCTGACCAAGGAGAGTGGATCAATAAATGTCGTCATGGACTAGTCTCGTGCATGTCTGGTTGGGGTTTCTATAGATGATGGCTAGCTTTGCAGTCATCGTGAATGTTTAAGGTGTTAGTATTGCAACTTGTTTCATTTCTCCTGTACCTATGTATCCTTGTTCCGTGTTTCCTTGATTTTGTTGCTATTTGATTACGGTTACATATGTATTTCTTTTAATTTCTTACTTGACTACCATTTTCTATTTCCTACCCTTTTATGATACCGTATAGGAACTTGGCTTTGAAGTTCTCTATAAATTTTGGATTATGTATGGGATTTTGGGGACAAAGACTTGAGTTCTATACTTATATACGAATTTTGGTAGAATTAGGATGAACGTCTTGATGGAGGATGGTACAAGACACTAGTGAAAGTAAGAGGTTATGGATTCTTCTTGAGCAACTTTGTTAGTGAGTAATGGAGAGTGAGTTAGGGTGTGGAACTTTTATTTTAAGGAATATGATTCCGTATTTTGTTATGTGTATAAGTTTTATGATAGTAAACCTTGTGGGAAGACCCAAGAACTCGTCTATCTCAAATAAATAATAGTTAAGATTTATATTTCTTGGATAACCTGTAAGCAAAAGAACGAAAGAGTAATATGGCTAGAGTTTTCAATTGTAATTAGTTACTCATTTCGATCCTTTGATTTGCTTGGCAGGCCATCATTTGATTTAAGTAAATCAGTGAGATGATAAATTTGGGAGATATGCATAAGGAAATAGACATTCTTCAAAAGGAGGTATAATTTCAAAAGAAATTGGCTGACTACTGGGAAGATCGATGGAAACAAGAATATGCGGAGAAAATTGAGCTGCTACACAAGAACATAGAATTGAAAAAGAAATACAAAGGGATCCCGGAAGAGGTGCGGAATAAGTTTGAATGGGTGCATTCGCCTAGTCAAGTTGTGAGGACTCATATTTTTATTCTTAATTTCACCTATTGTAAAATTTATATGCATTGGTGTTATTTAATTTTATTATTTTAGTATGAATTTTACTTAAATTATATTTTTATCGCTTACGCGTAAAAAAATTTTCAAAAAAAGTCACACCGGCGCGACTAATTGGGAATTTGAAGAATTAATTTTGGACTAGTAAGAATGAGCATTGGTGGTGCAAGAGAAACAACCTTGGAAGATTAGTATTTGAGTGTAGCAAACAAGAAAGAAATTTGTAGTGCATGACACTATTGAACTACCATTCATAGTTGACCTTCTCAACCACCAAAAAGCTAGCTTTCCACTCAAACTCACATCACAACTCAACTCCATCTCCTCTCATTTTCTCTCTCTAGCGGCTGAACCCTTAAGCACCAAAAGAAAGGAAGAAAAGCTCCAACTTTCTTCACCAATCTTGCTCCAAGAATCCATACAAAGCTCTCAAAACCTTTGGAAGTTGATCTAGTTAGAAGAAAGCTCCTACTTTGTGGTGATTTCTTGGTGGATTAGTGGTGCATAGCTTGGCTATAACTAGGGTTCAAGAAGCTTTGAAGAGGTAATAAGTTTCACTTCCCTTGATCTTTAGTTTTATGCAAGAGTTAGTAGTGGTTATGGGTTGTTATGCAAGGATATTTGAAACCCTAACCAAAGCTAGGCTAGATACTTGAGGAAACCCTTGTTTTCTTGCTTTATTTTTAGGTATATGTCTTGAGGTGGACTATTAGGTAGCGGACTTGAGGATGTTTGCTTGTTTGGTTGTTATTCTTGTGGCTTGATTTTTGCCTGAAAGTTGGAGAGAACTTGAAGAGGAAGAGGGGAGGTGCTGTCCGAAATTTTGCTGCTTTACTCCCTTGATTTATTTTCTAATTTTGTTGCTCAAATGGCTAAAAAAATGCTTGTTATATATTGGATTGTGTGTGTAAAAATTATCTCTCAAAAATCATTTCATTTGATTGGGTAAAAGTTGAGTTTTGAGAAAAGAAGCAAATCTGGAAAAACTTGCTCAGGACAGCCGACCATGGTATATTTAGCAACCTATAAATTTTAGTACAAGAGTCAAAATCAAGTGACGTTTGCGGCATTTGAGACTAGACTCCAAGGGCATTCTAACGGTATAAAGTACCCTTGCAATTCATTTTCTATGAACCATGGTGAACCAGTAAAGTTGGCTGATTTGCTCTTACTGTTTTACCTGAGAAACTTGCACAGCTGCATCATGTAGCTTGTTTTCACTCCTCTTGTGAAATGAATTTGAAAATGGTTTCTTCTAATGATTTTTAGAACTTTGAATGTAGTTTTCAAATCCAAACCACACTAAATTTGGAGTTGTGTAGCCCAAGTTATGCCCTGATTTCAAAACTGTGTTGATGCCCCAAGGCTGGAAATCTGTAGATCAAGTTTCAAAAACCAGTTTTCGTAAAACGGTTGTATCTTGGTGTAGAAAAATCCAAATCAAGTTCTGCTTTTTGCGTTTTAAACTAGACTTGAAGTTATTTAAGTGTTATAAATTTCAGAGGCTAATTCAGTTGCTATGAATTTTGATAAATTTTTAAACTTCACTGAAAATCAAGACTGTTTTGCCCTGTTTTGATGAAGCAGCAAGTTAGAGCTGAAATTTGAATGGTTTCTGATTTGAATCTGGAAAAAGTGTCTTCTAAAGAGTTTTAGTAAATTGAATCTTTTTGGTATAAAGTTTCCAATTCTTGGACTTACGAAACTCAAGATGTGATTTTTCAAGTATTGTCACATAAAGCTGGAAATTTCTGGTTTCAAACTGAATGTACCTTTTAGAACTACCAACTTTTCCTTTGAGTTTGCTAGTCCATTTAAGCTTGACTTAATGGATGGATACAAGGTATCTTGTGACTTTAACCCTTCATTTTGAATCTTGGTTTTCAAAGGATTAAACCTCTCTTGATGCGTTTTCTTGGTTATCTAAACAAATGAATTTTCTCCCTTGTATGCTAAGTGACTTAGTGTATACGTGAGTGATGGATTAAGGGGGAAATTGGTCTAAAAGTGGTTTGCATTTAGTAATGGCTGGTTGATATTTCCTCAAGTGTTCGAGAGGATTTCGAAAGGAATCCCGGTGCGGACAATTAAAGGACTTATTTGCTCGCTTGCTTTTGGAATTGGTGAGTGTCAAGTGCATGACTTGTTGCATAATACTTGAATCACTTCTTGTTGATTATGTGAATTAAAACTTGTCGAGACGAGTGTGTACTTTATCTCACTCGTCCTCTCTTGCGTGACTTGATCATTGACTTGCTCGTACTTGACAATTATACTTGTACTTGTGCTTGACTTGGCGTTGATTTGAGAGCAATCTCATCGACTTATACTTGAACATGGGGGCCCCAAAACTCAATGGCTAGCCATTCAACTCAAGCCGACAAGGGCTTGGTTGAGGAGCTTGGTGAACCTTGGACTCGTGTACTTGACTTGCTTGGATATACTCGAGTAATATCAAAAACTTGTTTGACATGCGGGCCCGGTAGGGGGTGTATCGGTTGACGAAAATTGGTGAAAAGTGGGGTTCTACGGACTTGTTACTTGCTCGGTTGACGAAGTGTCAGCACTTGGGAATGTTGGATCAAGATTTTGGCAAAGCAGTGTGGATTTAACTCCTAAGAGCTTTTGTATCCTTTATTGATTGTGTTTTATTTTCTTTTGTGAGTTACATGAATATTGTGCCTACCCTTCTTTTATAAGTTTTAATGCTCGTTGTACTTGCTTGCTTGCCTGTTTTCTTGGCCTTGCTGAGCGTTAGCTCACCCCTTAAGTTTGTTTTCCTTAATAGGAACTTGAAGTGGAAAGATTTTTGAGAAGCTGGCTTTGATTGTATTTTGGTCAATTATGGGTGTAAATGAATTAACCGACTTTTGGTGGTTGTACTTTTGGGAAATTTGATGTAACTTTTGGAAATATTATGATGTAGACTTGGATGACTAATTTGAGGTTATATTAGTTTTCTTATTGGATGATTAGTTCTAAGTTTAAATTTGGCTTGTATCGAGTCCTGGTGAGAGGTAGGCAGGCGGCCCGCTGAAACCCTATGGTTCGCCCTAAGGAGAAGTAGGGTAGTCACACAAGTAGCATCTCAAGACATTCCTGGTAATCAAGTTAAAAGGAGTGAAGGAAATTCCCATGATACTAAAGGGAAACGTAAAGCAATTAGTGAAGATGAACTCGCTATGAAGTATAAAGGGAAAGAGAAAAGAAAGAATGGACACTTCAAGAAGAGATGCATAGCTGCTAAGTATGAAACCTGTAACAAAATTCATACGGGATTATGTTACTTAAAAACTGGTGCATGTTTCAAATGCAGCCAACTTGGACATCAAGTGAGGAACTGCCCAAGATAAATGAGTTTTGTGAGGGTGAAACTGTTATAATAGTTAAAGTTAGCAATTAGTGACGTTTTACTTAAAATAGTTGTATTTATTAGACTATATGTAGTGAAAGATTTATATATAAGTTGTATCTCCGTTAGAAACAGTGAACTTGGTGCTTGATGTTTTGATTAGTGATATTACACATCTGTGTTTGGTTAGAATTAAACCCTTATTCGTGATTCAATTTCTGCACCTTGTTCTTGGATTTGAACAAGAATTCTCTTTTTGTGATTAATAATGAAGGAAGGAAGTTCGATTAGAGGAGATAGTATGTTGCCAGTGTACTGTGTTTGATTTCAAGATCTAGCAGAAGCAGTAACGAAATTTTGTAATTATCGTTTTCTCGTTTCATTGAGTTCTTAAGCTTATATTACCCTGCACATTTGACATCTTTGTTAAACTTTCTTCGCATATTAAAGTAACCTTTACGTGGTAAGATTTTCCCTCTAGGTAAGTTTTTGGTAGTACTATGAGTAAGAGAAAGCCACATGCGAATTGGAGGAAAATCCTGTAGCATCAAGTTTATGCGAGCAATGGTGAGAATTTCGAGGATGAAATTCTTTTAAGGGGGAGAGAGTGTGAGGACCCGAAAATTATTTATATTTTATCTTATTTCTCTGACTACATTTTCTTTACTTTACTTTATTTCCTTAATTTCTTATATATTTTTATAAGTGAGTCAAGATTTTTATCGTTTTCCTTCTATAAGTTAGTGCATGTTAAGGTCGTAGTGCATTATGAAAGTGGGACCCCCTAGTGAGGTGTGTGCGATAAGTTTTTGAAGACTAGGAGGAGTTTTGTACAAAGGGATATTATTGTATAAGGTGTTAAGGGATAATTAGAGGTTGGCTAGATATTTTAATATTTGGAAGACAAATAGATGAGGATTAACCTTTGGAAGACATTTGTCAACAAAGCCTTGGAGTTTTGACTTTGACTAAGACCATACTTAGCCAAAAAATTAAAAACTCTCACTTTCTTCCTCTCATTTGGCCGACCCTCTTAGCTAAGAAAAGAGACAAGAAAACTTCCATTTTCACCTTGAATCCTTGCTTAAATCCTTGCAAGTTCAACCAAAGATCCTAATCTAGTCCATAGAAAGTGCAATCAAGGAACGAAGAAGGGCTTTGGTGGAGAGATTTGGGGAGAAAAGAAGCCTGGCTGCCATTTTTCATAGGATTCAAAGGTATTCATGTCTTGAAACCATCCTTCTCTTTTACCTTGCATTTTAGTGGATGTAAGACTTGATTAGGGTAGAATCTATGGAAAATTTCATGGTTGGTTTAACAAATCAAAATTTACAGCTTTTATTGAAGAATTGCAGCTTTGATATGTGTATTTCAGCTTTGCTATGAATTATTAGCCTTGCCATGTGATTTTTCTAGCTTTCATATGTACTTTAGCTTCCTTATAGAAATTCCAGCTCGTAGGGGGTGAATTGCAGCTTAGGGTTTGCATTTTTCCAGCCTTGGTATGATGTTATATATGAGCTGGATTCATATATTTTGGCTAGCCTTATGGCTTAGAATAAGTACCTCTTGTAGATTATAACTTATGGACTTGATTAAGGTGGAATTACTATGAAGTTGTGTTGAGTTGGAGGAAACTTTTCAAGGGCAAAACAGGAGGAGCTGCCGTCGAATTGGGTGCAGCTTATTTCCCTTTAATTGTGGGCTGATTTTGTGGTAAATTTGCCTAAGGTACTTGGTAAACCTTTAAGCCACACTTATGTGTTGAATTTTGGGTGAAATGGAGAGGGTTCCATGCATAACTTTTCCTAATTACTGGCTGTAATTTTACTTGTGTGGCTGAGTGGATAGTGATGTTTTTCACCTTGTTTTCTTCAACCTTTTTTATGATAAGTTTTGATCAAAACCTGTTCCAAACATCGGTTGGGATTTTTCTGTGTTAAACTTGAATAAAAACTGTGAATTTTGGAAGGTGAGAGCCTCATGATTTTGCTTGTTCCATTGTTGAAATTTCTGGTAGGCAGGGCAACCTTGTACCCTGCTATCTTTTAGCCTTAAAACCCTTAGTTTGGTAATCTTTTGGACACAATTTTGCTCATTTCACTTGCTAAAACCTTGAACAACTATGGCATGTTGAATTGGAATGAATATCATAACCAAAAGAGGTCCACTACCTTGTTTTTCTTCATTGTTTCGCTGCTGGAAATTTCCGCAGGAAACTCTGCGCAGCTTTGGGAAATTGGTTATAACTTCATGTAGAAATGTCAAAATTGAGTTCATTTGTTATGTTTGAAAATATATTCAGGGTACTTTCTATCGTGAAAATTTCAGAATTTTTCTCAATTCCTATGAATATCTGTGATTTTCCAAAGTTGACTGAATTTCCACTCCTGTTATGTTTTTCTACCGGATGAAGCAGCAACTTGAGACTGGAATTTGACTGAATTGTGGATAGAATCTTACAAATTTGTCTGGTAGGAAATTGTAACCCTTTGAGTGTATTTTTTAACGGTATAAAGTTTATAAATTTTGGACTTAAGAAGCTTGAGATATGATTTTTCAAATAGTATCGCGGAAAACTGGAAAAAATTCTGTTCTTCAAAAACTGTTCTTGCGTTCATTTCCAACTTCAAGTTGGAGTTGTAGAACCATTTTCAACTTGGTTTTATGATTGGAGTTGAGATAAGTTGGTTGGTTTGGAAGTGTTTTCCTTTGAATATGGTAGCTTGGAGTAATGGATCTCATGGCACTTTACATACTTAATTTTAGGACTTAAAGGTGAGGGCGGAAGTGCTCCTGAGGCAAACACTTAAGCTTGTTGCCGTGGTGAGTGTTCCAACTGCATGTTTCGTGCTCATCGTTGGTAGAAATTGCTAGACACATGATTTGTCGTTTCATAGGCAAGTGTGTATTTTATCGCACATGACTTAACTCGACTAAACTTTTGATATCTTGTTCATGCATGTACCAGCAATTTGATTCACAAGTAACCTGTATCTGGACTTGAAATGCTTGAAAACTGATATGCTGAGCTTACTTGTGACTTGATCTTGTCTAGGCGAGGGTGCCTTTATGTGCACTTGACCTTCGTGAACTTGAAATAATTAATCCTGCGTGCGGACTTGGATGTTTATGTGCATGGTTGTAGACCGGCTGCATTCCTCTTGCAGCGGTTGAACTAGGCCCTTGGACCCTTATCCGAGATGTCGGGTAAGTGAAAACTTGGGTTACTCATGCGTATGCGTGAATATAGGTTGGTAGCGGCTGAATTGAGCCATCGTTGGACCTCTTGCTTTAGACCAGCCTCAGAGCGATCGGGTAAGCTGGGCAACCTTGGGTAAAAGACAAGTTCCTAACCTGTTTACTCCTGACTGGAATTCATGACTTGAACTCTGACATTTCTGAATACGGAGTGTTAAGTGACAACTAACATTTCCAATCATTAATTGTGGGAGCGTTGGATCAGCCAACGACTCCACTCTTGAATACCTGAATACTTGGGGTGTGACGACCCCACCTCCCCCTAAGGCGAACCAGAGGGTTCGGCGGACCGCCTGCCCAGCTCTCGCCGGGACTCAGTCGTTCACTACAATCCTCAAATGAATTACAATATAAATCTCAAATATACATCACATGGTCCACAAATATACATCCAAGTCTCCCATAATTACATGTCATAAGCGAAGCGGAAACGATTCTCAACTATACATAAAATGATTTCCAAATCCAAACTGTACAAAACATAGGCCATCCAGACATGTGAATAAGCACAACAAGACCTTCCTTCGCCACGAGCCCTGTGGAGGGGAATAAAATATTTTTGGGGTGAGCTAGAAGCTCAGCAAGTAACCAGTAAAATCAGTAATCAAATATATTTCACAATGTTGCATTTCGATCATTTCAATGATGTCATGATTCAAAGAACAAATGTCCGTTTATTGCTCTCGTGAGCCAGTGAAGTCATAGCACTTGAACACCCAAGGCTCAAATAGATCATTTAACATTAACATTAACATTAGGAGGGAGCCCCTTTTTGAGCTCCGGAGCCATTTGCTCCATCATGTCACGAACTCACGAAAATGGTGGAGATGTTGGTGTCCAGCACAAGACTTTCCCAGAACTCATTGAAGCCAAATCATGTCATGAATTCACATGCAAGCACGCATGAGATGCAATCGAGTACATAATGCAAGAAACATTTCACAAGTACTTTGGAAATAGTTTAGGGTCACTCACCTCTATGGCTCAGAAACCATCCATCATATATCATTGCCTTGCTCAAATCCAAGTCTTAGATCACAAACTCAATGCAATCAAGTCCTTTCAAAGTTCGGACAACACTTCCCCTGAATTTCCTAACTTTTCCAGCCATCATGGCTTCATTATTTCCTCATTCCAACCCAAAGGTACACAACAACAAGTTCATCCAATAGCCATTCAGCAAGCTCCAAGTAGTACTAGTACAAGTCAAACTAGGGAAAAGTCCGGAAATGAAAGTTAAGCTCAAAACCAGAAAAAGAGCTTTTGACATCCTTTTGCGGTAATGGCACCAAAGGCACTACGACTGTCGGATGAAGGTGAAAGACCCACCGTTTCGAAGCTAAGAGACAGGGCTAAAATATTACAGAAGGTCACTCAACCCAGTTTCGAGTGTAACCAGGTCAAAAATGCAAGATACTACACCAAAAATGTAAAACAGATTCACCAAAACGTATTCTAGCGGAAACATCATAACTCAGGCTCTCCAAGTCCAAATCCAGAAATTCCAAAACCACCTGAAATCTAAGAAACAGGGATAAATTTCATCAGAAGGCCTCAACAACCAATTCGGAATAAATACCAGCCAAAACAACCAATTACAGGCGCAATTCTTACATTCGGGTAAAACCAGAACAGCAATAGTAATTTCGACTTTTCTCATTTCACACTACTCCGATTGACCTGAAATTTTGTAGGCACCTCTAAAATGTCATTCCCTACAACTTTCATGTTTTAAGACAAGGCCAATTCTGCCTCTAACTAGGAGCTATAAATTCGGGCAGAATGTAATTGCCAAGAACCCTAATTTTCCAGATTTCTTCCAAAACAGAAATTGCTTGCAATTGTCCACTTTTTCCACCTTCTAGAATCATTATATACCATTTCCAATCATCATAGATAGCCACACAACCATGCTTATATTAAAACAGAAAAATCCCCAAAAATTATAAAACTTCACCAATTCAACCAAAACCAAGAAATAATCCATAAAGTTGCACCTTATACCACCACTAATCATCAATTAAGCATCACTAGAGGGAGGAGAGTGGTTCTTCACAACTCACCTTAGCCATACAAGAGATAGAGCAACAAATCACCTTAGCTTTCCAAACAACTCCACAAAACACCTCAAGACCACTTAGCAAAGAGATTTTATGGAATGATTTGGAGTTTTATTGGTTGGATTTGAAGATTGAGCAAGAAATAGAAGGAAGAAATTGAGAGCTTTTCTTTCTTTCTTGAGCAAGAACATTCGGCCAAGAAGCTTGCAAAATGAAGCTTATTTTGATCAATTTTTTTTTTTGTATTTATTTGGTAAAGGTAAAGGTAAAGTCAAATGGTCAAAGTCCAAGATTAAATTAGATGGTGACACTTGTCACCTTTAGGTTTAAAACTTATCTTTTTGTCTCTCCAATACAAATATCTTAACACTTTGTAAAATAATATCACTTAATACAAAATTCCAACAAGTTGTCAAAAATATAATGCATTTACCGCACTTGCGGGTCCCACGTCCAAAATACGCTTTTAATTTCTCAAAAACTAACCGATACTAAAAATCATTTTAAAACTATCTTTGCTCATAAACTTTATCTGGGGAATTTTTCTAATAAAGAAAATGTAGAAAAGGCGGGCGATTAAATAAAATAAACCCTAGAAAATTAGAAAATTTTCGGGTTCTCACACTCATACTTTTCGGGGCGTCACAATCTCCCCTCCTTAAAAGAATGTCGTCCTCGACATTCCATCTTGTACCAATCAAGTCGAGACATCCCGCAAGAATCACTAATATTGCAAACCAAACCCACAGTCCGGCATCCTAAACTTCAAGCCTAGGATACACTACAGAGATCTGAAGCCTAAGCTCTGATACCAACTGTGACGCCCCCGCCTCCCCCTAAGGCGGCCCGCCGAACCCTCTGGTTCGCCTTAGGGGGAGGCGGGGGCGTCACATGGGGCTATTAGCCAGATCTTGAATACCTGAATATCTGGGGCTATAAGCCCAACCCAGGGCTAGTTGGTCGAATCGAGCCGACAAGGGCTTGGTCGAGGAGATCGACAAACCTTGCGTACTTCTTTGACGTTCGGGCTGGTAGGGGGATGAATGGTGGACGATAATTGACGTTTAGTGGTGGTGATCTGCAAACATTATAATTTTCTAGTTGACGGAGAGTCAATAGACCTCGAACAAGCTACTGTGGAACCTGCTCCTGAGAGCAAACTATATCTTTTGACATGAACTTTTTCTTTATCGTATACTTTTGCATGATCTATATGATTACCTGCTTTACTATACACTATGCCATGATGAATACGAGCATGACTAGTTTCTTGATATCCTGTGAATGATATCATGCTTGCTAGTTTACTTTCCTGTTTTCATGGAACCTCACTGGGCTTTTAGCTCATTTCATGAATTTGTTTTCCTTACAGGGATGAGAACGTGAGAGTGGAAATTGGAAAAGGCCTAGATTTCATCTAAGTTTGTTAGTTGTTCACGTGAGCACTCCATAGATGTCTAGCTGGCTTGCTTGGTTTGATTTTTGCAAGTTTGACTCCTTGGCTGTATTTGTAGATTGTGTGGGCATTGGAGGTCCATGAGTGTACACATTGAAGGTTGTAATTGATATCACTTTTATTATTGAGGTTATTATTTATAAATTTTATGATGCGTGAATGAGTCCTGGCGAAAGTTGGGCACGCGGTCCGCCAAACCCTTCGATACACCCTAGAGGAAGGTGGGGTTGTCACAGAGTTAAATGCAAAAACTCCCTTTGAAACACCATTACCCCTTTCATCAACCGATTCAACTAGATTAGTCATTGCTAGCTCATTACACTTTCCTTAACTTTTATCTCATGTGCACACTCAAGTTTTACCTCACACTTCTCATTATCAACTTCATCTTCCCACTTTTTGGCTTCAATTACAATTTCCTCAATCTCGAACCTTTCAACTTGCTTTTCCTTTTGTTTTTCTTGAAGAAGGTGTTGGTAAGCATTGCACCACTACGGCTCCTCTTTAGATGACTCAATTGCATCCTTAGAATTTGAAGAAATTGATGTAATAGTCTCCTTTTCCTTTTTGAATGGTCTTTTCTCCTTTGATTCACCATATGTCGACCTATTGCGAGAACTTTTAAGCTCCATAGCTCGGTTATGGTCATGAGGCCTCTCGAAGGAACAAGTTGTTTTGGTTGAGGAAGAACTCCTTTTAGATGTTTGGCACGTGTTCGTTTGGTTCGCCATGTAGTCGTCACAAGTGCATTTGTATCTCTCAAAAGCTCTCGTTTGGTTCGCCATGTAGTCGTCACAAGTGCATTTGTATCTCTCATAAGCTCGTAGGGCACGATCACTATCCATCTCCTCCTTGAGGGTTCGAAATTCATGGTTTAACACTTTATCACGGCTTGATTGCATGGAACTCCTCCTTTTAACATCCTCATTAACCATTCGGTCAAGGCGTCTATTAAGAGGCTCAAAGCTTCATGCAACATCTGCTTAATTTCACCCATCATATCCTCTATAGTAGCATCAAAGTGGTGTGAACTCCCTTTGGTGGACAATCTTAACCTGCAAAATGGTTAGCAAAAAAACAAAGGAAAATTTCCTCACAACACACCCTCACATATATGCACTCGCACGTGTGTATCACTCAAGTGTTTGAGACACTCTAATAAGCTCACCAAGCAACTCTCTTGGTCATTGATCTCCTTACTTGAAGAAATCAGAAATTTCTCAAGTAGTTCAAGGACTTATCCAACGATGCACAAAGAGTGACATAGATGAGATTTGGTACAATTGAGCTGAGATTTGAACACAAAAAGGACTGATTTAAATGACTCAAAAGTGCAGAAAAATATGTTGGAAATTTACAGATTTACTAATGAAAGAAAAGACTCGATGAAACCCTAAGCAATTTGGACCAGACCAAACTGATTTGGCGCTAATTTGGACCTGATTTAACATACAAAGACACTTAAATTCTTGCTGGAAAGCGACACCAAAAACTTGGTTTGACTTGGCGTTTAATTCGGCCAAGAAAGACACAAGACAAGAAGGACTCGAATGAGGAAACCTATAACTCAAATTAGGAAACTATTGACTCTTTGTAATCCAAAACTGATTTGGACTCTTTTTAGACCATTTAAACTCGAATGTAAACTAGAAAATGACTCAAAAAATGGACTATATATGGCTGGACATATTAACAAATGAATCTGGTACAACAATCAACTTGGCAGAATTTTTGGAAACCTAGATGAATTCTACCCGACGTGTTTGTTGCTGGAAATTTAGAAGCTAAGTTTGAGTAGCTCTTGAATTCACTTTAGGAAAGTAAGATGTTGACTTTTAAGAAGCTTTCCTAAGTTCCTAAGTTTGAGTAGCTCTAGAATTCACTTTAGAAAGTAAGATGTTGAATTTTAAGGAGTTTTTGTAAGTGTATCACGCAACTAACATAAACCAAGACGACCAAGAATTATGTGACCAGATTTTTGCAACAAATCCAAGTCAACTTTGGTTTCCAATTCCAAACTGTTTTCTTGCTTCCAATTCAAGCTATGGTCTGTTTCCAGGTTTGTTTCTTTTCCTTTTTCTTTTTCACGGGTAAAATTCTTTTCTTTCTTTTTGTTTTTCACTTTGGTTTACCAGCTCAAGAAACAAGACCAGCTACAAACTAAGTTCAAGACAATGGACTCGGGTTCCCAAGAATTTCAAGATTTGGAAACCTTGATTCAAGAATTTTCAAGAAATCCAATTGTATGATTCAAGAACCCTAAGATTTTCAAGAAAGTATCCAAGAAAATTCAAGGAATTCAAAATTTTTGTCGAGAAATTCAAGTACTTCCAAGAACTAGGAAGCAACCAATCATGAATCTCAAGTTATGAAACGACCCACCGACTACTCGATATTGACAAGAATAGCCACAGATTGCTCTATTAATCTATGAACAGAATTTGTTTTTGTGACAGCCCCACCTTCCCCTAAGGCGAACCAAAGAGGTTAGCGGACTGCCTGCCCAACTCTCGCCAGGACTAACGGTGCAGTTAAACACGATCTAAAACGTTCCGGGAAAATAAAAGCGCGCTCAAACAAGTCAAAATCGCAAAATAGCCAAACGAAAATCAAAAACCGTCGATGAATAGTGGGTGCCATGTCATATAACTCGGAAAAATATTTCCAAACCAAATAGGACACATAAACATGGTTAAACAGTGTTATACACATACGTTTGTAATTTACAAAACAAAAGGAAGATAATTGGATCAAAATACATTTAGGATTTTTCCAACTATCAAGGAGCTTTACAAAATATATTAAAACTAGCTCAACTCGTGCTTCAAAACATCATAATCCCCAAAAGTGGTTCCCTGTAAGGAAAACAAAGGCAACAGAAAGGGGTGAGCTTACGCTCAATGAGGTACCAATCATATAGGGGTAAAATCATGGCCTTTCACGTTAACCAGTCATATACTTATACCAGATATAAAGGAAAGCAGTTAGACACAGTGATTCAAAGGGAAAGGATACAGGTGGCTCTCAGGAGCCAGATTTCCATTTGCAGTACTTGATCCGAACCCGTTGACTCTCCGTCAACGTACATAGAACCAACATATCCGTAGACCCCACTTGACACCAACTTCCGTCCACCAAACATACCCCTACCGGGCCCGAACTCCATTCAGGAACAGTAATAGTAATATTCGAGTATACCGGAATCAAGAGTCTCAATACCCAAAGATTCCAAGAACAGACTACCGTGGTTCGTTATCTAACCGACCAGGCCCTTGCCTGCCCGACTTGAGTAACTAGCCACAGGTATTGAGCTCAGAGGTCACAGAAAGGTCGTTGGACACCAGCCTCCAAAGGACGTCCGAACAGACTCAGATACAGTTAACAAATTATACACAGTAAATAGGCATATGGACAGACAAGAGAACGAGTGTGATAAAGTACACCCTCGTCTCAAACAGAATAAACAGATAGTACAATCATTCATATCACAGATTGCATGTACAGAAACCAAATTAAAGAACAATTGAGGGGAGTGATACACTCACCAGTTCCAGTTCAGATACTTCAAAAGTTTTCACTTCAAATTGGCTTTAATCGCCAAGAAACCCTAAAATCATCAAAGTAAAACAATTGGAGGTTTCACATCCCAAATCGAGTAAACGGAATGCACAAGTGAGGCTCGACTACATGTCGTACGCCTTTCCAGGTTAAGTACTAGTACAAAAGAATAAAATATGACTTTTGAGCAAAAAAGATAACAGTTGGTCCTAGAGTTACAAACAACCCCCAAAACCCTTCATTTGTGCTAAGATCAACTCAATTGAAGGAATCGCGTAGCCCTAAAATTTTGGATAGCATGCCCTCTGTATTTACCTTTTTCCCAGCCACTTATGGCTTCATTATTTTCCTCAATCAATCCCAAAGTCATACGCAATATAAATTCATCACAACAGCCGTTCAATAGGCTCAAAGTCATTCAAGTACAAGATTTAGCTAGGAAAATGACCGGAAATGAGCTTTAAGCTAGGAAACCAAAAAGGCAGATTCACCGCTACTTAGCGTATCGGATCTAATCGAAACTACGCTTATTGGATTGAAGTGAAAGTTATACCATTTCGAAACTAAGACAGAGGGCTATAACTTTGATGAAGACTACTTAGTCCAGTTCTCACCCTAACTAGGTCAAATTTACCAAAACAACCCCAGATTTTCCAGTTCGGAGCTCACTGTGAAATTCAACTAGCAGTCCCGATTCATTCAAGCATATCTCAGTACACACAACTCCGATTCAGGTAATTCCAAAGCCATTTGAAAGCTAAGATACAAGGATATAATTATTCAGAAGACATTGACAACCAAATCAGTAGTATTCCCAGTCAAACTAATCAATTACAGAAGCGGATTATCAATTTCGGACAGAAACAGGGAAGCAGGGGTATTTCAGTCTTTTCATAGGCTACGTTGCTCCGATTGGGTTGAAATTTTGTAGGAAACTATAAAACATCATTTCCTACAACTTTTATGTTTTAACCCAAGGCTGGTTCGGCCTCTAACATGCTCAAATAAAACCGGACAGAACAGGGAAAATTGAAACCCTAAACTGGAATTTCCACACCAAACCAGAAATTTTCCGCAACCAATCATATCCAACATATATTAGCTCCAGATTACACTATAATAAGCCCTCAATCCATGACCAAACCATGATTATCATACAAAACAGAAAAATAACAATAATAAATCAAAATCCATCATAACTTCACTTCCAACCATCAAACCTACTACAAATCAACCTATTTAGCCACAAAGGTCACTAATAAACCATTATTAAGAACAATAAAAGGATTGCAAGACATGATACCTTGAAATCTCAAGAAAGGTGATGGCTTAGTCCTTTCTTTTCTCTAATCACTCCACCACTACCTTCAATCTTCCTAGGCAAGTGACTTTTATGGAGGAATTTGGAATTTTAATGGTTGAATCACAAGATTTGGACAAGAAATGGATGAAGTAAGTTGAAGACTTTCCTTTCTTTTTCTCCTTATGAGTTTCGGCCAAGGGGATGCATATGAGGATGAATTTTGGGTCAATTGTGGTTATTTAGTAAAGTTGAGGTAAGATGGTCAAGTCAAATGTTGAATCATAAAGTGACACATGTCACCTTTTTAAGTTTAAACTTATCCTTTTGTCTCTCCAAGGTTAATCCATCTAGGTAACCTCTAATTATCTCTTAACACCTAGTAAATTAATCCCGGTATACACAACTTAACCTAATTGGCCGAATTTTATCGAACTTACCGCACTAGTGGGTCCCACATCCGATATACACTCTTAAAACCTTATAAACTAACTTATACTAGAAAAATGATTTAAAAACCATATTTACTCATAAAAATTATTTTTAAAATTTTTCGAATAAAGAAAATATGGAAAAACGTGCAATTAAAAGAAAATAAAACCTAGAAATTAAAAAAATTACGGGTCCTCACAGTTTTGACACAAGACCCGAAGACACAAGGAAACATGACACAAACCAAGCAAAATATGACTCAAAGGATGGAATCAACTCATAGACAGCAAGATTGATATGCGGACAGCAAGAAACAAAATAAAACCCTTAGCGGCTCAAGCAAACCTAACACAGATAGATTTGAGCAAACACACAAATCAAGATGCAAATGAAGGGAAAAACAGGAGACTAGGAATGATTCAAGACTCAACAATATAAACAAGATACGGACAGTAAGAAACACAAGGAAAACCTTAACGTTTCAACACAAAGGTGCGGATAGATTTGATAGCAAACACGAAAAACTATAATCTGGAATTTTTCATATCAATCTAACAATGAAAACCCTAGGACAACAACAAACAAAAATTGACCCAAAAAATAAGGATGTAACTTGATACCTTCAACCAGCACTAATACCAACTGATATGGACCCCGTCAAAGATGAACCCCATAAATCACTAGCCCAAGGATCTAGAATATGGTATCTATGATGCACCAAATTTTAGGATATTGTTTTCAAAGAGGATATTAAGGTTTATTTATTTTGTTTTGTTTTAAAACCTTGTTTTGTTTTAAAAAGACTAGAAACCTTAAATTTTAATCAAAAACCCTAGTTTTACTTGTGATTAAAAGGTTGTTCTTTAATTGAGTTTATGTATGACAATGCATGCTTTATGATAAGTAATTATAATAGGTGGGTGGTTAGTAAGCTCGTGAAGTGTAACTAAGCTTGATGGATTGTTGGATTACATTAAGTTGGTGATCTATGGAGTTGTACAATCCCTCATGTTTTTCTTACAAATTTTCTTTTAGTTGGAATCCATTACGTTAGGATATCTTTACTACGCATTCACTCCCTCAATAGCTGCAATCAATCATAGAATCAAGGGTTTTTCCTTTAGGTTCATAGTTCGCGTACATTAGGATTTTTGTGTATTTTGGTAGTGTGATCAATTGATATAGACTGTGTACTAAGGGCTTGTTTGGAAGTGAAGTTTTTGGTCAAGTTTTTTAGCTACTAGTTTTTTAACAACTTTTGCTACAGGAACCCTAAAAAACTTATCAAAGTTTTTTACTTACACACTTCAAAATAATACACAAAAAACTTTCCCTTCAACTTTTCTTCTTTTTCCTCCCCTACCCAACCAGCCACCACCTCCACCGCCGCTTCCGGTGCCGGTAACTATTCCGGCCAACTTTTGCTGGCCTTCCTCTTTTTTTTTTTTTTCCTCTCCTCCCCTCCCCCTTTGACCGATATGTTGGTTTCCAAAATCTCTTTTTTCTTTTTTTTTCTTTCTCCCTCCCCCCTCCCCTCTTTCCCTCTGCCTTTCCCCGCCACCTTCCCCCTCCCGCAGCTTGGGGAGAAGGAAAATTGCAAAAAAAAAAATTACACTCGGCTGTTGCTGCTTATTCTACCGGTAAGATAAGGAGAGGAGAGGGAGATGGAACATTGGAAAAAAAAATAATTTCTGTTGCTGCAAAACTCAGGTGGCGGCAGAGGGAGAGGGACAGGGAGGGGTGGCGGGAGGTGGCTTTGGTGGAGTTGCTGCTGGGGGTGGCGAAGGTAACGGGGAAGGGGGAGAGGGAAGGAAGAAGAAGAGAGGAAAGAAAAGAAAAATGAAAGAAAGAAAAAGAAAAAGAAAGAGAAAGAGCAAAAAAAAGAGAAAGAAAAAAAAAGAAATGGAAAAAAAAAGTTTTTCACCCTACAAAAACTTCTACAAAATTTTTTCAAAAACTTCTACAGTGCACTACAGTAAAGTTTTAGACAAACTTCCAAAAAACTCAGGTTCCAAACAGGCCAAAATGGTGGTTAAGAGTGAGTTTTATATAAGAGAAAGTGTGTGATTAGAAGTGATAATAATAAGTGAGTGGATCATAAGTTACCGATTGAGTGCACCACTTGAACACTACTTTATTACCTTCATACCCTTACTTTTATTTTAGCAAAATTAACCCTAAAATATCCCTTAAACCAGCCACAATCTTTGACCAAAGAAAAGAGGAAAAAAAAATTTGAGATTTGATCCTACGGCGACACTTGGCGGTCATCTAACCAACTTTGACCAACTTAATTCCAATCTTCTTATCTTTTCTTGAGCTTCATTTCATCCTTCATTTCCTCCATGGTGGCCGAGTATTAGAGGGAGAAAAGAGGGAAGAAACATTTCAATTCCAGTCTTGATTGTTGGCTTAGTTTGAGTTAAATCCAAAATCTAAACCGATTAAACTTTCACTTGGGAGCTTAGGAAGCTTTGTGTGGTAAAGTTTTGGAAGGAAAAGTTGTGGTTTTCTCTTGCAAGCATCCTTGGTGAGGTATTATGGCTGCCTATCTCTTTTCTCTTCCTTAATCTTGTTTAAGTTTGGATAGAAACTCATATTCTTGGCTTATGATGGTTAATTAGTTAGTTTTGAATGATATGTTGGAATGTTTAGCTAGGGTTTGATATTTTCAGTTGTGATTATTGTTTTTATCTAGTATATGATATTGATGAGCTTGGATAGGGACTTGGGGTATTGATTCAAGACATAAATGTGAATTTTCAAGCATTGAATCATCAAATTCCAGAAATTTGAGACCAATCTATCCTGCTACTGACCTGGATGTTCGTCCATGTTAGAGGCCGATTCAGGCTTAGGTCAAAACATGATAGTTTTAGGGAATGGAGTTACATAGATTCCTGTAAAATTTCAGCTCAATCGGAGCACTGTAACATGTGAAATGACAAAATTACCCCTGACTGCCAAATGCACTGTTTCGCCGGCAGTTTTGAGATTTCACATTTTGGCTTCATTTTTCACTTTGATCCGTATCAAATCAGTATTTGGTCAAAACATGAAAATTTTAGTTCTATGTTTCAGCTTTCCAACGCATCTGAAAAAGCCTCAATCGGATTTTTGTAGCCTGAGTTATTGCCATTTGAATCCAGTGCTGACAACCAGACTGACAATGAAATTCTGGTTCTGTAATCTGCAAATTCGACCTAGATCAACTGTGAACTGGGTTGACTTGTCTTCATGAAAGTTGTAACTCCTCATCTTAGCTTCGAAATTCTATGTAGTACACCTTGATTTGATAACCACAGCTCTAGTTATTGTCAAAATCGTGCAACCCATTTTCATACCGTTTTCCGTCGCGCGCACCATTTTCATTTCCGCGCTCGCGCATGCATTTCTCGGCCGTTTTTGCTGTTTTGGCCGTTTTAGGCCTTATTTCCATTATGATGGTTGTTTGACTAATAGTTAAGTATAATCTTTTATCACAGGCAGTGATGACCCGGACGGAGTTGGTGAACCCGTATAAATTGCCTTAATTTGCGTGGTAGTTATTTTGGGTGAGTAATTGGGTTTGTTTATGTGATAAATTATCAAAGTTCTTTGTATATGTTAAATGGGTACTTAGACGAGGGTGTACTTTATCTCACTCGACCTAAGCCCATTCTCTGTTCTGGATTTAATATGTGAGAATACGCCTTGTGTTGAGTATCACCCCTTGTGTTGTGTATTGTTGGGGTGAATACATGACTTGAGTATTTTGATAAGTACTTTGTTGAGAGGTATCCTTTGTTGAGAGATTGAATATCTCAGGGCTTGGTTCCAACCCGATTCCAAGGGTAGACGGACTATTCGAGCCGGCCGGGGTTTGGTCGAAGTTAGTTCTATGCTAACCTTGGGATTTCATTCTTTGTTAAAGCAAAGTGATTTTGTTTTGCTCAAGCTGTTGTGTGCTGTTGACTGGCCAGCGGGGGTTGATAAGGTGAACGGGGAAGTAAGTGGAGTTTACGGACTATGAATATTTTGGTTGACGGAGTGTCAACAGGTGGTCAAGCGGGGAATTGAACTGGTTTTGAAGCCACTTGTATCCTACCATTGTGATGTTACATTTCTGTTTATTGATGTGAAATATCTTGGTTTACATGTTTATTTGGATGTGATTTTACATTTTACCACGATTATTCACTAAGCATATAGCTTACCCCATTCCATTTGTTTTCCTTAGCAGGGGCCGACGCGGGGAAAGCTCGGGAAGGTGTATTGACTTTTGGTTTATAGAATAGTTGATTTTGCCCTAGTTGTGACGCCCTCCACTTCTCCCAAGGGCAAACCCAAGGGTATCCGCGGGACGCCTGCCCAACTCTCGCCAGGACTCGGTACAAATTCAATTCAAACTTAAGAATAACCAATCGATACTACAAGTCGAAGATATGAAGGAAGGTCAATTCCTTAATAATCGTTCAAGTCTTACATCATAAGCTAGCAAAAATATCTTACATTCCCAAAATATACAGCTTCCAAAAGTTGTCTAAACAAATACATTCAAAATTCTAATCAAAAGGACCATCAAATCGACCTCTCCATAATCCCCTCCATTTCGGCTCCTGTTAAGGAAAACAAAACTAATGGGATGAGCTGACGCTCAGTGAGGCCAAGAAAAATCATGCAAGCAGGTAATTCAAGTAGCAATAAAGTTGGTACGAGAGATAAAACTGTAACATTCAAGCAATTCCCGAATATTCACAAAACACATTCAAGAAGGATACGGGAGCTCTTAGGAGCTCTTTTCCACTGGCTTTGCCAAAGTTCAATCCAAAAGTCCGTAGAACTTTACTTATTCCATTTATGATTCTGAGTCGAATGAGAGGTACCTCCCACCCGAATCGGTGTGGTACATACTATCGCTCAGCGGTCGATTATACGTTTATGGTTCTGAGTCGAATGAGAGGTACCTCCCACCCGAATCGGTATGGTACACACTATCGCTCAGTGGTCGATGAGACATCGATCCAATCGGCTTATGCTTTGCTTATAGTTCTGAGTCGAATGAGAGGTACCTCCCACCCAAATCGGTGTGGTACATACTATCGCCCAGTAGTCAATGTGACATCGCTCCAATCGACTTAGAAAGGTTTATGGTTCTGAGACGACATGAGAGGTACCTCCCACCCGAATCGGTGAGGTACATGTTATCGCTCAGAAAACCGATCATTTATTTAGGGTTTTGAGCCGATATGAGAGGTACCTCCCACCCGAATCGGTGTGGTACATGCTATCGCTCAGAGACCCGATTATACAATTATAATTGTAAGGGTTGATGACATTCAATCCAATCGACAAATACTGTTATAGGCCGATGAGTGCACTCCAATCGGCAGTCATACAGTTCAATTAGGAATCGAGGAGATTCACTCCAACGACATATACAGCCATAGCATATAATGCAATTCAATTCAGGTAATTCAATTACAATTCATTTTATTGAGAACGCATTCGATAAAGTACACACTCGACTCAGCAGTTATAACCCATCCATTTCATATTGAGCAATTCACATAATTTCCAAATATTCATGCACTTGATACTCACCAAGTAAACAAAGAAGTAATGCCCTCTTGAGGGTTTAAGCATCCACCGTAGGATCCTCTTGAAGGTCCTCTTGTGTGCCTGAGCAATTAATAACAAACTATTACTTAGAAACCCCATTTATCGAAGAAGATTGTACTAGAGTACAATCTAAGAAATTTTCGTAAATACTAGCCTTAATTACTCGTAAATTGAGGCTCAAAAGCGGGATTTTAAAAGTACAAGAGAAATCTGATTTGCATCTTTAAATTCAAGTGTGGAACGGTCGAGTGATATGGAAGGGAAATGGAGAGTTCGAAACCCTCAATTTCCCTTAAGTTCGGAAATTTCAGATTTATCAAGTGGTCTTTGAAAAATTGTATCTCAGTCTCGGTAAGTGCAAAATTGGAAAACTTGGTATCGTTGGAAACTACTTCCAAAGTACTAAAAGTTCCTAGAAGACACTTTTCCATGATTCCAAATGGATGACATTCGAAATGTGGCTCAAAGTGGCTGTTTTGGACCATTAAGACAGTTTTGGGTTGATTTTCGGCAAAGTTTGGAAATTCGGAAAAATTCACACAATACGAACTAGCCTCTAATATTTGGTACTTAATTAAAGTTACAATCAAAGTTTAAAACACAATAGGCGGAACAGGAATCAGAGTTTTGAGTATCGAGAGACATCAGTCCAAAGTTGGTCACATTTCGCAAACTGTTCAGTCATTTTCCAGGTTTAAAGACTATCTTTGAAATATCATTTGGCCATCGATTTGGCATTAGAAATACACTAAAATTGGTACACTAAATCCTCCATGTGTGAACAACATTTCTACCAAGTTTCATGCAAAAATTCCCACGGAAAGGCAGTCATTAAAGCAACCAAAGTTCAAGAAATATTTCAAGGCTAATCTGCCTTCTCACTTTTCTTTTGCTTGCAAACATTTTGTGCAATGAAATCAGTTCTAAATCACTCCATTTTCAAAACCAAGAGTCCATAAACATCCACTAAGAAATTTAAAGGTAATGGACATCACAATTTTCGAAATATAACTCCCCAAATCAGATTTGACCATTCGGCCAAGAGAAAAGGAAAAGTTTTCCAGATTTGAAAAGCAGACTTTGGGACATCTGTTGGGCATCGAGAAGGAATTGGAATGGCACCAAATTTGGTAGTATTACCCTACCATATAAGAGCTATTCCTCTGTCAAATTTCATGCAAAAATTCGTACGGAAGGTCAGTTAACAAAGCCACTAAAGTTCCAAGAATTTCCAAGGCAAATCTGCCTCGTACGTAAATTTTCCTTTTCTAAACATTTGGCCAATGAAATCTTCTCAAACACGGTCCATTTGTGTAGAAAATGTCTAAGAAACATCCAAGATGTGTTTGGTAGGTGATTAACACCAAGAATTTCAAAACAACAAGTCCCCAATCAAGATTAGCTATAAATCAGTCCAGAATTAGGGTTTTCTTTCACAAAGACAGCTCTGAAATCCGGCCACATCTCACTCAATACAACTCAGAATTGAGTGTGGTCAATGGCGTTGAAAACTAAATTCATAAGGCTACAATTTCTTAGAAGGAATCATTTTAAAATTCTGTCCACAACTAGCTCATATTTGTGCATCAAGTCCCAGCTCAAAACAGGGCTTCCAGTACAGACGAGAAACAGAACAGGTAATTTTATAAGGTTGGTACGACTCACTCAGGTGGAATAAGGGCATACATTTTATACCGTTGGAAAACTGAGAATGTCTAGTTTCGAATGCCACAAACGGCACTCGATTTCGACATCGGAGCAAGGAGTTATAGCTATTTGAAAATCACTGCCAGAGCAATACGGGACACAATTTCCAGTTTTAGAAGAATTTCGAAATCTCAAATTTGTCCAACCAAATCAAAACCTATATTATACATTTACATCAAAATCCAGTCATTTGAACCACAAAAAAATGCACTAAGGGTCACGGCAATGACAAGGGCAGAACGTGTAAAATTTTCCTCTTCACTTCCTTTGAACTTTCTTCAACAATACAACTCATTTCCACTTGATTAAACACTAATCCAACATAAACAACATCAAATCTCATCAAATCAATCCATCAAGCCATAGTGGGATTTCATAGAGCCCACACACAAAATTTCCAACCATCCAAAGCTACCCATATGAATTTATAAGATCACAAGTGCAATATAATTTCTATAAATCAAGAATTAAGAGGTTGATCGTTCATTACCTCTTTGGATGAGCAAGACAGAAATTTTTGGTCCAAAGGAGCTCAAGAAAACCGTGCAAATGAAGCCTCTTTCCTAGCTTAGCTTGATCACCAAGTGATTTGCAAGTTGTGGTAAAAATTTGAGGTGATTTGGACAAGAAATGAGCAAGAAAATGAAGAGCTTTTGGTCTTGTTTCTCTCTTGGAGTTGGCCGGCCAGCTTAGAGCAAGAGAGAGAGAGTGTTTGATGAAAAATGAAGCTTCCTTGAGAAGCTAAAATGTGTGGCTAAGAATGCCTCAAAAGTCAACTCTCTCCCCACTTGCACACGCGCGCGTTTCGTGCTCGATTCCTTTCGAGTTTATTTCACTTGTGCACCAAACCTCTAATGTACTTCCATTCATATTATTATTATTCACTCTTAATGGTCTAAAAATAAAGGTCTAAAGCCCCTCAATTAATCGCGCATGCGAAAATGAGTATCTCCGATTTGTGCGCGATAAAGTGGAATTTCCAAGAAATTCTTATAACGATAGTATCACTAACTAATAATTGAACACTTAAACATAAAATTACCTATTTCAAGACTAATGTACAAGTCTTCAATTTTCCAAGCTTATTGTATCCTCGAATCGATTATTGACTCCAAACGCGTATTCACTATTCTCACTTAACGACCCTTTCAAAATTAAATTTTGAAACGAGTCATTTTAAAAATATAAGCAAGTCATAGTTCCATGCAATAGGGTCTAAAAAGATTGAAATAAAATATTCAGAGCAAACGGACAATTAAATATTTAAATAAGCTAGCAATAGGAATTTAAAATAAAGAGAATTTGCGAATCCTCACATGAGTCTAGTATTACTTTCTCAAATCTCCAATAAATTTGTATTAGCGCGTCTTTTGGAAAACTAACAACACGCGAGCGGTATGCACTTAATTAGAACTCATTCACCTTTGATTTCTTAATTAACTTTTCTTAATCTACTATTGATCATTCTTAATTTTCCCAAGATAATTACACTCTCGAATAGAATATCACCTCGAAACACATGTACTCATTATTTCTCACTTAAATGAACCTCTGAAAATTAAATTTGCTAACGGGACATTTTAAAAACATAAGGAAGACATTGTTCCATATGAATGGACTTAAAATGGTTGAAATAAATTATTTGGAGAAAACGGGTGGATAAATAATTAATTAAACCATTAAAATAAGATTAAAATAAGTAAAAATTCGGGTCCTCATACTAGTACTTATTATAAGTTGACTGGTAAGATGTATATGTTTGTTGTGGTGGTTATAGTTAGTAGCTTCTCTAGGGTTTACTTTCTGGTACTAGTGCTGTGTATGGCTTGATGTAATAGTGTAAATGAAACTCTTTTTTGCGTGAAGTCTATTTTCTCGTTTTAAGTATTGAGTCCTGGTGCGAGCTAGGCAAACGATCCGCTAAGCCCTTTAGTACGCCTCTGGGTACGGTAGGGTCGTCATAGGTGGTATCAAAGTTTAAAGTAGTGGATTCTAAACGATCAAGGATAGCTCAAGAGCGTGTTAGAAGGGTAGAATGACGCCACAATCTAGTGCATTTCTAGATTGATAAGTCAGTTGAACACTCTCGAATCCTTTCAAGTATTCAAGTTTGGAGCTCTTGGACAAGAGACTTGCAAAACACAAAGTGTTTGTTGGAATTTTCTTAATTCATCATTCACTATGAAAAAAATTGACACTTAAGGCTGTATATAGTCTTTACAAGACTCAAAACCTAACTCAACTATAACTAAGATGTAACCCTAAGGTCGGCTAAGAATAACAACCCTAACTCGACTCAACTAACTTAACACTAATTTGGCTCCAACTAATTGGTCCACATGACCTTTAGACGTTTATTCAACCAAACTAACAACTTAAATTAATTCCAAACTAACCCTAGTTACGCAACCAACATTGCTGGAATTAATTTAGAGAATGACAACATAAACCTTAATAACAATTATAACCAATAAATGAACTAAAATGTTGGAAGGGATCCGGATGTGATGAACTCCAATGGATCAACCATTTATACGACTTGAACATGAACCATCAGGGCCTATGTTCACATCACTCCTTGTCATGTTTTTGTGGGGATGGGATACAAATATGAAGAGGAGGGGTGGAGCCATGTTCGTTGAAGGGTGGACACTTGCTCCCTGCCCCCTTTTCCCCGCCCACCCTGCCTCTCTCAATAAAAATTCCTAAGGTTGGAATTAAAATTTTTAGTATTTTAATTGTGTCCTATATTTGCACCCCTTGAAATATGTCGAATTATATTTCTTCCTTTATATTGCCCATCTATGTTTATGAAGTAGTTACATTTATCTACTACTTCAAATATGAGCACATTCAAAGTGAAAATCAAGAATTATTTGAAAACAAAAGAAAATTCTTAAAACTTTTGATATGTAATAATGAAGTGATAGAGTTGGTGTGACGACTCCAACTCTCCCTAGGGCGTACCCTAGAGTTTAGCGGAACGCCTGCTCAGCTCTCGCCAGGACTCACTCACAGAACTTCAAGAAAATAAATTATAACTTCAAAAGTACATGAAACAGCAGTTCCCAAACTTAGAATGTTCATACATACCCAAATATAACAAAAAATTCAAGTTCTAGTTGTACTTCTAATCCTAATCGAGCACTAGCACTAGTATAATTACAAAAGTTAAAAGTCTAGCCAAAACCAGTCTGTTCCCGCCTCACGCCTATGCTCGCACTCCCTGTAAGGAAAACAAAACTAACGGGGTGAGCTAAAGCTCAGTAAAGTTCCAAAATTTCATGCAAAACAAGTAGTAAGTTGGCCATTATAGAACACTTGAAATCTCAAAGTGAGCGAGCACAAAAGTTCATGAAAGTAAGCAATAACACTACAAGCAAACAGTTAATCAGGAATTCAACATTTCCAAATATAAGGATACAGGTCGCTCTTGCGAGCTAACTCGGCCGCAACTTGCCAAGAAGAAGTTGACCCTCCGTCAACTTTCAATATAGTATACAAGTCCAGTAGAGCACCACTTAACTCCAATCACCATCCACCAATCAAATCCCTTATCGGGCCCGAACTCCAACATTAACTGTGGTGGTATTGCTCGAATATACCGAATCCAGTGGAGCATATCCAATGGATTACAAAATAAATAATAAATAGTACCTATGGTTCGCCAGTCTCTTCGACCAAGCCCTTACTGGCTCGATTCGACCAACTAACCAATAGGGTTGGGATCCCAGACAGTATTCAAGTCATACACATGTACATCAAACCATTTGTAACCAGTGAACAGCAATAAATCACATTAGGGCAAGTGCGATAAAGTACACCCTTGCCCGACCAAACAAGTCAAGAAATATCCAATCACATCAAGACAATATTGCATTCAAGTATCAAGTTTGGTCATGCAGTTGGAGACACTCACCAATGATTTATTGCTTATCCAAATCAAGCCCAGGTCCAGCCCCCTAGCTAGAGTCAAAACCTGCGATAAAATATCGGGTAGCAACTTGTAATCAAATAGGGTTTCAAAATATACGACTTTCGCTTATTAATAGCAAGGACAAACCAAGTAAATAAAACTCATTTAAATAGTCATTATAATACTTGATAAACCCTAAGAAAATACATGCCCACTCTTTTGGTTTTGGTAAAGAAACGATTGAAGCCTTTAAGTTTATAGCTGGTGATATGCGACTACAAAATCTAGTTTAAAGTGACCGTTACTTTGTCTTTGAAAAATGTTACTATTAGCAAAATTTCAGTTTATGAATCACCATCAAGGTTGACCTAAATATCCTTAAGCAAGCTAGGTCCAAATCGATCTCAAATCACACCTCTACTTCCACTTTCACTCACTCACCCTCCTAGAAAAAAAATTGGGCAGCACCTCCCCTATTTTTCTCAAAATTCCCAAGCTAAGTTTCATGGCAAAACAGCCCAAACCAACTGCACAAGTTACAAGGTAAAAGGGGTTCTTATACTAGGCTACAAAACCAACTAATTTAAGCTTATCTCTAGCATATAAACATCATATATGTAAGCTGGAAAATTCTCTACTAAAGCTGCAATTTTAGAACTAAAGCTGAAAAGTCTTATTTAGAAGCTAAAATTAACATTAAAGCTACAAATCTTCATACAAGCCCATAACAAAACTAGATACCATCATATCATGGATGAAAAATACAAAGCAAGGCTGGAAAATTAAACCCTAGGCTGGAAATTTCACCAATCTTCACAAATCTAGGTTATCTTCCATAAAACTTCCAATTTCAAGTCATCTTCCCAATAAATTGCAAGATAAGAAAGAGAAAGAAAGTTTTCCAACTTAGTACCTTCAAACCTCCAAGAAAAAGTGAAAACCAAGGCTTTCCTCTCCAAATAACTCCACTACAAGCCTTCTTAACACCTTGTTGCAACTTTGTTCGGTTTAGATTGGTGGTTCTTGTTGATTCCTCACTCAACCAAGACAAGATGGAGATGAAACTTGAAGCTTTCTTCTATCTTTTTTTCCTCTCAAGGTTCGGCCAAGAAGGGTGAAAAGTGAAGGGACTTTTGGTGAAAGGAAAGATACAGATGGAAGAAAGGTTCTTGGTCAAAGGTAGCTTTAATTGCCAACACTTGGCAATCATCCATTTTTCCTCTTTTTTTTTTCTTTTTGCTCTCTTTCTTGGTCAAGAATTTCGGTCAACCCCAGGATAAAATTAGGGAAAGGAAAATGGAAGAAAAATAAGAAGATTAGGGAAAGAAAGTATTGGTCAAATGGTGTTTTCGATCGGTAACAAACGGCGCAAGTCAGTTCAAACCTATTTCTTTGTCTCTCTTGTACTTTTGTTTTAACTTATAATTCACTAACTCTTAGCACTTTTAATCACATACTTCATCTTACTTAATACCCGCTCTTATCCACCAAATTAGTATACACACCTCACTAATTGATCACACTGCCACAATACACCATAAAGCCTCTCGACTCTATTATAAAAGTAAAAGTAAAACTCTCGACTCTATTATTTATTACAACTATTAAGGGAAGTAAATTAGTAGTAAAGGAATTATAAATTAACTTATTCAAGATAAAAGAAAATTATAAGAAAATATAAACAAATTTTCAAGTCCTCACAGTTGGGATGAAATTTCTCATATTTCTAATTGTGTCCTATATTTTCACCCTCAAAATAAAACTATCTTTCTTCCATTATATTGCTCCCCTATATTTATGAAGTAGTTACATTTATCACCTACTTTAAATACAAACACACGCAAAATGGAAATTAAATATTATTCAAAAACAACAGAAAAATCTTAAAACTTTGGGTACAAAAAAATGAACAAGTGATCTTCATTTGAATTCTTTTTTCAAAATTATAGTTGCGTAGTGCACAAAAATGCTAACCATATCATGCTTCAATGGTAATATTATCTGCAAAACCTTTTATAATTTTAAAAACATTGACACTACGGTCTAGTGTTCTAGTTACTAGTTATTAATAGTTATATATACTATTCTTCATTACATAAAAGAACTTTTATCTTTGGCGGTATTCTATACTGTACTGTAAACTGAATTAGTTAGCCCTCTAACGATGGGATCCTAGCTCCAGCACAAATGGGGAGTGTATAGAATAAGGTATACTTCCTGAAATTAGTTTTTGTTCTTATTGAAATTCTGGATTTAGTTCATTCAGATATTACAGTGAAAAGTTTAACTAAGAGCTATAAATATTCCATAAAATTTTAAAACTAAAACTCTTCTGCGTGTGTTTAGGGTATTTCGCAACATCTGAAACTGTTGGGAATCAGGTTCAACTATTTGAGATATGGAAAAAATCAATGACTTAATGAAAGTGTGTTTGGATAGGAGTTTATTTGAAATAATTACTAGAGCACTTTTTGTAATGTGATATATAGAGATAAATAGATAGTTGGGACTTCGAAAGATAAAAAGGTAGGTTGAAAAATGTGTTTATGATACAAGCAAATAATTTTGTGTGGAAATAATGCCTATCCAAACACTTGAACTAGCGTGAAATATGATTAACATACAACGTTTAACATGGTTTGACTTAATTTTTATGTTAGTGTCTATGTACGGAGCGAAAATCCATTTTTTATTATCAGAGAAAAACACACCAGACTGGTTAACAAAGGATAGTATTCGTCATCATGAGACTCAGAAGTACATAGAGGAATCCCCGGCTGGCATTAGATATATGCTTGGGGCTGATGTATTGGGGATTTCTCGTTTTGTAAAGCTTTAGAGTCTGTAAACTCTCCCATGTAAACCAAAAAAAAAAAAAAAAAACACCACAAACGAATACAACTTGACTTCTAAGCCTAACTTTTGTATAACCTCTCCCACCTACCAACAATTCTTTCACCCACCCCGTTATTGTAAATCACCACCCTACCTATTTATTGAGTACATTGAATGGTACAAACCCAAATAATAATATTTATTGAGTACATTGCATGGTACAAACCCAAATAATAATAGAAAATAATTAAGGCTAATTTCTAAACCCATAAAAAATGGGAAATAATTTGGCTACCATTTCAATAATTAGAAAACAATTGGAGAACTAGTTACAGTCGCACACAAAGTAAGGAACTCGCGCAAAAGAAAATTAAGAACTTTCTCTTTCTGTCTAGCTTTCTCTTTCCGGAAATGTTGCTTCAATCATGGAGTTTCGAACTAACCTTGGGGATTTCAAAATATGCTCGATAGAAGACTGAGAATCAAGGGTTAGAGTTCCAAAATACGTGCCTCTTTCTCTGGCAGTCGTTGTTGTGTTCTTTTTCCTGTAACTTTCTGTTTTTCCGTGATTTGAAGTTGAAAAAGTTGCAGAATGATTATTTGGAAGCCTTTAACTGATATTTAGTTGAATCTTGGTTTTCATGTATAGAATAAGACTCATGTCATTGAAATCTGTTGAAAATTTGATAACAAAGCCTGGAAATTGGAACTTGGTTATGCTAAAATAATACTGAAAAATGAATTTACCGATTTCTTGAGCTCGTAATTGAGCTCGATTAGTCTCAACTTTTTATAAGCCCAAATGGGTCAGGTTCTAACTCAAGCTTAATTAGGTTTTGAGGTTTTCCATGCTTAAACAAGTCGAACTTAACCTTTTACAAATATAAGCAAGTTGAGTTCAAGCATGAATATGTACGATCCCTTGAACTAGCTCGGACTTGAATTTAAGCAATATTGAATTATATAGACTTCAAGCTTGAAAATGGTACTACACTAGTTCAACTCAACTCAAATGCACTCTAAAACCAGGCTGTCCAAATATTTCCAAGTTCCTATGGAACGCCTCGTGCTTATAAGTTTCTTTCCTTTGTTACTAAATCATGACAACCAATAGCAAACGCGAGGGGGCGCCTGGGTGAGTCTCAAGCAATATTTCGAACTTGACAGTGTTTTCATTTTTCTTTCAAAAGTTAAACTTCTTTTCCTTCAGACATTTTTCTCAAAAGAAAAGGAGCAAAATTGATATGTGACATATCCTAGTCTCAAACTCCGAAAGTAATAATCAAATAGTGTAACATTTTTTTGATATGATGTATATAAGATAAAAAGGTACTTGAAAAATTTGTTGATGATGTAAACAAAAAAAAATTTGACAAATAATCTACTATCCAAACAATATTTTCTTAGCTATTAAAGACAACATTATATAACCACATGCCATTTTAAGTTTATTGACCCTTCTTTCACACTAAATAATTGATAACCACACTTTTTCTTTTCTGGTGTTTGGAGCGATAGCACACTTATATATAGAAGTTGCCTACACAGCAAGCCGCTTATAAGTTATTCATCTAATACAGAGAAAGTCTAAAGCTCCTTTGAGAAAAGGATGGCACTGACCAATGCTGACGGTTACGGGGAATAAAGGTAGCCGTCCACTGTCTGTTCAAGGATTAAAAAAGTACAAACGGAGCCTAACCTTTTGCACTTTAGCTTACATTATCTCTATTTTCTTTTACATTATCTCTAATTTATCTCTACCTTTATTATATCTCAAATCTTACTCCATAACTACGAAACTTTCTGCACGAGGAAAGAACCACATGAGGATAAAAGCAGGGGCTGACGATTATATTTCTACGCAGCAGCAGTTATGGAATCCACGTCCAAAAGTAGAGCCCTTTATTCCCAACAAGAGGCTGAAAGAAACCTCACAAGGATTGTCCCCAATATTCAAAGAATATTTACTTAAAAGCACCAGAAAGATGCACATATATGCAATTATATCCTATTATCACAAATCAAGTAAAGAAATATAGTAGTAGAATGCTTCAATAAATCAACTGCTTATGCAACTGGAGCAAATTAATTAGCCTTTCACCTGGATTACGATCCAGAAAATGGGCTTCCATTGTTTTTCTGAGATCATGTCCATGTGTTAAATGGCTTGTGGATCTATTACAGCTGATTTGCATGATTGCAAAATGGCCCCCCTTTATGTTTGTGGCGACGCACATCTGACGCATGCTTCGTCATGTTTGAAAGTCTTTGTTGGCTGAAAAATTAAAGATAGGATGACCTTCGGCTTTTTGCGTTATACGCACATGAATTTTTTGGTCCCTGATGGCTCCAAGGAATTCTTTTCTCCATTTGATCAAGTCACAAATTGCTGAAAGCACATGCTCACCTCATAAAGGTGATATTTACATCTCTTTGTTTTCCCATCCCCTTAAGATTGCCGTCTCAGCAGAATTTGGAGGGCCAGCAAATACAAGACTGTCGAGTACAAAAAACTTTGATAACCCACTAGTTTTACCTGTTTAGAACGAGACCCACAAATACAAAGCCAACAAAAAAATTTGTTAAAAGAAGTATATCATCTTAATATTTGCACACGTGAATTGTCCCTTATCTACATTATTCAGAATTGATGCAAGATACAAAGAAGGACATTAGCATATGGTATTATACAATTTATGTAGAACTACAAAATATATTTTTTTTCTTTGGAGAGAAGAAATTATCAACACAATTCACAGTAATATTATTCATATCTCAAACACAGGAAAGTCTAACAAAGATAATATTTAAAAGTAGTCTCTATCGACTCTCTACTAACCCCCTCTTAGCTAATTTTAACCCAAGATAACTCGAAATAAGAAACTGCCACATAACTAACTACCTAATAAAATATCAATTCCTAGATTAAAAAAGTATTATAATTTGATCTCAATAAAACTCTAATAAAACTACTAAATAACTAAATAGAAATTACTAAGCTTGGTTTAATTTGTTAACAATTTTCCGCCTAAGGCACTTTACAGTTGTGTACGGTACCTCATAATTTCTACCAAGGTAGGGAAAAAAAACTCCAGAAAAGAAAGAAAAAGGAACTTTTAGACATACCTTTGGAGCAGAGGAAGTCAGAGAAACAGATGCCGAGGAGGATGCTGTGGAGGAGGCGGACGACGCACTTGATAGGGCAAGGAGACCAACATTGTATGCCATAGTTCCATCAGGTTGAAAGAGGCCGTAATTTCTTTCTGAAGTAGGTCCAGGCTTCATGTCCTCATTGAACAAAGCAAACACATAGATTTCTAGTCTCATGTTAGGCCTCAAGGGAGTCCCTTCATTTTCAAACTGCCTTCTCATTAAATTTCTATTGTAACTGGCTGCATTTTCCAAAGTTGCACCGATTTCATCAGTGTCACCCTTGGATGGCCACCCCGTTTCGGACACCCTAACTTCTAACCCCGAAAACCCCAACCTCGCAATGGCAAATATAACAGCATCAACTTGAGCATACAACATGTTGTCATAGTGCAGCTTCGTGTAAGGATCTATCATCCCCGAATTAGGGTTAAATAGCACATAGTCTAGAGGAATTCTGTTTGGATCGTCCTTGTAAGCGAAATATGGGTAAGCATTGATCCAAAAAGGTGCGTTTGTACTCTGCAAAAACTGCAAAAGTTGCGGCATGATTCCATTGAGCTCACTACTAAAACACCCTGCTGAAGGCGGATATGATTGTGCTAGAACTGCTAGAGAATTAGGTGTTGAAACTTGGACGTATTGATCTAGTCCTAAACGCACCAGAGCCGCATGAATGCTGACCATGGCAGGTACTAAACTAGCCACCAACGTGTTGTCCTCTCCTGTAAATACTTCGTTTCCAACTGCAATGCCTGTGATTCTCGTAGCCGGGAAATATGGCCTTATACGAGTGCTAACCCATTGAAGGGCTTGCTGAGGATCCGTTAAACTTGCTAGCATCTCATTTTCAACTGTCACGATTAGCTCAATGTTAGAGTTTGCAAATGCCGACAGCACCTCCGGATTCGAGTCGTAAATTCTTGCTTTTGTTAACTTCAGGGCCTGCAATAGATCAAGCACTTTATCTGGCGGTGGCAAATTGTTGGCTACTTGCCCATAATTGATCCCTAGAGACTCTCCTCCTCTCAATAATCCAAGTCCTGGTTACCAAAAACGTTTAATGAATGGCACAAAAGAACAATGCACGAGTTATTCTTCCAGTTACATAATAACATAAAGCAACATGAGGAATAATTACCTGTTATGAAGACAAAGAATCCGACAAGAATATGTACCATGGCAACTCCAAAAAGTGTGTTCATGAAAAGAGAATTTTGAAATGAGAATGAGAGCGGAGGAGGCGGCTCTTTTCTTCCTCTCTGAAGAGGAGGTGGGGTGAGGTGAGGTGGGGTAAGTTACGAACTGAGAGAAAACGTTTTTTCTTGGTTCCAAAATAGTGGAGGGGGAAGAGAGGATGATAGGGAAATAGAGAATTATATAAGAGCATAAAGGGCCTTATCATGTGAATTCTTTCCTTTGCTTGTTTGGATTTTAGTTTTATTAGGCAAGAAGTTACAGGTTGCCTTGCCTTGATGATGCTGTCTTTTGTTGTCTCTTTAACCTTTGAGTTAATCCAGTTCATTTCGAACGACTTGGTCTCCCATTGTCCTTTCCCTTGATGGATTCCAAAGTTTAATCCAGATGACAACTATACCCCTGAAGTATCCAAACTCTTTCTTCACACAAAAGAAAAGAGGATATGCCGGCGGAAATGTTCAACAATCATTTTATGAAAGTTGGTAGTCTAATCTTTTAAATGTCATGTCCAATCCTCCTTTCACACTGTTGGAAAGGATTTGGATTCAGCAATTTGTCCTCCTGCCTTTTAAAGTAATTTGGGGCCCAGCCCGACTGTTGTCTTTTGGATGGTAATATTAAGGGAAAATTGCATAAACCTCCCCTAAGGTTTCTGACACTAGCACTTACCTTTCTTGTGGTTTAGAAAATAGTACTGACCACCTTGAACTTAAGGATTTTGTTACAGATTCAGTTCATGCTAGAAAAGTTACCATTAAAAAATTGTTTTAAGAAGTGAGATGAGAAATTTGTACCAGATTTGCCCTTTATGCTGCTTGCCAAGTTGTATTAATGTAGGAATGAGAAAATATGAAAAACTATTAAGAATTAGTAAAATTCAAGGGGTATAAGTGCAAATGAATAAAGTTTATCAACAATATATGAAGCAGCAATGGATACTAACGGTTAGTTTAACAGCTATATATCCAAGTTCTTGCTGCAAAGCTGATAAGGAATGCACTTGACTCTTAAAACTCTCTATTAGCAATGCAATAGCTATTTGTGGGGGTAACACAATTGCTTATGTTGTCAGCATCAATCATATATATAAAAAAATATCATTGAGCAATCAGCTAATTAACAGCATACTTAAGCATCACTAAAAGTTACTGAGTATGAGATAAGCCTAGATACAAGTAATTAGAAGTGCACACTAATAAGATTAAGTTGTCTTTAGTAAGTGAAAATTTGTTTATTAAGTTTCTGCAACTTGTTAGGGTGTAAAAGTAAATTCATACAATTTATTGTCAGCAACAGGTCCAATTTCCTCCTAGGGGAGGTCAGTGCTATTTTAGAAACCATAAGGGAGCTGAGTGTTAGTGTCAAAAGCCTCAAGGGAGGTTTTTACAATTATCCCTAATATTAAACCCGGATAAATTCTATAACATGTTTATCCCCAAAAACTAAATAGGAGCAACACAGATGACAGAGCTTCAAAATTTAGTTCCAATTGATTAGGAACTTTTTGTCTGTCCTTTGAGTATTTTATATTCAGAGAATTAGAGGTAGCTCGGTTGTGCAAGGCACAACTAGGGTTCCCTAAAATTTTAGTTGAATACATAATAACGAATCTTTTTGGTACATAATGAATAGAAATATGGGAGAAAAATTGAGTATCAAAACAATTAAACTTTGCTATGAAGAAAAATTCTATCTATGAGATTAACCCTCATACTATTGTCATTTGGACAAAATTTTTTTAACAAATATTATATGTACGTAACGATACCAAAAAAGAAGAGAAAGTAAATCCATTATGGATGCATTGTCAGTTTAATAGCAGCATAGTTTTAGTTGTAATTAAACAAAAATAGTCAGAATGTTTCTAACACTTTAATAATTAGAAAAAGTTTAGAAAGCCATCAAGACCTGTCACAATTTTCAGCATCAATAAAACATACAAACTTGCACATTTTTCTTTCTTTTTGAGAGAAAAAGCGAGTTAATCCATCCATTAAATCCTACGTAATAGCATTACAAACAAGTGAGAACATTATCTCACTAAACAACTCTAGATTACAAATAGCGATTTTAGATAAAAATATGAACTACCATGTTTCCAAATCTACATATACAAATTTGAAACCAGCAATTTGTTTGATTGCAAAAATGTCTTCTTAATCAAAATTGAATTTTCTAATAATATTTTGTCAAGTAACACTCTAAGCTGAAAGCCTCAATGCTAACAACCACCACCAACTACAATCCTTTGACAACTGCAATCACTTCTGCTAGTAAAATCGACAAAATATTAGCAACTCCTTCAACCAAATAGTAATCATATGTCTAGTTCCACGCCTAGCAATCATCTCAAACTTTAATTACATTATCTATCATTAAGGACAATAAAAAAAGGATAAGAGTACAAAGTCATATAGAACCATTTTAAGCAAAAGTTATAAAATCTAATTTTACACTTCCTTTATTCTCAAGCTATCATTTGCTAAAATTAAAAACCATGAAAATAAACTACCTATCATGAATATAGGCTAGTAATTCAAAATAAAGAGATACGAAATATTTTCTTTACATCCAAAATTGCTGGCCCCACTCTAGCATTATCATCCTATTATAAAATAACAATTTTAATAAATTAAAAATTAAAATTGGAATGAATATGTAAAATGGCATTTATTATTTTATGGCAGGAAAAATAGTTACAATTCTTTCATTGTCAACTTGAAGATTCTTCATGTAAATGCCACCCATCCTCTTGTTAGCCTTAGGGAATTTTTTGCAAAAAAAAAAAGGCCAAAAAGTAATTTCAGAATAAATAAAATTTAAAAAAACATATTTTGTTAGATTTAGGGGGAAAATGATTCAAAGCATCACATACAAACTTCTTTTTTTAAGCATCACATACAAACTTCAACTTACCTCTTTTTTGGGGGAAAAAGAAAGCCAGATGATGAAGGAGGAAGCAGTGAACAAAAGATTAAGCAAAAGTTTATGATCAGGAAAAAATGACAAAAAAATATTAAATAGTACATGCCAAAGAGAAACGGTAAGAGTAGAGGATCATGAATCATGATTATTGGGCTAATTAAGAAAAAAAAGTCAAACCCGTTCTTGATCTCTTACAACGAAACCATTCATTTAGTTAATTATGGATAAAATTGAAAGAAAATGTATCAACTAATCCAATAGAGAAAAAAAAGCAGAGTAAGCGATTAGGATTAAGGAATACAGAGTGAAAACTAAATAAGCAAGCTGTAGTGTTGACGGGTATTTTACATACGTGCAAGCTAAAAAATACCGAATTACACCCGTTCACTGCAAGTATACAGATCAACTAGTAGTTTAGGGTATATATCGGGTCGATCCCACAGGGAAGAGTGAACAATTACCGGTATTACTAAAGCTTCTCTATTATTTAGACTATCAATGAATCATAATAAATTTAACCTACTGAAATTATACAAAATAACAAATGAAAGCTCCTTGGGTTGTGGTATCCCTAGCTACTCATGCAAGTGTTATATTTAGATCATTGAGTACTACATCTAGGCTAATTATGGTGTAATTTCCTTATGCATTTGAATCCTACTTTCGTAGTGAATCAATTATACTTATAACTAATCCATACCTATTCTCATGGTTATGAAATTAGCTACAAGTTCATTTCTTCAGTGAAATTACATGAAATGAATCACTAAAAACCACATAGGTGCACCTCTACTTTCGTGAGTGTACTCCCTATGTTTAGCACTTCTTGAACTAATGTTAAATCTCAATTTTCATTGTAGAAACAACACCTTAGATAATCACAATTAATGGTACCAGATTAATCATGATTTGAAGAGCTAAAATGCTAAATAACTTGCTCAAATCATAGCAGTCAAATAGCCAAATAATAAGCACTAACAATTATAGGAAGTTCAACCAAACCCAAGGTATAAACTTTAGAGACACATAAATAACATAAATTCCAGAACTTGTATATTAACTAAACTTGGAATCAAATACAAAAGATAAAGAGTTTGGAAGGAATACAACCCTTGTCACATGAGCTTTCTTCCTTGCCTTCTTCATCCTCCATTTTCATCCTAATCTAGATAATATACAAGAGTGGATGAACTAACTAGCTAAACTATACTACACTAATCTAATACTAAGAGAATGGAAAAACTACATTTCTGCACTTCCAAGCTTCTCCCGTATATTTCCCCTTTTTCAGACCACCCAAAATGTCTCTGCATATAAACTGCTTAAGAGCTCCATTTTTCCAAGTCAAATTCCACATTTTGATTCCCAAATCTCAACTTTGTTAGGATAGTCAATAACAAATGTTTTTGACTTGAAAATAAGCCACCTTGTCTGCCCTTTTGTCTTCTGAAGCATGTGCACCGAATTCTCTTGCAACTTATAGCTGGAAAGTGGTATGAACACAAGAGAATTGACTGAGCAAATTGCAGAATTTCGGCCAGAAAACGCGCCTTTACAAAACGCGTCTACAACTCGCGTTTTGTGCACTCGCGTTTTCACTTTGTCCTTACTTCAACTGCGATTTTCTCCATGATTCAGGCCGAACTGGCTTTTGTGCAAAACACCAAAGTTGTAGATCTTTGAGTTAGCTTTCCAATGCTTCAAGAATCATCCAAATCGGAGCTTTGTAGACTGAGATATGATCAAAATACTAAACACTGGTCGGAACTCTGTTTTCCACTTTGGACAGCTGAGTTGAATTTCGGTATTTCAACTTTTGGACTATGAAAACGGATGAATTGGACTTTGATGTCTTCATACCAAATGTAGATATATCTCTTAGCTTCAAAATGGTACCAAGATCACCTTGATCCGATCATTGTAGCTCCTGATATAGTCAAAATACGAAAATATGTCTGAGTTGTCAAAGCTGACTTTTCTTGATTTTTGTCCTCAAATTGCATTTCTTCCTTTTACACTTCATATTTTATTTTCCTCACTTTAATCCATCTTCAATCATCCAAATATCTTCTCAATGCACTTCATTTGATGATTGAATCATTAAACCTACAAAATATGAAGTTTTTACCATAAAAATCCATAAAATGCAATGTTTAGCCACTTTAACATAAAATGTAGTTTTTTACCAAAACCTTAGTTATTTTAGTTATAAAACTAAATAATCAAACCAAAATTAACTAATAAAACACACTAAAAATACGTAAAATAAACCCTTGTCAAATACCCCCACACTTGAACCATTGCTTGTCCTCAAGCAATAAAAATACAAACCAACAATGATCCAAAATTTGAAAATAAACATATGTAGCATTTCAACTTCATTTCCTCAAAACAAAGTAAATAACCATTATGCAATTATTCAATTAAGTTCAAGTACTAATAATATCAAGTAAAGGAGAGCCAATTATACCGTTATTATAACAAATTCAAATCAATTTTTCATCCTTACCCAATCTTACAAGTAAGTAACTCATATGGTCAATAATAATGCTTCCTAAACTCATGATCATCTTTTAATTCTGTTTAAAAAGATATTTATTAATATTACATATCTAAATATTACTTAAGACGTGAGAATGCCTTTTGACGCGAGGATCGACATTTTTAGATGAAGATCACCGGTTACTCAACACTTCACATACTCAAGTTGCTTTGCATACTCTTAATTCAAGTACCGTTTTACGCGAAAGTCGACATTTGTAGATGAAGACTCCCGGTTACTAAGTACAAGAATCATTGGAGTAGAAGAATTTTTATTTATTTTCTTTTTTCTTTTGTTTTTTGTTTTTCTCTTTTTCTTCATTTTTTTCATTTTTCATCATTTTTTTTTCATTTTTTTTTATAGCAAAGAGAATAATAATTTTCTAAAAAAAATAATCATGAGAAGAGTATTGCACTTATTGACCATATTTATCACTTAACTTATAAAATCCAATAAAGAGAAGAAATTTCATCAAATATGCAAAAAAATATAGGCATAATTTTCTCCACTTCACAAGATATATTTTCCTACAAATGCAAAATTATAATCACATAATAGTCATTTCCAAGTTAAATGAGAAAAGAAGTTTCCAAATCACATATATTTATCTCAAATGTAGAAGGAATTTGAACTACTAATGGTATGAAACTTGTTACCCCTTGGATAAAATTGAAAAAATATGAAACTTTTTGGGGCAAGTTTGCAATTTTGGACAAGATTTTAGAAAAATTTTGAATTTTAACACAAGTCCAATATTTGCAACTAATAATTCAATCACATACAATATATATAATCTCAATTCTCCCCCCACACTTAACATACACATTGTCCTCGATGTGTAAAAAGGAAAATCAAGATAAAGAAAAGTAATACTCCCCTATTGTTGCGATTGAATATGAAGCTTCAAAATCCATTGTCCGTGTATCTCCAACACTTCATGAGTTTCATTGGATAACCATTAGTGATGTAATCCTAAAAATGAAAAATGAGAAACAAAAGTGAAAACAAAGGTTTAATAAACAAAATGATGATCCGTAACTTCAATCCTTTGTTTTCGTGATGTACCTAAAAAAAATACACAATAAGCAACTCAAGGTACAAGAAAATATATATGAGGAAAAGAAGAAAAAAGAGAATCAAGGAATCTGCAATTTTTTTTTTCTCCGAAAACGCGACTCATCAAAACGCGCCACCAAGCCGCGTTTTGTGAAGTCGCGTTTCTTCACATATCTTGCAGGATCGAAAACGCGACTGTGTTATAAAACGTGACTTGGAGTCGCGTATTTGAAGGCGCGTTTTTGGTTTCTGAACAGGCTGGAAAACGCGACTTGGTATAAAACGCGACTTCCTGTCGCGTTTTAAAGGCGCGTTTTCTTCAGTATAGGCGCAGAATTGAAAACGCGATTATGGAAAACGCGATTCTAAGGCGCGTTTTCAGCCCAAGTGCGTTTTCTTCTGCGAAATTTTTGCAGAAAGCCAATTTTGAAAAATTACCATTTGTACCCCAATCACTCAAAATGCATCATAGATCATTTGTTTGCTAAAATTCTCAATGCATGCATATGTAAAATGATCAAAATATGCATTTTAACCCCTTCTAACAAATCAAAAACAACAATTACTCAAATTGAGGGGTTGAGTTCCTTGATCAAATTTCGCCTTTTTCACCTCATTTGGTCACTTTTGCTTTCATTTCCAATACCTACAAATGAAAAATAACAAAATAACTCAAACATATACTTTAAACATAAAATCACCCCAAAATAACATAAACTTAAACAAACATTGGGTTGCCTCCCAATAAGCGCTTCTTTAAAGTCAATAGCTTGACTATTTCACCTCATTTTTCAAGGAGGCTTAGTTAACGAATAATCCACCATTTTTGGTCGTGGTGGATCATTAAATGGTGACTTTATAGCAAAAGTCACATGATCTAATGATAGGAGAAATGGAATTGACTTACCTATCCCAAGTGTTTCATAAATATTACCTTGAATATGCACCACTTGAGAACTTACCAACGGAAATGTCATGAGAGTATCCTGGGCAGCAATACCCTTAGAACCTACACTTTCAATGCATTCCTCAAGAGGGGTGAAAAATGAGTCATTAAAACTCACCTCTTGAGGTTCAAGGTTAGTTCCAAAGATATTATCATGTGAAATGGATATTTGCTCATTAAAACACAATTGAAATTCATCATTTTCATCCAAATATAATCCATTTTCACATACAACATTCCTACCATTCATGCTAGGGTCATCTTTCATATCATTAGAAGAAATAACTTCACACAATGCGTGCAATTTCTCTTGTATTCTACTAAAGTGAGAAGTCAGTTCATCTATTCTTTCTTCAACCCTATCAAAACGGTCGGAAGTTGCATTAGCTAATTTTTCTAAAGCTAACTCCCAAGATGGCTTAGAATCATTAGCTACCATTTCAATTGCCAACTCCCAATGGTTTTGATTCATATTGGACACTTTCAGGTTGGTAATCATAAGAATACGGAGAATCACTATATACACATTGATTATCCCAACCATAAGCATTAGCACTATATCGATCAAAACAGGGATTGTAATGATCTAATTCATCATAATCATCCACATTTTGTGCTTGCATACATGTGTTAGTAGCATGATAATCTCCACACAAGTCACAAATCACATGATAAGAATTAAAAGCATTAACATTCCTTCTCTGCTCAATTTCATGCATCATGGTGTCCAATTGACTTGTAACTTAATTACATCAAATTTTGCCTTTAAGCACCTTAAACCATCTTCAAAAGACATACATTCAGTAAATTCTTGGTTACCTCTGTTGAAGGAGCTTTGCACTTGATAACCATCCATTGCCAATCTTCCATTTCTCAAGCATTGTCCTCCAAATTGACCTATCATTCTCATCACCTAAAATTACTTTTAAACAACTTAAGAGCAAGATTAGTTAAGAAGGATAGATTCCAAGACACAAACGAAAACAGAAAAAAAAAATAATACTAAAAATTGACTCAAAAAAATGACATAAAACACACAAGATACAACAAAAACAACAAAAATAAGAAAAATTGTCTAAATTAATAAAGTTGCTCTTCACACCGATATTGCCAAATCTTCCCCGGCAACGGCGCCAAAAACTTGACGGGTATTTTACATACGTGCAAGCTAAAAAATACCGAATTACACCCGTTCACTGCAAGTATACAGATCAACTAGTAGTTTAGGGTATATATCGGGTCGATCCCACAGGGAAGAGTGAACAATTACCGGTATTACTAAAGCTTCTCTATTATTTAGACTATCAATGAATCATAATAAATTTAACCTACTGAAATTATACAAAATAACAAATGAAAGCTCCTTGGGTTGTGGTATCCCTAGCTACTCATGCAAGTGTTATATTTAGATCATTGAGTACTACATCTAGGCTAATTATGGTGTAATTTCCTTATGCATTTGAATCCTACTTTCGTAGTGAATCAATTATACTTATAACTAATCCATACCTATTCTCATGGTTATGAAATTAGCTACAAGTTCATTTCTTCAGTGAAATTACATGAAATGAATCACTAAAAACCACATAGGTGCACCTCTACTTTCGTGAGTGTACTCCCTATGTTTAGCACTTCTTGAACTAATGTTAAATCTCAATTTTCATTGTAGAAACAACACCTTAGATAATCACAATTAATGGTACCAGATTAATCATGATTTGAAGAGCTAAAATGCTAAATAACTTGCTCAAATCATAGCAGTCAAATAGCCAAATAATAAGCACTAACAATTATAGGAAGTTCAACCAAACCCAAGGTATAAACTTTAGAGACACATAAATAACATAAATTCCAGAACTTGTATATTAACTAAACTTGGAATCAAATACAAAAGATAAAGAGTTTGGAAGGAATACAACCCTTGTCACATGAGCTTTCTTCCTTGCCTTCTTCATCCTCCATTTTCATCCTAATCTAGATAATATACAAGAGTGGATGAACTAACTAGCTAAACTATACTACACTAATCTAATACTAAGAGAATGGAAAAACTACATTTCTGCACTTCCAAGCTTCTCCCGTATATTTCCCCTTTTTCAGACCACCCAAAATGTCTCTGCATATAAACTGCTTAAGAGCTCCATTTTTCCAAGTCAAATTCCACATTTTGATTCCCAAATCTCAACTTTGTTAGGATAGTCAATAACAAATGTTTTTGACTTGAAAATAAGCCACCTTGTCTGCCCTTTTGTCTTCTGAAGCATGTGCACCGAATTCTCTTGCAACTTATAGCTGGAAAGTGGTATGAACACAAGAGAATTGACTGAGCAAATTGCAGAATTTCAGCCAGAAAACGCGCCTTTACAAAACGCGTCTACAACTCGCGTTTTGTGCACTCGCGTTTTCACTTTGTCCTTACTTCAACTGCGATTTTCTCCATGATGCAGGCCGAACTGGCTTTTGTGCAAAACACCAAAGTTGTAGATCTTTGAGTTAGCTTTCCAATGCTTCAAGAATCATCCAAATCGGAGCTTTGTAGACTGAGATATGATCAAAATACTAAACACTGGTCGGAACTCTGTTTTCCACTTTGGACAGCTGAGTTGAATTTCGGTATTTCAACTTTTGGACTATGAAACGGATGAATTGGACTTTGATGTCTTCATACCAAATGTAGATATATCTCTTAGCTTCAAAATGGTACCAAGATCACCTTGATCCGATCATTGTAGCTCCTGATATAGTCAAAATACGAAAATATGTCTGAGTTGTCAAAGCTGACTTTTCTTGATTTTTGTCCTCAAATTGCATTTCTTCCTTTTACACTTCATATTTTATTTTCCTCACTTTAATCCATCTTCAATCATCCAAATATCTTCTCAATGCACTTCATTTGATGATTGAATCATTAAACCTACAAAATATGAAGTTTTTACCATAAAAATCCATAAAATGCAATGTTTAGCCACTTTAACATAAAATGTAGTTTTTTACCAAAACCTTAGTTATTTTAGTTATAAAACTAAATAATCAAACCAAAATTAACTAATAAAACACACTAAAAATACGTAAAATAAACCCTTGTCAAGTGTAGATAAGGATGTGTTTAGTTGTATTCAACCAGAAAGAAGAAAGAAAATAAGGTGAACGAAAAAAGAAAGCAAAAAGAAGAAGAGAAAAAATGAAGATAACTTCATTAAAAGAGAAATGTGCCATGTGTCAAAATGAAATGAAGCCACTTGGAATTAATTGGGGTTTCTACAAAAACTCCACTTTTTTCTTATATAATAGGTAGAAAGGGATAATATCATGAACTTCTCAAATTTTTAGAAACAAATTCACCTATTATTTCTAAGGTTTTTGGTATTATGCTTACCTCTTATATCCATTTAAGATGACCATAATAACTTAGGATCCATATGGATTAGGTATTTTTTAAAAAAATTTTGAAAACTTTAATGTAACTTTGTATTTTAAAATTTTTTATAATACATATATTTGAGGGTATTTTAAAATTTAAAATTAACTTAGGATCCATATGGATTAGGTATAATAACTTAGGATCCATATAGATTAGGTATAATAAAGTTTTTGTCCTCCCTACCACAACAACCCACCACCAGCAACACCCTCTTTCCCTCCTTTTCCTTCTTCCACCTCCCCCTTCTCTCTTCTTCTTTTCCCTCTCTCCCACTTTTTCCTCTCCCTTCCTTCCTCTTCTCTTCTCCCTTCCCCTCCCTTCTTTTCCCCACACCCCCTCTCCTCCGATTTGGTCACAACCAAGTGATCTTTTCTTCAGTTTGCACTCCCTCTCCTTTGATCCAATCACAACCAGGTGATTGTTTCTCCTAGACCTCTCTTCTCTAGTCTGGTCACAATAAGATGGGGGAAAGGAGAGGAGAAGAGGAAGAGGAAAAAGGAGGGGATAGAGGGGGAAAAAGAAGGGGAGAGGTGATGGTGGACCTCTCTCAATCACCACAAGCAGTAGTACCCCCTTTCCTCTTCTTCCTCTCTTTGCTCCCTTTTTCTCTTCCCCCCCTCTCTCACTTCTTCCTCTTCTCTCCCTCTCCCTCTTTATCCTTACTCCCTTCATTTCCCTTGCCTAGTCATGACTAGATCGAAGGAGAGGAGATGCAATGGAAAGGAGGGGAGGGGAGAGACGATAGGAGGGAAGGGAGGGGCAAGAAGAGAGAGGAGTGGCGATAGTAGAGAAGAATGAGTGATGTGAGCATGAAAACTATACAAATATTGATTCGACATCTAGGGTTTTGCTGCTCGTAATCTTTGATGCCTTGTTTCAAATCAAGACATTGATGGTGATCTGCCTAGCAATCCTTAACTCAATGGAAGATGGTTCATAGGTCACAAAGGAATGAGTTAAGTTTTGGGCAAAAGACTTTATTTATGTTAGGCATGCCTATGTCTAACTCAGCGAGAATCTTCTGGTTGCATAGTTTCGTTAGTCTTTTATTTTAGCCTTTTGCATTGTTTATCTCTTACATAAAATTTGGACCACACTTGTCTTATGTTGGATTCTATTAGTTTGCTAAGTTTAGTCATTTAGTCACTTGAATAAATTTGGGCTAGCATGCATGTTAGCTGGATCCGTATAGTTGCTTGTTTTATTTGAATCATTTGGGCCTTGTACATTAGGAGAATAAATCGGCTAGCTTGTGTCTAAGTTGGGTCTTAATTAGTCCATTAGTTGGTTAGTTAAGTAGTTCTAGTCTTGACCCGTTTGTTTAGTTTGAGCATTAGGCACGATATGAAGAATTTCCCGCAATAACAATTGAGAGTTTTCTCTTTGGCTTCTTGTAAGCATCTCCTTGAATACTTTAGAGATGCAAGTCTCTGGTGTTTCAAACTAGCTTATCAATTCAAAAAATACATTTGAATTGTGGCACCTTCTAACTTCAACTTTGGTTCCTTAATTCGGGTTATTCATGGGTTGAGATTATATCCATACGTCCTTGACTACAAAAATTAATTGGATCTAAGTTTTTCACTACCAAACCTTAAGTGTCGTTTGTCTAGGTCCTGCGACTTGTTGAACTATGACTTTCATTCATGGAGTTCATATCATTTGGTTATCAGAGCTGGTTGACAAATATCTAGGTTATATCCCTTTATCTTTTGTTATTGAGTCTATTTATTTATTGTGTCAAATTTATCATTAGGGCCTTTTTGTGTCGTTTTTCTTGTCCAAATCTGTTAAGATTGAGTCATTTGTTTTCTTTGTGTTCTTAGGTGTTTCTTGAGTCAAGAGTGTTGTCCTTTTAAGTGTTTTAATTTCTAGTTCAATCAAAAAAAATTTGTTCGGATTTCTTGTAGCATTGAGGTTTGTGTTATCGTTAGGGTTTCTCTCTATCTTGTTGTTCATCTCTTTTCTTGTGTTATTCATTGATTGTTGTTGCTTATCATCTCCTTGTCTTGTCAATAATTCATGTCTTGATTCGTTTAAGAATAATCAGTTTGTCATACCTTGTGTTTCTTTTTGTGTCGTGGCTGGATTCATAGATTCTTGACATTATCTTGAAGTTCTTTAATTTTTTGATTATCAATCTTGAAGTTCTTCAATTTTCTTGATTAAGTCTTGAAATTCTTGAATCAAGGATGTGGATTTCTTGAAGTTCTTGATTAAGTAAAAATCAAATCTTGAAGTTTCTTGAAACGCTAATTTTAGTTCTTGAACTTCTCAACAAATTCTTGGCCTCCGTGATTGATTCTTGAAACTTTCTTGAATTTTTTGAGCAAAGTTTTTTTTTTAAACAAAAATAGTGGTCTTTCTTATTATAGTTCTAAATATGAGTACATGCTAGAACTCACATAGAGTCTAACCTATTGCACTTTCCTACAAAAATTTGGGAGGTCTAGCCGATCCAGTCGTATTTCACCCCGAATGATGCTAGGCAGAGATGAGAAACTATTAAACACACAGTCCCATGCCAAATCAACTCCCGTATTTGCAAGCCTGTCCGCAAGTTTATTCGCCTCCCTAAGACAATGTACGACAGCTCAGAAATGACTTTGATGTCTCAGCAACTCGTCCAACTCTCTCTACATCCACCAAGGGCAAGCACTGCAACCTTGCAACGTCGTTACTAATACCAAAGAATCGGACTCAATGTGCAAATCAGTATAACCTCTAGCCAAACAATATTGAACCCCAACAGTCAAAGCTTTGAGTTCCGCATGAAGACTAGTTGAAGCGCCAAAAAAGCAAGAAGAACCCCTCTCGAGTCATGTAGCAGGCCACCCCCTCCACTTGGTCTCAGATTGCCTTTAGAGCATCCATCCGAGTTCAGCTTATATCCCCTTACCGGTACCAACCACTTCACCCGCTTCACCAACACGGTCCGTGCCCGTCCCAATAATAAGGTGTGGAACACTGCCCAAAAAGCACCAACATGCGAGAATGCTGGGAATATCTTGAAGCCAAGTTGAGCAAAGTTTAGCAAATCTTGAATATCTTGCAGTATTGTTAGGGTTCTCTTGGGATCTTGATCAAAACATAGATTTGATTTCAAGCAACTTGTGTGAAACCCTAATTTTGTCGAAAACCCTCATTTCCAAAATTCTTGGCTATTTGTGTGATAAATAAAGGGAAACAATAGCCACGAATTTGATCTTCAAAGCACTCTAAAACTAGTGAAAATTGTGCCTTGGAGGCTTGAAAGTCAGCTGAAAAATGAATTAAGACAGCCACAACCTAATCCTAGTGCAACGAGGATCCTTTGTCCAATCCGGCTACCAAATCTGAATAATTTTCCCAACATGGCTTGGATTTGGATTAAAGGGGTTGCAAATCCTAATCAATCTTGGAAAAGATGTAACCAAATTGTGTCCTTCCAAATTAAATCCAAACCAGATTCGAATTGGACTTCAAATTTCCAGCTTTGAGTAAACCAGGTAGATTCCTTCTAGGTTTCTAAAAAAAATCAGCCATGTGTTATATCATTCCAGCCCTTAATTTTATCCTGTCCAGCATTGTTTCTTCTATTATTTGATTCATTTTGTGCCCTTAATTGAGTCATGTAAATTGCTATGCTTACGTGGTTCTTAATTGGCAAGTTGGGTTAATACACTCTTTTGAGAAATTCTAGTTTCTTCAAGGGGATAATTCAAGGGCCATTGAGAACTTTGGAGAGCTTATTAAAGTGATTCTATGATACACAAGAGTGAGTGCAAACATGTGAGGGAGTGAGCAAGGAACTTCCAATTCTTTATTACTAACCATTCTCTTGCAGATTTAACATTTAAAATGTCCAATGGTGGTGAAGGAAGCTCCCAAGCTTTCAATTTTAAATTATATGCAGATGCATTAAGAGGTGATTCGAAACATATATTGGACCAGAATTTGGAGGCTATAAATGAACATATAGACCATTTGGGGAACTCTCATAGTAGATCAGGTTCCAGTCATGACAAAGTCTCTTTGCATGAATCCAATGATTCCAATTTGGATGAAAAATTTGATGCTAGACCAAGAAGACCTAGGAGAAATACTAGACTAGTTGGAGATGCTATCAAGGGCATCAACATGAAGATTCTTTCCTTCCAGGGTAAATCAAATTCTGATGCATACTTAGAGTGGGAGAGCAGCATCGAACTAGTCTTTGATTGTAACTCTTATTCCAAGGAGTAAAAAGTGAAGCTAGTAGTGGTTGAATTTACTAATTACGTTGTAGTGTGGTGGGATCATTTTGACTATTAACAGACAACAAAGTGGCGAGTTGCCAACTAGTATGTGGGAAGAGTTCAGAGCGATTATGAGGAAGTGATTCATGCCAAATTATTATCATCATGGCTTGTACTAGAAGTTGCAGACTTTGACACATGGTAACCATAATGTTGATGATTATTACAAAGACATGGAGATATTAATGTTGTGAGCTAATATTGTGGAGGATAGGGAATAATGGCACATTCCTTGAGTAGATTGCGACCAAAGATAGCCGAGCAAGTTGAGTTGTAGTACTGTGTTGAGATCAAAGACGTGGTCAATAAGGCTATCAAGATTGAATAGAGGCATAAGAGGAGGGGTCAATCTAGAAATTTCTCTAATTTTTCACCCTCGCCAATGTCTACAATCGAGGAGAGAGATGACAAATTTAGCCACCCCACCTTCTTCGAGGTCGATATTGGAGCAAGCCAAAAGTGAGACTAAGGTTATTCTCCTAAAGCCCAAATTAGTGATAACAAATGCTTTAGATGCCAAGAAAGAGGACATATAAGTATCCAATGTCTAAACCCAGTGGTTATGATTGTCTTACCTAATGGTGAGATTGTCACTGATGATGAGAAGGAGTATGAAGGGATGCCATATTTCATGAACAAGGAAGATGAAGGTTCATGTGAAGAAGTTCCTCTTAATCGATTTGTGGGGCTAGAGTTGGTGGGAAGAAGAGCTTTGACTTCACAAGTCAAAGAAGAGGAAATCCAATGTGAAAATATCTTCTATGCATGGTGTCCTCTCAATGGCAAAGTGTGTAGTTTCATTGTTGATAATGGAAGTTGTGCTAACATGGTAAGTGCTTTAATGGTGGAGAAACTGAAACTAACCATCCGTGACCATCCTAGACCGTACAAACTGCAATAATTTAGTGATTGTGGTGAAGTACATGTCCAACCAAGCTCTAGTACAGTTTAGCATTGGGAGGTATAACGATGAACTTATGTGTGATGTAACTCCAATACAAGCTGAACATATCATCTTGGGGCAACCTTAGCAATTTGACAAAAGAGTTAATTATGATGGATATACTAACAAATTTTTTTTAACCATTGTAATGGGAAGGTTATTCTCGAGCCACTTTCTCCTAAGCAAGTGCGTCACGAGCAAGAGATGCTACAAAGGAGTATGAGTTAGAGCATGAGAAGCATAGGAAAGAGAGAGCTAAATGTGAACTAAAGAGTGAGAAAAATGAGAGTGTAACGCAGGTGATATATGCTAATCAGTCTAGTTTGGGGTGTGAGGAAGTATTGTTCTCTTCTACTCATATTAATCACCTTTGTGTAGTGAGTTTGATGGATTTTTGTAGGTTGGTGAATCAATTGAGAAGCTACCAAATGAATCCATAATGAGGTCAATGATCATGCAACTTTTTAGCATGCAACTTTTTAGCTTACACTTCAATTTTTTGGTGTTGGTTGTTGTCTTCTTGTATTAGTTAAAGGATTTGAAACTTCTAACTCATCCAAATTGGAGGCATTGGAGGATTTTACTTTCACGGAAAATGGAGGCATTGCACAAGTTGGTGTTGAGCAAGTTCGTGAAGCAGATTGCTGCTTTACTTTCTTTATGGTATTTCAATTGCAACATTATTAGTACACTAAAAAATTTTGGAAGAATGCTGCTCGCGACTTGTTCTCATCTAAGCTGTACCAAAGGCATGCAAAAAGTATTATTCTTGCTATGACTTATCCGTGCATACACCAATCCAAGTGAATCAACATAAGTGGTTTCAATCTTAGTGCCATCAATTCCATTCACTTATCTAGTATGGTTTTTGATCCAGGTGGAAGATATATGATGTTCCTTCTATCTTTAACCATTTGCCATCTAGATTTGAGGACAAATCCTTCTCAAAAGAAGGGGAATAACATGAAAGCTGTCCAAGTGTTGATCCTGATTCAAGGGTTTTGTTGCTCGCAATCTTTCAAGCCTTGTTTCAAATCAAGACATTGATGGTGACCTACCTAGCAATCGTTAGCTCAATGGAAGATGGTTTGTGCATCACAAAGGAGTGAATGAGTTAAGTTTTGGACAAAAGACTTTACTCATGTTAGACGTGCCTGCCTCTAACTCAATGAGAGTCTTCTGGCTGCATAGTTTCCTTATTCTTTTATTTAGTCTTTTGCATAGTTTGTCTCTTGAAAAAACGTCAGACCACACTTGTGTTATGTTTTTCACGACCTCACCTTCTCCTAAGGCGAACCAAAGGGGTCAATGGGCCGCCTGCCCAACTCTTGTCAGGCTCAAGCACTAACTTATTAAAACAAGAGTCACATTCCAATGGCAAAACAAAATGATCCTTGGCCGATTACATAAGCTTGTCAGTAATACAATCCTTAAATTACATTACTAGCTCCATTTACAACAGTTAAGTTCCCAGCTTACAAAAACAAACTAAAAGTTCGTACGATTGTGTTAAAACAACAGATTCCGACGAAACCCGGACTTTCCTAGTCACTCGCCCAAGCGCTCGCCCCCTGTAAGGAAAACAAAACTAGAAGGGTGAGCTTTCGTCCCATGAGGTTCCAAGAAAGTCATGCAAACGAGGATATGATACTCAAGCCATAGAAAAAAAAAACACAATATACCACAATATAAGGTCAGTACACTTCAATTAAGAATTCACATATTCATTTGAAAGGATATAGGGCTCTCAGGAGCTCGTTCAAGTAATTTGATCAAGAACCAAGATTCAGTTGACACTCCGTCAACATTATACCAAAATACTATCAAGTATTTCACCACTTCATGTCATTCTCCAACCACCTTTCAAACCCCGACCGGGCCCGCATGTCAAAAATCAAGAAGGGTAATACTCGAGTATACCGGTTCAAGTGCAAGTTCAAGTCCAAATCCATTTAACAAGACCACGATTCATTGATCTCATCGACCAAGCCCTTGCTGGCTTGATTCGACCAACCAGCCAATGGGGTTTAGGGCCCCAAGCACACAAGAAAGTCGATGGGATAATCACCCGAACGACTAACAAGTCAAGCACAAGTAAAACAGTTCATTTAATATAAATATTAAAAATCTAGCCATGAAGGATCGAGTATGATAAAGTATATCCTTGTCCCGATATTATCAAGTCAAGAGCAAATATCTCAACCAAGCAAGCATGTCATTCAAGAAAAGAAACATTGCACGTAGTCACTTTACATGCACTTAGTGTGAGGACCCGAAAAATTATATTATATTATATTTTATTTCTTTAAATGCATTATATTTACTTTAATTATTATCTTAATTTCCTAGATATTTTTATAAGTGAGTCAAGTTTTTAAATCATTTTCCTTGTACAATTTAGTACATATTAAATTCGTAATGCATTATGGAAGTAGGACCCACTAATGCGGTATGTGCGATAAATTTTTGAAGAGTAGGAGGAGATTTGTGCAAAGGGATATTATTTTATAAGGTGTTATGGGATAATTAGAGGTTGGTTAGATACTTTAGTGATTGAAAGACAAAAGGATGAGGATTAACCCATGGAAGCCAAGTGTCACACAAGCCATGGTTCTTTGACTTTGACTAAGACCTTTCTTACCCTTTAATTATCAAAAAATTTGGCCAAAATCCTATCATCTTTTTCCTTCACTTGGCTGACACTTTGAGAGAAAAAAGGGAAGAGAAACTTCATCTTCAACCTCTAATTCTTGCTTGAATCTTTGAAGTTTCGCCATAAACATGCAAATTACTCCATAAAAGGGTGATATCTATGGAGGATTAAGGGCTTTGGTGGAAAGATTTTGAAGAAAGAAGCTCTTGATTTCCATATTTTCATAGGGTTTCAAGGTAACTATATCAAGAAGCCCTCTTCTCTTTTATTAATTGCATATGAGTAGATTAGGGCTTGATTTTTGTAGTTTACATGGAAAATTTCATGGTTTAAGTGGTGATTGAAAAATTTCAGCTTTGATGGTGAAATTTCAGCTTTGATATGATGCTTTGAGCTTGGCCATGATCTATTAGCTTTGCCATGTGAATTTTCTAGCTTTTATACATTGGCATGATTATAGAAAACATTCAGCTTGTAGTTGAAATTTCAGCTTAGGATTTGTGATTTTGCAGCTTTTGTAGGCTGAGATATGAGTTGGTTATTTGTGTGTTTTGACTTGCTTTATGGCTTAGAATTACTGCCCTTTTTGATTTGGAAATTGAAGCCTGATTGTGAGTTGGATTTGAACCAAAAATCATGAGCTTAAGTAGGAAGATTGAGTCAAGTGTTGCTGAAAATATTTCCTGCAGGAAACTCTGAGCAGTCTTGGGAAATCTATTATATCTTGGTATAGAAAAATCTGAATTGAGTTCTGTTTGTTGAATTTGAAACTAGACTCATAGTTCTTTTAACCATGTAAAATTCATGGTTTGGTTTACTTTCTATAAATACCAGCAAAATTTCCAAGTGGGCTGAAAATCCAAGACTGTCCTATTTTTGCACTCAGTTGAGCAGTGAATTGAGGCTGAGATTTGACTAAGTTATGGGCTGAATTTTATAAAGGTGTCTTGTAGATGAGTTGCAGATTTTTGAGTCCATTTTCTAATGGCATAAGATTTATGATTTTTGGACTTATCAAACTCAAGTTATGACTTTTCAAAGAGCATTACAAAAATCGGGATTTTTCTTATGAAATGACAAACAAAACTTGGAAGTGTGAGGACTTGTAAAATTCCTCATATTTTTCTTAAAATTCCCTTTTATTTGGAATCCATTACTTTATAATAGCTATACTACTCATTTACCTTCCCAATGGTTGGAATAAAGAATAGAATTAAGAGTTTTTCCTTTACTTTCATCGTTAGGGTAAACTAAGGTTTTTACATCTCTCGGTAGTGTGATTACTCGGTACGGAGTGTGTACTAAATTTGGTGGTTAAGAGTGAGTTTTAGATAAGAAAAAGTGTGTGATTAGGAGTAATAATAATAAGTTAGTGAAATATAAGTGAAAGCCCTAGTGCGTGCGAGTTAAGGAAAAACGGTGTGAATCGACATGTACCGTTTGTTACCGAGTGAGTACACCATTTGAACACTACTTTATTACCTTAATATCCTTACTTTTATTTTAGCTAATTAACCCTAAAATATCTCTTAAAAAACCAGCCACAATCTTTGACCAAAAGAAAAGAGAGAAAAGAAAAAAAATTAACCTCAAATCAAAATGTGACACTTGTTGGAACATTAGTCAACTTTGACCAAACAAATTCCTACCTTCTTATCTTCAAATTGGCCTTATTTCTTCTTCATTTTTCCCTTGGTTGGCCATGAGTTGAAGAGAGAAAAGAGAGGAAGGAAAGCTAGCAACTTCATCTTGAATCCATCTTGTTTGAGTGAAATTTCAAAAATCTAAACCGATTAAACTCTCACTTGGGAACTTAGGAAGCTTTGTGTGGTAAAGTTTTGGAAGGAAAGGTTGTGGTTTTCTCTTGCAAGCATCCTTGGTGAGGTATTATGGCTGCCTATCCTTTTTCTCTCTCTTAATCTTGTTTAAGTTTGGATAGAAACTCATATTCTTGGCTTATGATGGTTAATTACTGAGTTTTGCATGATATGGTGGAATGTTGAGCTAGGGTTTGAAGCATTGAATCATCAAATTTCAGAAATTTGAGACCAATCTGTCCTTTTACTGACATGTATGTTCGTCCATGATAGAGGATGAATCAGGCCTAAGTCAAAACATAAAAGTTGTAGGGAATGGGGTTATATAGATTTATGTAAAATTTCAGCTTAATCGGAGTATTGTAGCATGTGAAATAACTAAAATACCCCTGACTGCCAAATGCACTGTTTCATGGACAGTGTTCTGTTTTATCTGAGATTGCACATTTTGACCTTGAAAATGAATGAATTGGGTGTTGATATCTTCATAGGAAATGTAGTTATTTGTTTTAGCTTTGAAACAGTATAAAGTGTACCCCAATCCGATAGGTGTAGCTTTAGTTGTGACCGAAATGCCAAGAGACGTCAAACCTGCTGTTAAGCCATTTGTCTTTAAAACTTGTTTCCGGTCGCATTGTTAGACTTGTCTTGTAATTGGATGACATTATGCCTAGTTGAGGGCTATTGTATGATGCCCCCACTTCTCCCAAGGGTGAACCCAAGGGTATCCACGGAACACCTGCCCAACTCTCGCCGGGACTCACTACAATCCGAAATTCAAAAGCTAGAAATACTTCAAATATTTTTAATATATAATTAAAGTACTCCAAAACATTTCATACTTAATATTAGATAACCTTCAAGCTTAAATACAACCCAAAAGAATATATACTACAGTCATATGCTACAATACAACTTAAAGTCTTTAAAAGAAAACAACCTAGTACTATTCACGGGCACTCTCGGTCTTGAACCCTGTTAAGGAAAACAAAAGCGTAGAATGAGCTAAACAACCCAGTGAGATTCCAAGACACACTAGCAGTTCTAATAAATCAAGTAAATTGAGCATAACGCACATACGGTTCATGGTTGCACATTGGCACATTAGAATGAAACAGTTGTCATTGTACAGAAATAAACACACATTGAAAGGATACGGTGTTCATTTGGAACGATTTCGGTCCACTTCACCTTATAACTCCAGTGATCCCCTCAGTTTGTCTGGCCATCACCTTATCCCTCCAGTGGTAATACTCGAGTATACCGAAACAGTGGCTCAGGGTTCCAACCTACCCGACTGAGTCCAGTCTTGGCTCGAGTAGGTTAGTAACCAAGGGCAGGATCCAGTTCAGCTTAGAGCTTACAACATGTGCAAATAATCAAGTAAATCGATAAACGGTAGTAGTTCACGGTTAACGGTAGAAATTTACGGTTAAACGGTAGAAATTTATCGTTTTAGTAGGTCGAGTGAGATAAAGTATACACTCGCCTCAAAACGGTGGACAGTTACACGGGAGCAATTATAGGGTGCACTTAACACTTAAGCACACAATAACTATGAAATAAACATGTAGCAAAACTGTTCAAGTCACGTACACCTATAAGAAACACCCACCGAAATCAAGAGTGTAAAACATGAGCGAGGCAAGATCAAACGAGTTCCTCGGGATCCTCTTGATCACCTGAGATATGTAGTATTCCACCAAGGTCTAGTAGTATTCCCGCTACTCTCACTTAAGAGATAACGCTTTCAAATCGAATGCAAATATCACTTAATAACTTAATCCACGAGGGTAGCATTTGAAAATACCCAAGAATACATTGATCCAAGTCAAGTCATGTTCAGGATTCTCCAAGTTGAAGATTAAACAGATCTCTAAGCTTTGGCATGAAAACCGAGGAAAATGGATATATTTACTTGGAAGCTTGGCCAAAACATTCCAGGCATTACTAATTAAGTTCACAAGAAACCTTTCAAATCATTCTTTTAACATACTTGAATAATTGCCAAGTCTAGTACAATTATCAAGGCCATAAGAATAGGGGTTGAAGTCCCTAATTTAAGTACGAAGAGAAGTACCATTAACCAAGAGAGTTATATGGTGAAGTAATTTCATCAAGAGAGGTTTAACCTTCAGAGACCAAGATTTTAAATGAAAGTTCGAAGTTCCAAAGAGTCTGTGAGACCCCGTAAATCATTCTAGCTTTTCTGCATTTTCTTTATTAGGAAAATTTTCTAGATAATTTTTATGAGTAAATATAGTTTTTAAATGATTTTTCTAGTATCGGTTAGTTTTTGAGAAATTAAAAGCGTATACCGGACGTGGGACCCGTTAGTGCGGAAAGTTCGGTAAAATTCGACCAATTAGGTTAAGTGTTGGATACCGAGTTTATTTTAGCAGGTGTTAAGAGATAATTAAAGGATACCCAATGGATGAGAGTTGGAGAGACAAAAGGATAGCTATGCATTAATGGTAGTGACAAGTGTCACTTGGTAGTTAATTCTTGACTTTGACCACTATTCACTACTTTACCAATTAAATAAAAAATTACCCAAAAATCATCCTCATTTGCAAGCTTCTTGGCCGGCTATCTTCAAGGGGAAAAGAAGAGAAAACTCCCAACTTTCTTGCTTCTAATCTTGCTCAATCCTCAAGTTCAACCAATTAAACTTGGATTTCCTCCATAAAACCTCTTAGTTTAGTGGTATTAAGGTTGGTTGTGAAGTGGTTTGGGAGACCAAGGTGCTAAGTGCTTCCTTTCTTGAGTTGGTAAGGTGAGTAGCTAAGGAACCTCTCTTTTCTTCTCAATAATGTGTAATTAGTGGCTTATGTGAGTTAAAGAGATGGTTTGAGGTGTTATTTCTTGACTTTTGGTAGAAATTGGTGAATTTTATATTTATCCATGATTTTTTCTGCTTTTATATGTTCAGTATTGGTTGTCCATGGATGATGGTTGGGAATGCTTTAGAATGAAGCTATAGTGCGTAAATTGTGGCTATTTGCGGAAAATTTCCGCTTTGAAAGGAAATTTCGGAATTAGGGTTTCAATTAACCCCATTCTGTCCGATACTGTTTCTACTAGTTAGAGGCCGAATTTGTGACGCCCCGAAAAAAAATGAGTTTGAGAACCCGAAAATTTTCTAATTTTCTAGGGTTTATTTTATTTTATCGCCCGCCTTTTCTTCATTTTCTTTATTAAAAAAATTCCCCAGATAAAGTTTATGAGCAAAAATAGTTTTAAAATGATTTTTCTAGTATCGGTTAGTTTTTGAGAAATTAAAAGCGTATTTTGGACGTGGGACCCGCAAGTGCGGTAAACGCAATATATTTTTGACAACTTGTTGGATTTTTGTATTAAGTGATATTATTGTACAATGTGTTAAGATATTTGTATTGGAGAGACAAAAAGATAAGTTTTAAACCTAAAGGTGACAAGTGTCACTTTCTTACTCAAGGGTGGACTTTGACCATTTTACTACCTTTACTAATTGATTAAAAACTTGACCCAAAATTCATCTTCTTCATAAGCTCCTTGGCCGAACCTCTTGGAGACAAAAAGAGAGAAAAGCTTCCAATTTCTTCCTTCTATTTCTTGCCCAATCTCACAAACCAACCGTTAAAACCGTGATTTGCTCCATAAAAACCTTTCTCTTGGTGGTATTAAGGTGTGTGGTGAAGTGGTTTGAGAAGCAAAGGTGCTAAGTTGGGTCTTTCCTTGGGTTTGCATGGTAAGTGACTAAGGAACCTTTCCTTTGATCTTGATAATGTTCAATTAGTGATTGGTGGTGGTTGAATAAGTGATTTTATGGATGATTTCATGATTTTGGTTGAAATTATTGAAGTTTTATATTTAATTAGGATTTTTCTGTTCTCATATGATTGTTATTATGTGGTTATGTATGATGATTGGAAATGATGTTTAATGATTCTAGAGGGTGGAAAAAGTGGAAGATTGCAAGTAAATTCTGTTTAGAAAGAAATCTGGAAAATTAGGGTTCTTGGTTCTTCATTCTGTCCGAAATTTTTGGTCCTAGATAGAGGCCGAATTGGCCTTGGCTCAAAACATAAAAGTTGTAGGTATTGATGTTTTAAGGGTGTCTGTAAAATTTCAGGTCAATTGGAGTAGTGTAGAATGAGATAAGTCGAAATTACTATTGGTGTTCTGGGTTCATCAGGATGTTAGAACTGCGTCTGAAATGGGTTGTTTTGACTGGAATTGCTTTGGATTTGGTTGTTGAGGTCTTCTGATGAAATGTAGCTTGATACCCTAGCTACCATATTCCTTTGGAATTTCTGCATTTGGACCTGTTTAGACTGAGTTGTACTGATTACAGCATAGTGTAATTTGTAAACCTGCAATTACGGTTCTGGTTTGTTATTTGGCATATTTGACTTAGTTGTGCTGGGATTTGGACTGAGTGACTTTCTACATTGTTGTAGCCCTGGTTCTTAGCTTCGAAACGGTGGGTCTTGGACCTCCATCCGATACTCGTAGTACCTTTGATACCATTACCGTAAAATGACGTCAAAACTGTTTTTCTGGTTTGAGCTAAACTTTCATTTCCGGACTTTTCCCTAACTTGACTTGTACTAGTACTACTTGGAGCTTGCTGGATGGTTATTGGATGAACTTGTTGTTGTGTGTGTACCTTTGGGTTGGAATGAGAAATATAATGAAGCCGTGATGGCTGGAAAAGTTAGCAAATTCAGGGGAAGTGCTGTCCGAACTTTGAAGGGATTTGTTTGCATTGAGTTTGTGATCTAAGACTTGAATTTGAGCAAGGCAATGCTATATGATGGATGGTTTCAGAGCCGTGGAGGTGAGTGACCTCAAACTCTTTCTAAAATTATTTATGAACTGTTTCTTGCATTATTGACTTTTGAACTGTTTCCAAATTTACTCTTGAACCGCTTTCCCGCATTATTTACTTTTGAGCTGCTTTCAAAGTTAATTTTGGAACTGTTTTCTTACATATCATGCGTGCTTGCATATCCGTGTCTTGTTATTATTGATTTTGCTTTCAATGATTGCTAAACGAGTTTTCGAGGCGAGTGTGTACTTTATCGCACTTAGCCTAAGTGATTGTGAAATTTTAATGATTGAGCGATTGAAATGTTAATTGTGCATGAATGTAAGCCTTTTGGGCTGAACTGGCCATTGCCCCTTGTTACCGGTCGTCTCGAGCCAGAAGCGGACTCGGTCGGGCGACTAGGAACTTGGGTGAACGTTTCGGTATACTCGAGTATTACCTTGTAGGTTGGTGGAGCCTGGCCAAAAGCCAGGGACGGGGTGAATGAATGAACGAATGAAACCAAATGCAATGAAATGACAGGAGAACGAATGTATCCTTTTCATGAATGTTACTATCGCTTTCCATTGTAAATGTTTCTTGAATTATTGATACTCCATATTGAAATGACATTATTGAAATGAACGATTGTGAAACTGATTTGATAACTGATTTTACTGGTTACTCGCTGAGCTTCTAGCTCACACCAAAATGTTTTATTCCCCTCCACAGGGCTCAAGGCGAAGGAGTGGCTTGTAGTGTTTATCATGGATTATATCATGTATGGATTGAACTTGGATTTCCTTTTGTGTAATCGTTCATATTGGGATTGTATTGAATGTTTAGAATTGATTGGATGTGTAATAGTTTTGTAGTTTTGGACTTCCGCCTGTATAATAGTTGGTATCAAGGATCAGAGTGGCGCAGTGGAAGCGTGGACGCTTCGCTTTTGATATGTAAAGTTTTGGGATATTTGATTTTTATTTGAGATCGTATCTTGTATTTAATTGAGGTTTGTAGTGAACGACTGAGTCCCGGCGAGAGCCGGGCAGGCGGCCCGCCGAACCCTCTGGTTCGCCTTAGGGGGAGGTGGGGCCGTTACAGAATTAGCCTTAGGTTAAAACATGAAAGTTGTATATAATGATGTTTTATAGTTTCCTACAAAATTTCAGCTCAATCGGAGTAGCGTAACCTGTGAAAAGACCGAAATACCCCTGCTGCCCTGTTTCTGTCCGAAACTGATAATCCGCTTCTGTAATTGGTTAGTTTGACCAGGAATACTACTGATTTGGTTGTCAATGTCTTCTTAAGAAATATATCCTGGTATCTTAGCTTTCGTATGGCTTTGGAATCACTTCAATTGGACTTTGGTAGCCTGCATTATGGTTATTTAACCAGAATGCGTTCACTAACCTGTTTATGCGGTTCTGGTTTGGTACATTGAAATTTTGACGTAGTTGAACTACAAAATGGACTGAGTGGCCTTCTTGAACATTGTATCCCTCTGTCTTAGCTTCGAAGTGGTATAAATTGTACATCCATCCGATAATCGTAGCGCCGGTTGTGTCCAATACGCTAAATGACGTCAAAACTATTTTTGGGTTTTAAGGTTTAACTTTCATTTCCGGACTTTCCCTAGCTTACTTTGGTATTTATATGTTCTAATGGAGCCTTACTTTTGGTAGTATGTGGATTCGGTTTATGACTCGTATTCGAGTCTCATTGTGCTTGTTTGAATGTTTTAGGGCATGACGGTGATTCAAGATGCTCTTTGGGCGGAAGTTTATGAAATTTCATTTGCTTGCTTGGTGAGTGTACCACTCACTTGCTTGTTACTATGTGGTTTGGTTACACTTGAAATTGATGCCTTGAATGCTTATTTGCAACATTGAAATTGGTGTAAGCGAGGTTGTACTTGATCACTCTCACCCTTTATGTCTTACATATGACTGTTTACTGTGTTACTTGAATGGTATATGAAATATTGGAATTGGTGTCGTTTGGACGAGTATCCAACGGCCATTACTGTTCTCACTGAGCTCAACCCCATTGGTGGTCAATTGAATCGAGCCGGCAAGGACTTGGTCGTGAAAATTGATGAGCCATGGGGACTGTTATATGGAATCTTGTAGTATGAGACTCTCGATTCCGGTATACTCGAGTATTACCAATTTTCTACGGTTTGGAGTTCGGGGCCGGTAGGAGTATGTGAGGTGGATGGAAAATGGAGAAAGTGGGGTCTACGGTATTGGTTACTCCTTTAAGAGTTGACGGAGGATCAACGGGGCGAGATCAAGTACGGCAAGCGAGGATAAGGGCTCTTGAGAGCCGTCCGTATCCTTTTATTGAATTTAAATGTAATGTTAGTTCGGATTACTTGTTGAACGTTTGGACTGAGCAACTATGTGCTTATGTGAATTTTATTGATCTGCATGAGTGTACCTCACTGGGCGTAAGCTCACTCCATTAAATTTTGTTTTTCTTACAGGGAACCACTTTTGGGGACTATGATGTTTTGAAGCACGAGTTGAGCTAGTTTTAATATATTTTGTAAAGCTCCTCGATAGTTGGAAAACCCTAAATGTATTTTGATCTAATTAACTTTCTTTTGTTTTGTAAATTACGAATGTATGTGTATAATATTGTTTAACCCTGTTTATGTGTCCTATTTGGTTTGGAAATATTTTTTCGAGTTATATGACATGGTACCCACTATGCATCGACGGTTTTCATTTTCGTTTGGCTATTTTGCGATTTTGACTTGTTTGAACGCGCTTTTATTTTTTCGGAACGTTTTAGATCGTGTTTAACTGTACCGTTAGTCCTGGCGAGAGTTGGGCAGGCAGTCCGCTAACCTCTTTGGTTCGCCTTAGGGGAAGGTGGGGCTGTCACAGAGACTTTGTATTAAATCATGAAATCAAACTTAAAACAGTCAAACAATCACAAAGGAAGGTGGAAAGTTCTTAAAGGAGTAATTTGGTTGAAACAGAAATTTTTCAGTTTAGAGTGACATTATTTTGAAAAATCGTATCTCGAGTTTCGTAAGTCAAAAAATGGAAAACTTTATACCGTTGAAAACTAAATTCAGAGTACTAAAAGTTCTCAGAAGACACTTTTCCACGATTCTAACTACAAAGCATTCATAATTCAGCTCAAAGTTTCAATTTCAAGAAGACAGGTTTGAACCAGTCTTGGTTTTTCAGTAAACTTTGGAAATTTGACATAATTCATGGAAAGCGAATCAACCTTTGAAATTCGTAACACATTAAGAGTTCTAAACAAGGTTTTAAACACAACAAATGGAACTAAATTCAGAGTTTCGAGTATCGAGATACATCAGTTCAAAGTTGGTCGCGTTTTGCAAACTGTTCAGTCATTTTCTAGATTTGAAAAGCTATCTTTGAAGTATCATTTAGCCATCGAAATGGCATTGAAAATACACCAAATTTGGTACACCAAATCTTCCATATGTGACCTATATCTCTACCAAATTTCACTCAAAAAATTCACATGGGAAGATAGTTAACAAAATAGTCAAAGTTTGGGAAAATTTCAGAGCAAATCTGCCGTCCGTGGTTCTCTTTCCTTTTCAAACATTTTGTCCCACACAATCAACCTCAATTAGCTCAATGTTGAAACTAAGGTTCCATAAACATCCAATGAGCAATTTAGAGGTAATTGACATCAAAGTTTTTGAAACAAAACATTCCAAAACAAGTTTGACCATTCGGCCAACAAGAGGGAAGAAACTTTCCAGTTTCCAGTTTTGCTGCAATTTAAAAATCAGGCCATATCTCACTCTATACAAATTAAAATAAAGAATGGTTGGGGGCATTGGAAACTAGGTTCTGAAAGCTACATTTCATCAGAAGAAATTGTTTTCAAAATCAGTTCACAAGTAGTTCAAATTCAAGTCACAATTTATAGCTTCTCATTTCCATTCGAATGAACAGGCTGAACAGAACAGCCGACTTTATCAGTTCACTGCAGTTCAGACAAAACTAACTAGACAGTGATTTTTATACTGTTTTAAAGTTAAGAATGTCTAGTTTCAAATGCCACAAATGGCACTCGATTTTGACTTTTGTACAAAGAGTTATGCTCATTCAAAGATACACTGTTCAGGCCTTCGGATGACCATTTCCCGATTTCTTGCAGTTTCAAAAATTTCAAGTTTTGCTCAACCAAATCAAATGATTTTTGGTAGACACTTTCTACACACCATATACCACATATATACATCAGTTTCACAGTCATTTGAGCATCAAAAATTTTAAATATAGGCAAGGCAATAACAGGACAGATTCGGCCAGCTTACTTCCTCTCACGGTTTTCTCTCTTTCTTTTTCCTCTTCTAGTTTCTTCTAGTAAAACTCATCACAAACACACAAACACACATATAAACATCATAGAAGCCCTTATATAACCAAGGTGGGAGTTCATAGAGCCCACTTCAACCAACCAAATCCAAGCAACAACAACAATAAGGAAGCTACAAGCTTCAAAACCAAGAAATGAAACAAGAAAGTAAAATCTTTGGTGAAGATGTTTAAACCTTCAAAACTCAAGATGAAACTCTATATTTTTGTTGTGAGAAACTCCTTAAAACAGCCCCTAACCAGCCGGCCCTCTCTTCCCTTCAAGTTGGAGTGGTACTCCAAGTTGTGAGTGATTTGGTGGAGATTTGGTGAGTGATTTGAAGCTAACAATGGAGTTTTTTTTCTTCTTCCTTTTCTTGTCTCTTGGTCTGGCCAAAAATTGAGGGAGTGAGGAGTGAGAGATGAGGGTTTTTGTATGATGGAAACTTGGACAGAAAGAATGAAATAGTAGTCATAAGTGTTGGGCAAAAAGTCAACTCTTAATAGTGCCCAATTGGGGTTTTGTACTACCACTTTCTCTCGGGTTTGATTCACTTGTGCACTAAACCTCCAATATAACTCCTTTAACACTATAATTATTCACTCTTAGTAGTCTAGTATTAAATTCTCAAATCTCTAATTAGTCGTACTGGCGCGGCTTTCGGGAAACTATTGACGCGCGCACAGTTAAAGCTTAATTTTTAACTCATTCACATCTAATCCCTCAATTAACTTTTCTTAGTCTATTCTTAATCATCCTTAGTTCTCCAAAACTAATGTACTCTCGAATCGAAATTATCTCGAAAAATGTGTACTCATTATTTCTCGATAAACGAGCAGTAGAAAAATTAAATTTACTAACGAAACATTTTAAAATTATAAAAGGGACATTTTTGTATACAAATGGACTTAAAACGGGTGAAATAAATTATTTGGGGTAAACGGGTGAATAAATAATTAAATAAGACAGTAAAATAAAATAAAAATAAGAAAATTTTTCGGCTCCTCACATCCTTCCCTCCTTAAAAGAATTTTGTCCTCGAAATTCATACCTAGGATAACACCATACCTCTTAATAGTTAGGCTTGTCAAATCGATCAACAACTTACACTCTCTAACCCATATCTCACAATTTTCATTCAAACTTTATTCTCCAGGGCATTCTAACGTCCAAGTCATAGGGCAAGCGATCACACTTTATCTATACCATTCATGAAACTAGGGTTTACACAAGAATAGTTGGCTCCAAGGTCAAATAAAACTCTAGTTAAATGATTCAATCGTGTATTTCAAAACTTGAATAGAAAGATATATTTTCAATAGAAGACTAGCCTTACCAAATTTTCGGACTCAATTTGTCCAAAACCATTTACTGGCATTCGATTTTCAAAATCAACAATTTTAGAAATGACCAGTGTGACGCCCCGAAAGAATGAGTGTGAGAACCCGGAAATTTTCTAATTTTCTAGGGTTTATTTTATTTAATCGCCCGCCTTTTCTACATTTTCTTTATTAGAAAAATTCCCCAGATAAAGTTCATGAGCAAAGATAGTTTCAAAATGATTTTTCTAGTATCGGTTAGTTTTTGAGAAATTAAGAGCGTATTTTGGACGTGGGACCCGCTAGTGCGGTAAATGCAAAATATTTTTTGACAATTTGTTGGAGTTTTGTATTAAGTGAGATTATTTTACCAGGTGCTAAGAGATAATTAGAGGTTGTTATGGATGAGAGTGGAGAGACAAAAGGATAACCATGTATTAAATGAAGTGACAAGTGTCACTTGGTGACTAATTCTTGGACTTTGACTACACTATTCACTACTTTACCAAATAAATCAAAAAAAATTGCCAAAAATCATTCTTATTTCTAAGCTTCATAGCCGGCTCTCTCTCAAAGGAAAAGAAGAAAAATCTCTCAACTTTCTTGCTTCTCATCTCACTCAATCTTCAATTCCAACCGATTAAACTTGAAAGTACTCCATAAAACCTCTTAGTTTAGTGAAGTTAAGCTTGGTTGTGAAGTGGTTTGGAAGGCTAAGGTACCAAGTTGCTTCTTTTCTTGGGTTTGCAAGGTAAGTGACCAAGGAACCCTTCCTTATGTTCAATTGATGGCTTATGTGAGTTCAATAGATGGTTTTAGGTGTTATTTTGTGACTTTAGTTGAAATTGGTGAAGTTTTATATTTATTTGGGATTTTTCTGTTTTAATATGAATATGATTGTGTGGCTATGTATGATGATTGGAAATGGTATGTAAGGGACCTAGGAGGTGGAAAAAGTGGTTAATTGCAAGCAATTTCTGTTTTGGAAGAAATTTTGGAAAGTTAGGGTTTATGAAATTACATTCTGCCCGGTTTTGTAGCTCATAGTTAGAGGCCGAATTGGCCTTGTCTTAAAACATGAAAGTTGTATGGAATGATATTTTAGAGGTAGCTGCAAAATTTCATGTCAATCGGAGCAGCGTAGCTTGAGAAAAGATGGAATTACTCTTGCTGCCCTGGTTTTACTCGAATTTGAGAATTGCTTCTGTAATGGGTTATTTTGGTTGGGAATGCTTCGGAATTTTTTGTTTAGGTCTTCTGATTAATTGTAACCCTGTTTCTTAGCTTTCAGATGGCTTTGGAATTTCTAGATTTGGACTTAGGTAGGCTGATTTACGATGTTTGCACCAGAATGCGTTCTGTGAACCTGTTTTTGCGGTTCTGGTGTAGTATCTTGCATTTGTTACCTAGTTACACTCGAAACTGGGCTGAGTGACCTTCTGTAATATTGTATCCCTATTTATTATCTTCGAAACGGTGGGTCTTTCACCTTTATCCGATAATCGTAGTACCAATGGTATCAAAACCGTAAAATGATGTCAAAAACTGTTTTTCTGGTTTTGAGCTTAACTTTTATTTCCGGACTTTTCCCTAGCTTGACTTGTATTTGTACTTCTGGGAGCTTGCTGAATGGCTATTGAATGAACTTTTTGTTGTGTGTGTACCTTTGGATCTGAATGAGAAATATAATGAAGCCATGACGGCTGGAAAAGTAAGCAAATTTAGGGGAAGTGCTGTCCGAACTTTTAAAGGGCTTGATTGCTTTGCGTTTGTGATCTAAGGCTTGGATTTGAGTAAGGCAATGATATATGATGGATGGTTTCTGAGCCATGGAGGTGAGTGACCCTAAACTGTATCCAAAGTTATTTTTGAAATGTTTCTTGAATTATTTACTCGACGGCATCTCATGCGTGCTTGCATGTGAATTCATGATATGATTTTGGCTTCAATGAGTTCTGGGAAAGTCTTGTGCTGGACACCAACGTCTCCACCCTGTTTATGGTTCATGTTCATGTTATCTGGAGCTCAAAAAGGGGCTCCCTCTCACTGTTAATGTTAAATGATCTATTTGAGCGTTGGGTGTTCAAGTGCAGTGATTTCACTGGCTCACGAGAGCAATAAACGTACATTTGACTACTGAATCATGACATCATCGAAATGCATTATTGTGAAATATATTTGATGACTGCTTTTACTGGTTACTCGCTGAGCTTCTAACTCACCCCAAAGCGATTTTATTCCCTTCCACAGGGCTCAAGGTGAAGGAAGGGCGAGTAGTACTTATTCATGTGGCTGGATGGCATATATCTTGTACAGTTTGGATTTGGAATCATTTGATGTATAGTTGAAAATTTAGTTTCCGCTTCGCTTATGACATGTAATTATTGAAGAACATGTTGTAATATTTGAGATTTATATTGTAATTCATTTGAGGACTGTAGTGAACGACTGAGTCCCGGCGAGAGCTGGGCAGGCGACCCGCCTTAGGGGGAGGTGGGGCCGTCACAGTTGGTATAGGAGCTTAGGCTTCAGATCTCTGTAGTGTATCCTAGGCTTGGAGTTTAGGATGCTGGACTGTGGGTTTGATTTGACTCTTAGTGTCTGCTTGGAATGCTTGAGAGATTTTTGCGGGATGTCTTGACTTGATTGGTACAAGATGGAATGTCGAGGACGACATTCTTTTAAAGAAGGGAGTTTGTGACGCCCCGAAAGAATGAGTGTGAGAATCCGAAAATTTTTTAATTTTCTAGGCTTTATTTTATTTAATCGCCCGCCTTTTCTACATTTTCTTTATTAGAAAAATTCCCCAGATAAAGTTCATGAGCAAAGATAGTTTTAAAATGATTTTTCTAGTATCGGTTAGTTTTTGAGAAATTAAGAGCATATTTTGGACATGGGACCCGCTAGTGCGGTAAATGCAAAATATTTTTTGACAACTTGTTGGAGTTTTGTATTAAGTGAGATTATTTTACCAGGTGCTAAGAGATAATTAGAGGTTGTTATGGATGAGAGTGGAGAGACAAAAGGATAACCATGTATTGAATGAAGTGACAAGTGTCACTTGGTGACTAATTCTTGGACTTTGACTACACTATTCACTACTTTACCAAATAAATCAAAAAAAATTGCCAAAAATCATTCTTATTTCTAAGCTTCATAGCCGGCTCTCTCTCAAAGGAAAAGAAGAAAAATCTCTCAACTTTCTTGCTTCTCATCTCACTCAATCTTCAATTCCAACCGATTAAACTTGAAAGTACTCCATAAAACCTCTTAGTTTAGTGAAGTTAAGCTTGGTTGTGAAGTGGTTTGGAAGGCTAAGGTACCAAGTTGCTTCTTTTCTTGGGTTTACAAGGTAAGTGACCAAGGAACCCTTCCTTATGTTCAATTGATGGCTTATGTGAGTTCAATAGATGGTTTTAGGTGTTATTTTGTGATTTTAGTTGAAATTGGTGAAGTTTTATATTTATTTGGGATTTTTCTGTTTTAATATGAATATGATTGTGTGGCTATGTATGATGATTGGAAATGGTATGTAAGGGACCTAGGAGGTGGAAAAAGTGGTTAATTGCAAGCAATTTCTGTTTTGGAAGAAATTTTGGAAAGTTAGGGTTTATGAAATTACATTCTGCCCGGTTTTGTAGCTCATAGTTAGAGGCCGAATTGGCCTTGTCTTAAAACATGAAAGTTGTATGGAATGATATTTTAGAGGTAGCTGCAAAATTTCATGTCAATCGGAGCAGCGTAGCTTGAGAAAAGACGGAATTACTCTTGCTGCCCTGGTTTTACTCGAATTTGAGAATTGCTTCTGTAATGGGTTATTTTGGTTGGGAATGCTTCGGAATTTTTTGTTTAGGTCTTCTGATTAATTGTAGCTCTGTTTCTTAGCTTTCAGATGGCTTTGGAATTTCTGGAGTTGGACTTAGGTAGGCTAATTTATGATGTTTGCACCAGAATGCGTTCTGTGAACCTGTTTTTGCGGTTCTGGTGTAGTATCTTGCATTTTTTACCTAGTTACACTCGAAACTGGGCTGAGTGACCTTCTGCAATATTGTATCCCTATTTCTTAGCTTCGAAACGGTGGGTCTTTCACCTTCATCCGATAATCGTAGTACCAATGGTACCGAAACCGTAAAATGATGTCAAAAACTATTTTTCTGGTTTTGAGCTTAACTTTCATTTCCGGACTTTTCCCTAGCTTGACTTGTATTTGTACTTCTGGGAGCTTGCTGAATGGCTATTGAATGAACCTGTTGTTGTGTGTGTACCTTTGGGTTTGAATGAGAAATATAATGAAGCCATGACGGCTGGAAAAGTAAGCAAATTTAGGGGAAGTGCTGTCCGAACTTTTAAAGGGCTTGATTGCTTTGCGTTTGTGATCTAAGGCTTGGATTTGAGTAAGGCAATGATATTTGATGGATGGTTTCTGAGCCATGGAGGTGAGTGACCCTAAACTGTATCCAAAGTTATTTTTGAAATGTTTCTTGCATTATTTACTCGACGGCATCTCATGCGTGCTTGCATGTGAATTCATGATATGATTTTGGCTTCAATGAGTTCTGGGAAAGTCTTGTGCTGGACACCAACGTCTCCACCCTGTTTATGGTTCATGTTCATGTTATCTGGAGCTCAAAAAGGGGCTCCCTCTCACTGTTAATGTTAAATGATCTATTTGAGCGTTGGGTGTTCAAGTGCAGTGATTTCACTGGCTCACGAGAGCAATAAACGTACATTTGACTACTGAATCATGACTTCATAGAAATGCATTATTGTGAAATATATTTGATGACTGCTTTTACTAGTTACTCGCTGAGTTTCTAGCTCACCCCAAAACGATTTTATTCCCCTCCACAGGGCTCAAGGCGAAGGAAGGGCGAGTAGTACTTATTCATGTGGCTGGATGGCATATATCTTGTACAGTTTGGATTTGGAATCATTTGATGTATAGTTGAAAATTATTTTCCGCTTCGCTTATGACATGTAATTATTGAAGAACATGTTGTAATATTTGAGATTTATATTGTAATTCATTTGAGGACTGTAGTGAACGACTGAGTCCCGGCGAGAGTTGGGCAGGCGACCCGCCAAACCCTTTGGTTCGCCTTTGGGAGAGGTGGGGCCGTCACAACCAGGTTTCTTTTGCCCAGACGACCAATCAAATTTTTGTCCAAATCATGTGAATCATAACATGCGAGATATAATCGAGGATTTTAATGTATTTTGGATATGTATGTGGCAGAATGCGATTCAAAATCTCAAAATTAGAGTTAAAGATACAAACTTTTCTTCATGGTCTGGAACTAAATTTTCTTAGTAAGAAACTTCAAATAATGTTTTTGCCACAATTATCAATACATATTTCAAATTCTTAAAATACATTTAAGAAGATTAACCATGCGACTCAACACGTGGATATTAAAACACACACTAAAACACATATACCAGTAACAACTCTAAAGAAAAATAAAATCACTTGCACAAATAACATTATTACCGTACAAGTCAAACACAAACTAGAGTTCATCAAATCATAACACAAGTTACAGTTAAATAAAGTACATACCAAGTCAAGGTCAATAAACAAAAGTAAACAGGTGATTAACAAAAGTATATGCATCTCCAAGGCACAAACTCTTAAGTCCTATTCCCATCGTCCCATTACAAAATGTCAAAAATAGTGTTTCACTAGATTAATTGGAACTAGATGATTCTCGTTCCCTAACATAGTCAACTTCATTCCCACACTACGATTCTCTAGGCCACGATCTTCTCCACCTCTCTTTCTTAATTGGTGTGTCATCCTAGCCAAACGATTATTGGTTTCCTGTAACTATTCATGTGAAATATCGATTCGTTCTTATTCCCCGCAAATGGAGATCTCAAGTCCTTAGCATTGCCCTCAACTCTTAAGTACTCGGATACAAGAATCCGAAATAAGATAATTTACAACTCGAACCAGCCGGTCCCAAGAGTAAATCACCATATTTGAGATTCCTACCCAACATACATATCTAAATTTCCCCCCAAGTATCAAGAAAAAGGGTTTATACCTATCACATTCATGATTCACAGCTTACGTTCTAAAAGAGTACTTAAGTCTCTACTCATTCACATAATAAGGACCATAACACCACTTGGCCCAAGCTCACCCTGCGCAGAGACCTCGCGAAGTGGCTCTGATATCACCTGTGACGCCCCCACTTCTCCCAATGGCGAACCCAAGGGTATCCGCGGAACGCCTGCCCAACTCTCGCCGGGACTCACTACAATCCGAAATTCAAAAGCTAGAAATACTTCAAATATTTTCATTATATAATTAAAGTACTCCAAAACATTTCATACTTAATATTAGACCTTCAAACTTAAATACAACCCAAAAGAATATGTACTACAGTGATATGCTACAATACAACTTAAGGTCTTCAAAAGAAAACAACCTAGTACTATTCGCGGGCACTCTCGGTCTTGAGCCCTGTTAAGGAAAACAAAATCGTGGAATGAGCTAAACAGCCCAGTGAGGTTCCAAGACACACTAGTAGTTCTAATAAATCAAGTAAATTGAACATAACGCACATACGGTTCATGGTTGCACATTGGCACATTAGAATGAAACAGTTATCATTGTACAGAAATAAACACACATTAAAAGGATATGGTGTTCACTTGGAACGATTTCAGTCCACTTCACCTTATAACTCCAGTGATCCCCTCGGTTTGTCTGGCCATCACCTTATCCCTCCAGTGGTAATACTCGAGTATACCGAAACGGTGGCCCAGGGTTCCAATGTGAGGACCCGAAAATTTTCTTATTTTTATCTTATTTTACTGGCTTATTTAATTATTTATTTACCCGTTTTCTCTGAATAATTTATTTCAACCATTTTGAATCCATTTGTATGGAACAATGTCTCCCTTATGTTTTTAAAATGTTTCGTTAGCAAAATTTATTTTTTCGGAGGCTCGTTTAGTAAGAAATAGCAAATACACGTTTTTTGAGGCAAAAATTCGATTCGAGAGTGCAATAATCTTGGAGAATTAAGAATGATCAATAGTAGACTAGAAAAAGTTAATTGAGAGATTTGATGTGAGTGAATTAAAATTAAGCTTATACCGCTCGCGCGTTGATAGTTTCCCGAAAGACGCGCCGATACAAATAAATTGGAGATTTGAGAAATTAATACTAGACTCGTGTGAGGACTCATGTTTTTATTTCTAAAATAGTTATTTTTATAATTATTTACCCTAATATTAGTTAAATATATTATCGTTACAAGAATTTTTCGTAAATTTGACCTTATTGTGCGCGAATCGAAAGTTCGCGTATATCGAGCCGGAGCGGTTAATTGGAGATTTAAGAAATTTATTCTAGACTACTAAGAATGAATAATTATAATGTTAAGGGAAATACATTAGAGGTTCAGTGCACAAGTGAAACAAACCCGAGAGAAAACGGACACGAAACGCGCTCGCGCAACACTATTCTTAGTTGACTTTTCCATAAACTTTGGCCACAAGTCCTTAAGCTTTCAAGGGAAGCTTCATTCATCAGCTCTCTCTCTCTCCTCACTCATCATAGCTGGCTGAAACTTAGCAAGGAAGAAGAAGAAAAGCTCATAATTTCACTCCAATTCTTGCTCCAAATCCTTCACAAATCGTCACACAACTTCCATATCATTTGGAGATTCACTTAATCTAGGAGATAGGCATCATCTCACAGTTTTTCTTGGGCCTTTAGAGGTGCAAAAATTTCTGGTTTCTCTCAAGGATTAGGAGGTAATCATCCAATCTTTTAATCTCGACTTTAGTGGGTTTAATCTTGGCTATGTAGCTTGTAGCTTCATTATTGATGTTATTATTTGAATTGGAATGGTTGAAGTGGGCTCTATGAAATCCCACCTTGGTTGTATGGGCTGATATGATGATATAATGTTTGATTGGAGTTGTTTAAGTGTTGGTTAGGATGATTATGGATATAGAATCGAAGGAAAGTTGAAGGAAAATTTCATAGGAAAGCTGACCGAAATCTGTCCTGCTTTTGCCGTGGCTTTAGCTCAAATTTTTTATGCTCAAATGACTTTGAAACTGATGTATATATATTGTGTATGGTGTGTAGAAAGTTTCTACCAAAAATCATTTGAATTGGTTGGATAAAAATTGAATTTTGGCAAGAACAAATCTGGAAAATTCGTGTAGCAGTGGTCCACTAGCAGTGTTCTTTGAACGAACATATCTCTCTGTCCGGACGTCGGAATTGAGTGCCGTTAGTGGAATTCAAAACTAGACATCCGTATTTTTCTAACGGTGTATAATTCACCTTCTAATTCGAACTGAGTTTTCTATAGTGAATGATCAAAGTCGGCTGTCCTGTATAACTGTTCAACCGAGAGCAGAGTAGAAGCTGCAACTTGTGGCTCTATTTTCTCTCATTTGCAAACTGAATTTCAAACGATTTGTTCTGATAATGATTCTACTTTCCAATGCCACCAACCATTCTCAATTCTGAGTTGTATTGAGTGAGATATGGTACATTTTGTAAACTGCAGCTGAGATGGAAAACCCAACTTTTTGCTGGCCGACTGGTTTGGTTGTTTGTGAGATGTTTTATTTTGAAATTTTGATGTCAACCAACAACCAATTGGTTATGAAATTTTTGTTGGACCTTGGTTTCACAAATGAACCAAAATGGGACTGATTTCATGGTGCAAAGTGTTTAAAAAGGGAAAGAAAACAAGAAGACAGATTTGTCTTGGAAATTTCTTGAATTTTGGTAGTTTTGTTAACTACCTTCCCGTATGATTTTTTACATGAAATTTGATAGAGGATTAGTCCTCATATGGAAGTTGAATTTTACCAAATTTGGTATTATTCTAAAACCATTTCGATACCCAAATGATGACCCAAAGTTTACTTTCAAATCTGGAAAATTCACTGTTTAGTAGTGAAAATTTACCAACTTTGAGCTGCTATATTTTGGCACTCAAAACTCCAAATTTAGTTCTGTTTGATGTGTTTGAAACTTTGATTAGAACTCTTCTTGTAATACTAATTTTAGAGGCTAGTTCACTATCTGTAAATTTTGCCGAATTTCCAAAATTTGCCGAAAAACATGATTGAAACTGTCTTGTATGCTCAAGTCAGCCACTTTGAGCTGAAATTTGAATGTATTCCATTTAGAATCTTGGAAAATTTCTAGGAACTTTTAGTACTCTGAACTAAGATTCCAACGGTATAATTTTTTCCAATTTTGGACCTATTGAGTGCAAGTTCTGATTTTTCTAAATTTAACATGCAAAACTGAAATTTTCCGACTCGATGGGAAATAAGTTTTTGGAAACTTTTTCCTAATCTTTGATATTGATTGATTGTCTTAAACTTGACTTCACGAAGGAAATCAGTTTTTCTTTGTGTTATTAAACCCCACTTTTGAGTCTCGATTTTTGAGTAATTAAGGCACTCTTTCATGACATTTTCTTAGTATTGTATAAGTGTACAATCTTCCTTGTTAACAAGGGGTTTATAAGTAATAGTGTGTAATAGTCAATTATTAATTGCTCAGGCGCTCAAAGGGACCTTCAAGAGGATCTCGAAGGGGACGCCTAAACGCTTGTTTGAGCACTTACTCCCTATTTTGATTGGTGAGTGTCAAGTGCATGAATTTGTTGCTAACTGCTTAACTTGCTTCTTATCCGTTATGTGAATTTGGAATTTTAGAGACGAGTGTGTACTTTACCGCACTCATTCTCTTTCAAATGAAATTACATTCGAACTTTGCTATGTGAATCCATATTCGACTTGTATGAAGTAATGTGGATGTGATTCGTATTTGTGATTCGTATTTGGAATCGTCAATTTGAGCGTTGCTTGTGACAGCCCCACCTCCCCCTAAGGCGAACCAAAGGGTTCGGCGGACCGCCAGCCCAGCTCTCGCAGAGACTACAGATCCGGAATGAGCATAAACCCTACCAACCGCTCAAAAGAACTTCGAGAAGATAACATTCACTGTCCAAAACCCAAACAAGCACAACAACTTTAGATAACCCTAGAAAAGAACATTTCCAAACCAAATCAACTTAGGAACATGGTTAAACACTTTTAGATACTGGTTGCAAATTACAATTCAAAAGGGAATTTTTTGGTTAAAATACATTTAAAGTTTTCCAACCATCGAGGAGCTATACAAAAGAATACTAAAACTAACTCAACTCATGCTTCAAACATCATAGTCTTCAAAAGGTGATTTCCTGTAAGGAAAACAAGGATAACGAAACGGGGTGAGCTAGAAGCTCAATGAGGTACCAAAAATATAACAGTAGAAATCATGAGAAAATATTTATGGGACACATATCCGCATCAAGTAAAAGAAATGAACGAACATCACAATTTCAAGGATACAGGTGGCTCTCAGGAGCCAAATCCCCGTTGCAATACTTGATCTAGCCTTGTTGACCCTCCGTCAACGTTCAAATAAAGGAACCAGTCCAGTAGATCACCACTTCAACGCCAAGATCCCGTTCACCAAACATACCCCTTATCGGGCCCGAACGCCAAACAGGAACAGGAATGGTAATACTCGAGTATACCGGAATCAAGAGTCTCAATACCCAAAGATTCCCCCAGGAATAGGCACCCATGGATTGTCAATTATCTCGACCAAGCCCTTGTTGGCTCGATTTAATTAACTCCCCATGAGGTTGAGCTCAGGTTTAACAGGAAGGTCGTTGGATACTCTTCCAAATGACATCATAACAAGTGCAAGTAACAAGTTCAAGTACATAACAAGTACAAGTAATAGATTCCAGTTTGTTCAGTACAGGCAAGAGAACGAGTGTGATAAAGTACACCCTCGTCTCATACAAGATAAACAGTCAGGAAAGACATTCAACTAGCAATTTGCAAGTACAGGAAACCAGTTTAGCAATAATTCAGGGGAGTGGTACACTCACTTGATCAAACAAGGATAATTTCAAAAGTTTTCTTCCCAAGTGTGGCTTTACTCGCCGGCACATCCTAGAACAATCAAGGCAAACACTTAAGACTGGACTCCAAAACCTAATAAGTGGAATTCACAAGTAAAACTCGATTACAAGTCAAATGCCTATCCAAATGAACCATTAATGTAAAGCGAAGAGGTGACTTTGGAGTGAAAAGATAACGATTAGCCCTAAAGGCATGAACAACCTCAAAACCCTACCTACAATGACTGACCAACTTCAGATTTGTAGTAGAAAATGAAAGTAAAATCGATACTAGGAAAACAGGATTTTCCAGTTTCGCGCAACCTATATGAAAAATCATATCTCAAGTTTTGTAAGTCCAAAATTAATAAAAGTTATACCGTTGGAAAATACATTCAAAGGGCTATAACTTTCCAGAAAATACCCTCATAAGATTCAGAACGCAAGTCAGTCAAATTCATGCCTCAAGTTGCTGCTTTATCCAGTGAAAGACAGAACAAGTACAATATTTCAGTCAAGTTTGAAAAATCACCATAAATGGTACAGACATAACCAGGGTCTGAAATTTACACGGTTTATAGCCCTATGAAGGTATTTTAAAACGCAATAAACGGAATTCAATTCCGACATTTCTACATAAAGATATAGCAAATTTCCCGAGACTGTACAGAAGCTCCGCGAAAATTTTGACAGCATTTCCCTTGTCTTTCTTTACTTTCCAACCAAACCTCAATACCCACAAATCACAAGCTATCAAACACCTTTAATTAGAGCCACAATAAGGCTCGAATACGAGTCATAAACCGAATCCACATATCACTAGAGTAAAATCATATGGAACGTATAAGGGCAAAATCAAACTAGGACATATGCGGAAAGGAAGTTTGGGTTGGGAAACAAAAGGCAGATTTGCTGTTGCTTAGCGGAATTAACACAACTGAAGCTATCCTTGTCGGATTGAGGTGTAATTTACACCGTTTCTGTGAGAACCCGTAAATTGCATTTTCTAAGTTTTCGCATTTTTCATGGCTTGTTTTCTGCACTTTCTGTATCCGGAAAATTTTCTAGATAAATTTTATGAGCAATTATAGTTTTTAGATAATTTTTCTAGTATTGGAGAGTTTTTAGAAAATTAAGAATATATATTGGACGTGGGACCCACTAGTGCGAAAAGTTTGGAAAAATTCGGTCAATAAGGTTAAGTTTCGGATACTGTGTAAAATTTATCGGGTGTTAAGAGATAAGTAGAGAGTGAGATTGATTGATGTGAGAGGAAAAAGAAAGATAAGATTGCATTAATGTAGGTGACAAGTGTCACCACTACATTGGTTTTGACTTAAGAGTTACTATTCACTATTTTGACTTTTGACCAAAAAATTGGTTAAATATCTCAAAAATGCACAAAAAATTACCATTTCTCACCTCTTGTTGGCCGAACCTCTTGTGCAAGGAAGGAAGAAGAAACTCTTCAAGTTCTAGCTACTACTTGGTGCAAATCACCCAAAAACATTTGCTTACATCCATTTCTACTCCATAAAAATCTTTCTAGTTGGTGATAGAGGTTGTTTGGTGAAGTTTTCTTGAAGAGCTAGGGTGGTCTACAACTCCTCTTCTCTTATTTCTTAGGTAAGTGATGATTAAACATTCTACTACACTTATTGATGCTTATATGGTGCTTAATGGGACCTAAAGTGATGGCTTATGTGACTTGTTTCTTGATTTGAAGTGTTTTTGGTGAAGTTTTTAATTTTATGATGAATTTTCTGGTTTCATATGATCTTGATGGTGTGGTTGTTTTTGATGGTTGGTAATAAGGGGCTTTAGCTCTAGTAGGTGCATATGATAGGAAATTGCAATCAATTTTGAATTTGGAAGAATTTCTGGAAAATTAGGGTTCTTGGTTGAACATTCTGTCCGAAATTTTAGGTCATATATAGAGGCCGAATTGTACTTTGATCAAAACATGAAAGTTGTAGGTATGGATGAGTTTGAAGTGCCTGCAAAATTTCAGGGAATTTGGAGTAGTGTAGAGTGAGTTATGCCGTTTTTACTGTTGCTGTTCTGGGTGAACAGAATGTGCGAACTGCGATAGTAATTGTCTATTTTGACTGGCATTGGTTTGGATTTTGAAGTTGGTGTCTTCTGAAGAAATGTAGCTGGATGTCTTATCTAGCTTATGCCTTTGGAATTTCGGCATTTGGACTTGTATAGACTGAGTTGTGTTCATTACAGTTTTGTGTGTTTTGCAAACCTGTTTTGGTAATTCTGGTTTAGTATTTGGCACATTTGACCTAGTTGTGCTAGGATTTGGACTGAGAGGCCTTCTACATTGTTGTAGCCCTGTCTTTTAGCTTCGAGATGGTGGGTCTTACGCCCTCATCCGATAAGCGTAGCGCATTTTGTGCCATTAGCGCATACGGAGGCCAAACCTGTTTTTGTTGATTGATCAAATGAGTTATATTTTCTGATTTTCTGGTTTGCTATTATGCTTATATATGTATATGAAACTCTATTGGGGTTGTGATTGGCATGGCTTTATGATTCGTTATCGAGTCTCATTGTACTTGTTTGCATGTTTTAAGGCTTACTCTTATTCCGGTCATTTCCTAGCTAACTTTTGTACTTGTATTGCTTTGAGCCTAGTGAACGGCTTTTGGGAAATGAGATGACTTTTGTGTGAGGTTTTGGGACTGATTTGAGGAAATCATGAAGCCTAAATGGCTGGAAAAGTAAGAAATTTAGGGGAAATGCTGTCCGATTTTCTAGGCCGTTTGGTTCTTTAAGTTGGATTTGCCTTTTGATGGAAATGAAGGGCTTTTGGGTTGTTGACCCTAGGTCTTCATGTTATCTTTTGTTTCCAAGAAAATCATGTTTTTGTACCCTTGCATTAGTATTTTTGGGCAAGGCGTACGACGTGTAGTCGAGCCTCACTTGTGCATTCCGTTTACTCGATTTTGGATATGAAACCTTCAATTGGTTTATTTTGATTATTTTAGGGTTTCTTGGCGATTAAGGCCAATCTGAAGTAAAAACTTTTGAAGTTGAGCCGGTGAGTGTACCACTCCACTCCATTGCTATTTAACTTGATTTCTGCTCTGCAATCTGTTTATTTGTTCGAGACGAGGGTGTACTTTATCACACTCGTTCTCTAGTCTGTTCATATGCCAATTTACTATGCAAAATTTGAATCTGTTATCTGTGTCTGCATCTGTTCGGATTTCTATGACCTATGAGCTCAATCCTGTGGCTAAGTTATTCGAGTCGGGCCGGCAAGGGTCTGGACGATTAGATAACGAACCACGGTAGTCTGTTCGGGGATTTTGGGTATTGAGACCCTTGATTCCGGGTATACTCGAGTATTACCATTTTGTTCGTTTGAGGTGAGCGGGCCCGGTAAAGGGGTGTTTGGTGGACGGAATTCGGTGATAAGAAGGGTCTACGGACGCATTGGTTCTATATACGTTGACGGAGAGTCAACCGGTTTGGATCAAGTATTGCGCTGGAAATTTGGCTCCTGAGAGCCACCCGTATCCTTCTGATTTGAATCATTGGTTCCTTTGCTTTACATCTGACATGTGTATCTGATTTGTTAAATGTGAAATGCCATGATTTTAATGCTATCTGTTTGGTACCTCATTGAGCGCAAGCTCACCCCTTTCCGTTCCTTTTGTTTTCCTTACAGGAAAATAAACCCTTTTGGTCTGGATTTGACAATGGCTGCCAAATTGAGCTAGTTGAACATATCTTTTGTACAGCTCATGTATTAAAACCCTAAGTGTACTTTTGGGGCGTTTTCTCTTTTGATTTGGCAAACCGTGTGTATATATTAACTTTTGAAAACTTTTGTATGTCATTTTGATTTGTAAACGCTAAAGTTCAGATGTGAATGTTTGTTGGCTATTTCGGTTGGGTTCTGACGGGTCGGTCACTATTCATGGCCGACTTCGGATTTCTTTTTTTTAAAATTTTGGGTTATTTTACCATTTTGACTCGTTTACGCTCGTTCGTAAGTTCCGGATCGCTATAGATAGTTCTAGTCTGCATCGTGAGTCCTGGCGAGAGTTGGGCAGGCAGTCCGCTCACCCCTTTGGTTCGCCTTAGGGGAAAGTGGGGCTATTACAGTTTCAAACCTAAGAGAAAGGGCTACAATTTTGAAGAAGGCCACTCAGTCCAGTTTGCAATGTATCTAGGTCAAATTTACCAAAACAATCCCAGATTTTCCTGTTCGCAGTTCAACTAGCAGTCCTGATTCATTCCATCATATCTCAGCACATACAACTCCAATTCAAGTGATTCCAAAGCCATCTGAACGCTACGATACCAAGATACAAATGTTAAGAAGACATCAACAACTAAATCAGTAGTATTCCCAGTAAAATTAACCAATTACCAAAGCTGAATTTCAGTTTCGGACAGAAACAGGACAGCAGGGGTATTTCAGTCTTTTCACAGGTTACGTTGCTCTGATTAGGTTGAAATTTTGTAGACAACTATAAAAAATCATCCTCTACAACTTTCATGTTTTGTGCTAAGGCCAATTCGGCCTCTAACTAGGTGTAACAGTACCAGGCAGAATTGGAAAAAAAGAAACCCTAATCTGGAATTCATGCATTCAAGTGCTAATCTTCCACAAAACAACATCTAAAACAACTAAAAACCACTAATAAGCAATTAATTGAAGTAAAGAGGATGTTCTTGGCAAAATACCTTAAAACCACAAGAAAGGTAGGAGCTTAATCTTTCCTCCTCCAAAACAACTCCACCAACACCTTTAACCTTCCCTAATGATCACTTGTATGGTGTAGTTTGTGATTTGGTTGATTGAAACTCAAGATTTGGACAAGAAATTGAAGTGGAAGATGAAGAACTCTCTTGGTTTCTCTCTCACTAATTTCAGCCAAAGGAGACAAGAAAATGAATGAATTTTGGTCAAAAATCTGATTTTAGTAAAGTTATCAATCTTGGTCAAAAGTCCAACTTCTAATAGCATAGTGACACTTGGCCTCTCTTAGGGTTTTAAGCTTATCCTTTTGTCTAACAAGGGTAATTTATCTAGCTAACTTTCAATTGTCTCCTAGCACCTTGTAAAATAATAATACTTAGCACAAAAATTACTTAATCAACAAAATTTTATCGCACTAGCGGGTCCCACGTCCATAACGCACTTCAAATTTAACCCGAACTAACTTATACTAGAAAAATGGTTCGAAAAACTATATTCACTTATAAAGTGTCCAGAAAATTAATGTAGTAAAATGCATGAAAAGGAATAGAATTAAATGGTATAAATTAAGATAAAATTTTACGGGCTCTCACACTATCTTCCCCTTAAAGAAATTTCATCCTCGAAATTTTCCTTTTAATGGGATCCATCAAATCTAAAGTAACCAATGACCTGTACCTTCTACGTCCTCAGAAGAAACGAGGGTCTCAGCTAAGATAACCCCGTCCGGTCTCTCACGTCACTTACTATCCAAACTAGATGTCCATTGACCTCTTGTACTCATTCTAGCCAGACAAAGCCTATTCATGTTCCCAAAATGCAAATCTCAAATACTTAACCCCGCCTCAACTCTGGAGTACTCGGGTACAAGAATCCGAAATAAGACAATTCACGTCTCGAGCTGGCCAGTCCCAAGAGTAAACTATCTACAATCGAAATTCCTCCCGGACATACCTATCTATGTTCCTCAAATATCACACGAAACATTTAAGGCCTATAACGTTCACAATTCATAGCTTATGCTTCATAACTATTCACCACTCAGTCCAGGCTCACTCCACGCAGAGACCACGCGAAGCAGGCTCTGATGCCACCTGTGACAGCCCCACCTCCCCCTAAGACGAACCAAAGGGTTCGGCGGACCGCCAGCCCAACTCTCGCCGGGACTACGGATCCGGAACGAGCGTAAACCCTACCAACCGCTCAAAAGAACTTCGAGAAGATAACATTCACTGTCCGAAACCCAAACAAGCACAACAACTTTAGATAACCCTAGAAAAGAACATTTCCAAACCAAATCAACTTAGGAACATGGTTAAACACTTTTAGATACACATGGTTGCAAATTTACAATTCAAAAGGGAATTGTTTGGTTAAAATACATTTAAAGTTTTCCAACCATCGAGGAGCTATACAAAAGAATACTAAAACTAGCCCAACTCATGCTTCAAACATCATAGTCTTCAAAAGGTGATTTCTTGTAAGGAAAACAAGGATAACGAAATGGGGTGAGCTAGAAGCTCAATGAGGTACCAAAAATATAACAGTAGAAATCATGAGAAAACATTTATAGGTCACATATCCGCATCAAGTAAAAGAAATGAACGAACATCACAATTTCAAGGATACAGGTGGCTCTCAGGAGCCAAATCCCCGTTGCAATACTTGATCCAGTCTTGTTGACCCTCCGTCAACGTTGAAATAAAGGAACCAGTCCAGTAGATCACCACTTCAACGCCAAGATCCCGTTCACCAAACATACCCCTTACCGGGCCCGAACGCCAAACAGGAACAGGAATGGTAATACTCGAGTATACCGGAATCAAGAGTCTCAATACCCAAAGATTCCCCCAGGAACAGGCACCCATGGATTGTAAATTATCTCGACCAAGCCCTCGCTGGCTCGATTTAATTAACTCCCCATGAGGTTGAGCTCAGGTTTAACAGGAAGGTCGTTGGATACTCTTCCAAACGACATCATAACGAGTGCAAGTAACAAGTTCAAGTACATAACAAGTACAAGTAATAGATTCCAGTTTGTTCAGTACAGGCAAGAGAACGAGTGTGATAAAGTACACTCTCGTCTCATACAAGATAAACAGTCAGGAAAGACATTCAACTAGCAATTTACAAGTACAGGAAACCAGTTTAGCAATAATTCAGGGAAGTGGTACACTCACCTGATCAAACAAGGATAATTTCAAAAGTTTTCTTCCCAAGTGTGGCTTTACTCGCCGGCACCTCCTAGAACAATCAAGGCAAACACTTAAGACTGGACTCTAAAACCTAATAAGTGGAATTCGCAAGTAAAACTCGATTACAAGTCAGGTGCCTATCCAAATGAACCATTAATGTAAAGCGAAGAGGTGAATTTGGAGTGAAAAGATAACGATTAGCCCTAAAGGCATGAACAACCTCAAAACCCTACCTACAATGACTGACCAACTTCAAATTTGAAGTAGAAAATGAAAGTAAGATCGATGCTAGAAAAATAGGATTTTCCAGTTTCGTGCAACCCTATATGAAAAATCATATCTCAAGTTTTGTAAGTCCAAAATTAATAAAAGTTATACCGTTGCAAAATATATTCAAAGGGCTATAACTTTCCAGAAAACATCCTCATAAGATTCAGAACGCAAGTCAGTCAAATTCAAGCCTCGATTTGCTACTTTATCCAGTGAAAGACAGAACAAGTACAATATTTCTGTCAACTTTGAAAAATCACCATAAATGGTACAGTTATAAACAGTGTCTGAAATTTACACGGTTTATAGCCCTATGAATCTAGTTTAAAACACAATAAATGGAATTCAATTCCGACATTCCTACATCAAGATATAGCAAATTTCCCGAGACTGGGCAGAAGCCCTGCGAAAATTTTGACAGCATTTCCCTTGTCTTTCTTTACTTTCCAACCAAACCTCAACACCCACAAATCACAAGCTATCAAAAACCTTTAATTAGAGCCACAATAAGGCTCGAATACGAGTCATAAACCGAATCCACATATCACTAGAGTAAAATCATATGGAACGTATAAGGGCAAAATCAAACTAGGACATATGCGGAAAGGAAGTTTGGGTTGGGAAACAAAAGGCAGATTTGCTGTTGCTTAGCAGAATTAACACAACTGAAGCTATCCTTGTCAGATTGAGGTGTAATTTACACCGTTTCGAAGCTAAGAGAAAGGGCTACAATGTTTAAGAAGGACACTCAGTCCAGTTTGCAATGTATCTAGGTCAAATTTACCAAAATAATCCCATATTTTCCTGTTCGCAGTTCAACTAGCAGTCCTGATTCATTCCATCATATCTCAGCACATACAACTCCAATTCAAAGCCATCTGAACGCTACGATACCAAGCTACAAATGTTAAGAAGACATCAACAACTAAATCAGTAGTATTCCCAGTAAAATTAACCAGGGGTATTTCAGTCTTTTCACAGGTTACGTTGTTCTGATTAGTCTGAAATTTTGTAAGCAACTATAAAAAATCATCCTCTACAACTTTCATGTTTTGTGCTAAGGCCAATTCGGCCTCTAACTAGGTGTAACAGTACCAGGCAGAATTGGAAAAAAAAGAAACCCTAATCTGGAATTCATGCATTCAAGTGCTAATCTGCCAAAAATAACATCTAAAACAACTAAATACCACTAATAAGCAATTAATTGAAGTAAAGAGGATGTTCTTGGCAAAATACCTTAAAACCACAAGAAAGGTAGGAGCTTAATCTTTCCTCCTCCAAAACAACTCCACCAACACCTTTAACCTTCCCTAATGATCACTTGTATGGTGTAGTTTGTGATTTGGTTGATTGAAACTCAAGATTTGGACAAGAAATTGAAGTGGAAGATGAAGAACTCTCTTGGTTTCTCTCTCACTAATTTCAGCCAAAGGAGACAAGAAAATGAATGAATTTTGGTCAAAAATCTGATTTTAGTAAAGTTACCAATCTTGGTCAAAAGTCCAACTTCTAATAGCATAGTGACACTTGGCCCCTCTTAGGGTTTTAAGCTTATCCTTTTGTCTAACAAGGGTAATTTATCTAACTAACTTTCAATTGTCTCCTAGCACCTTGTAAAATAATAATACTTAGCACAAAAATCACTTAATCAACAAAATTTTATCGCACTAGCGGGTCCCACGTCCATAACGCACTTCAAATTTAACCCGAACTAACTTATACTAGAAAAATGGTTGGAAAAACTATATTCACTTATAAAGTGTCCAAAAAATTAATGTAGTAAAATAAAATAAGGAAAATGCATGAAAAGGAATAGAATTAAATGGTATAAATTAAGAAAAAATTTTATGGGCTCTCACACTGCTCATCGACTTATATTCGTATTCGTAATCGTATTCGTATTCGGGGGACGGCCAAACTTATTGGCTAACTTTGCGAATCGAGCCAGCGTGGGCTTGGTCGATAAGCTTAGCAAACCATGAGATATTCGTAAAGTATGATCTATTGGAGAGATCTTGTTTGGCATACTCACGTAGTATTGCCATGATATACTCGAGTAATATCAAAACTATGATGAGCGGGCCCGGTAAGGGGGTGTAAAGGTGACGGGATTCGAAGAAAATGGTGTATCTACAAGATTTGATACTTATGTGGTTGACGGAGTATCACCATGGATTTTGATCAAGACCTTGGCTCGACTACGTGGAATTTAGCTCCTAAGAGCTAAAGTATCCTTGAATTGTTTCTGTTTAATTTTTCTATTTGAAATGCTAAATACTTGACCTTTACAGTTTTTACTTATTGTGTAAATGTGGTTGCTACTTGGATTACGTGCTTGCATGTGTGATTCTTGGCCTCACGAGTATTCGCTCACCCCGTTAGATTTGTTTTCTTTAACAGGACCGGATGGAAAGATTTTGGAGAAAAGCCGACTAGATTATTCTTTTGATTAGTATCTTGGTTGTAATTGTTTAGTCAACTTATAATGGTTGTATTTTGGGACTTGATGCACTTTTGATTGGGATTTTGAATGTATTTGTCTAGACAACTTTTGGAGGTTGTATATTTTGGGAATGAGATGTACTTTTGGTATCTTGTAATGTAAGACTTGAATGTTGATTAAGGAAGCAAATTTTCTTTATGTTTTCGACTTTTAGTATCGATAATTACCCTTAACTTTGAATTGAATTTGTATCGAGTCCTGGCGAGAGCTGGGTAGGCGTCCCGCTGATACCCTTTGGTTTGCCTTTGGGAGAAGTGGGGGCATCACATCCAACCTACCCGACCGAGCTCAGTCCTGGCTCGAGCAAGTTAGTAACCAAGGGCAGGATCCAGTTCAGCTTAGAGCTTACAATTTGCGCAAATAATCAAGTAAATCGGTACATGGTAGTAGTTCACAGTTAACGGTAGAAATTTACAGTTAAACGGTAGAAATTTATCATTTTAGTAAGTCGAGTGAGATAAAGTACACACTCGCCTTAAAACGATGGACAGTTACATGGGAGCAATTATAGGGTGCACTTAACACTTAAGCACACAATAACTATGAAGTAAACATGTAGCAAAACTGTTCAAGTCACGTACACCTATAAGAAACACTCACCGAAATCAAGAGTGTAAAACAAGAGCGAGGCAAGATCAAACGAGTTCCTCGGGATCCTCTTGATCACCTAAGACATGTACAATTACAATTCACCTAGGTATTCAGCCAAGGTCTAGTAGTATTCCCACTACTCTCACTTAAGAGATAACGCGTTCAAATTGAATGCAAATATCACTTAATAACTTAATCCACGAGAGTAGCATTTGAAAATACCCAATAATACACTGATCCAAGTCAAGTCATGTTCAGGATTCTCCAAGTTGAAAATTAAACCGATCTCTAAGTTTTGGCACGAAAATCGAGGAAGATGGGTATATTTACTTAGAAGCTTGGCCAAAATATTCCGGGCATTACCAATTAAGTTCACAAGAAACCTTTCAAATCATTCTTTTAAAATACTTGTATAATTGCCAAGTCTAGTACAATTATCAAGGCCATAAGAATAGGGGTTGAAGTCCCTAATTTAAGTACGAAGAGAAGTACCATTAACCAAGAGAGTTATATGACCAAGTAATTTCATCAAGAGAGGTTTAACCTTCGGAGACCAAGATTTTAGATGAAAGTTCAAAGTTCCAAAGAGACTTTGTATTAAACCATGAAATCAAACTCAAAACAGTCCAACAATCACAAAGGAAGATGGAAAGTTCTTGAAGGAGTAATTTGGTTGAAACAGAAATTTTCCAGTTTAGAGTGACATTACTTTGAAAAATCGTATCTCGAGTTTCGTAAGTTCAAAAGTGAAAAAATTGATACCGTTGGAAACTAAATTCAGAGTACTAAAAGATCTCAGAAGACACTTTTCCACGATTCCAACTAGAAGGCATTAATAATTCAGCTCAAAGTTTCAGTTTCAAGAAGACAGGTTTGAACCAGTCTTGGTTTTTCAGCAAATTTTGGAAATTCGGCATAATTCACGAAAAGCGAATCAGCCTTTGAAATTCATAACAGAATAAGAGTTCTAAACAAGATTTTAAACACAACAAATGGAACTAAATTTGGAGTTTTGAGTATCGAGATACATCAGTTCAAAGTTGGTCGCGTTTTGCAAACTGTTCAGTCATTTTCCAGATTTGAAAAGCTATCTTTGAAGTATCATTTAGCCATCGAAATGGCATTGAGAATACACCAAATTTGGTACACTAAATCTTCCATATGTGACCTATATCTCTACCAAATTTCACGCAAAACATCACGTGGGAAGACAGTTAAAAAAATAGTCAAAGTTCGGTAAAATTTCAGAGCAAATCTGCCATCCGTGGTTCTCTTTCCTTTTCAAACGTTTTGTCCCACACAATCAACCTCAATTAGCTCAAATGTTGAAACTAAGGTTCCATAAACATCCAATGAGAAATTTAGAGGTAATTGACATCAAAGTTTTCGAAACAAAACATTCCAAAACAAGTTTGACCATTCGGCCAGCAAGAGGGAAGAAACTTTCTAGTTTCCAGTTTTGCTGCAATTTAAAAATCAGGCTATATCTCACTCTATACAAACTCAAATAAAGAATGGTTGGTGGTGTTGGAAACTAGGTTCCGAAAGATACATTTCACCAAAAGAAATCGTTCCAAAATCAGTTCAAAAGTAGTTCAAATTCAAGTCACAAGTTACAGCTTTTCATTTCCATTCGAATGAACAGGCTGAACAGAACAGCCGATTTTATCAGTTCATTGCAGTTCACACAAAATGAACTGGACAGTGATTTTTATACTGTTTTAAAGTTAAGAATGTCTAGTTTCAAATTCCGCAAACGGCACTCGATTTTGACTTTTGTACAAAGAGTTATGTTCAATCAAAGATACACTGTTCAGGCCTTCAGATGATCATTTCCAGATTTCTTGCAGTTTCGAAAATTTCAAGTTTTGCTCAACCAAATCAAATGATTTTTGGTAGACACTTTCTACACACCATATACCACATATATACATAAGTTTTACATTCATTTTAGCATCAAAAATTCGAAACATAAGCAAGGCAATAACAGGACAGATTCGGCCAGCTTACTTCCTCTCACGATTTTCTCTTTTTCTTTTTCCTCTTCTAGTTTCTTCTAGTAAAACTCATCACAAACACACTAACACACACATAAACATCATGGAAACCCTTATATAACCAAGGTGGGAGTTCATAGAGCCCACTTCAACCAACCAAATCCAAGCAACAACAACAATAAGGAAGCTACAAGCTTCAAAACCAAGAATTGAAACAAGAAAGTAAAAGCTTTGGTGGAGATGTTTAAAGCTTCAAAACTCAAGATGAAACTCTATATTTTTGTTGTGAGAAACTCCTTAAAACAGCCCCTAACCAGCCGGCCCTCTCTTCCCTTCAAGTTAGAGTGGTACTCCAAGTTGTGTGTGATTTGGTGGAGATTTGGTGAGTGATTTGAAGCTAACAATGGAGTTTTTTTCTTCTTCCTTTTCTTGTCTCTTGGTCTGGCCGAAAATTGAGGGAGTGAGGAGAGAGAGATGAGGGTTTTTGTATGATGGAAACTTGGAGAGAAACAATGAAATAGTAGCCATAAGTGTTGGGCAAAAAGTCAATTCTTAATAGTGCCTAATTGGGGTTTTGTACTACCACTTTCTCTCGGGTTTGATTCACTTGTGTACTAAACCTCCAATGTAACTCCTTTAACACTATAATTATTCACTCTTAGTAGTCTAGTATTAAATTCTCAAATCTCTAATTAGTCGTACCGGCACGACTTTCGGGAAACTATTGACGCGCGTGCGGTAAAAGCTTAATTTTTAACTCACTCACATCTAATCCCTCAATTAACTTTTCTTAGTCTATTCTTAATCATCATTAGTTCTCCAAAACTAATGTACTCTTGGATCAAATTTACCTCGAAAAATGTGTACTCGTTATTGCTCGCTAAACGAGCAGTAGAAAAATTAAATTTGCTATCGAAACATTTTAAAATTATAAAAGGGACATTTTTACATACAAATGGACTCAAAACGGGTGAAATAAATTATTTTGGGTAAATGGGTGAATAAATAATTAAATAAGTCAGTAAAATAAAATAAAAATAATAAAATTTTTCGGGTCCTCACATATTGTGTTAACATTGCTTATGTGTGGCTTTTGGGGTTGATTTGAGAAAAATAATGAAGTCATAAATTGCTAGAAAATAGCTAAATACAAAGGGCATGCCGCCCAAATTTTCACTCAAGGGTTAGGTGGATGTACTCGCGACTTGAGCAAAGATTTGAGGATGAATTGAACTTGAATTGTCTAAGGTATTCGAGTCTTCTTTCGTTGAGGTGTATAAGATGGAATTTGGCCGAAACTCATACCCTTGGGAAAAGTGAAAGTAGCGACCAGTAGAAATACGTTTTCCTTGTCTTTTTGACTCAAATGGGAATTCCAAACTTTTAATCGCTTCATTGCCAAAACTAAAACAAGCGCGTTTGCGTTTCTTTACCGTTTTGGCCGTTTTAGTCCTTATTTCCATTGTGATGGTTGTTTGACTGATAGTTGAGTATAATCTTCTATCACAGGCAGTGACGACCTGGACGGAGTCGGTGGACCCGTATAAATTTCCTTGATTTGCGTGCTAGTTGTTTTGGGTGAGTAATTGGGTTTGTTTATGTGATAAATTGTCAAAGTGCTTTGTATATGTTAAATGGGTACTTAGGTGAGGGTGTACTTTATCTCACTCGACCTAAGCCCATTCTCTGTTCGTGATTTAATATGTGAGAATACATGCCTTATGTTGAGTATCCCCCTTGTGTTGTGTGCTGTTGGGGTGATTACATGACTTGAGTATTTTGATGAGTATTTTGTTGAGAGATTAGATATTTCAGGACTTGGTTCCAACCCGGTTCCAAGGGTAGACGGACTATTCGAGCCGACCGGGACTTGGTCGAAGTCAGTTCTATGCTAGCCTTGGGATTTTGTTCTTTGTTAAAGCAAATGTGATTTTGTTTTTACTCGAACTGCTGTGTGTTATTGACTGGCCAGCGGGAGTTGATAAGGTGAACGGAAAAAGTAAGTGGAGTCTACGGACTATGAGTATTTTGTGTTGACGGAGTGTCAATAGGTGGTCAAGCTCGGGGAATTGAACTGGCTTTGAAGCAACTTATATCCTACCATTGTGATGTTACATGTGACGGCCCCACCTCCCCCTAAGGCGAACCAAAGGGTTCGGCGGGCCGCCTGCCCAGCTCTCGCCGGGACTCAGTCGTTCACTAAAGTCCTCAAATAAATTGCAAGAATAAACCTCAAATATTACAATATAAATCTCCAATATACATCAAATTCTCCAAAAATTACATGTCATAAGCGAAGCGGAAACAATTCTCAACTATACATAAAATGATTTCCAAATCCAAATTGTACAAAACATAGGCCATCCAGTCACGTGCACAAGCACTACAAGTCCTTCCTTCGCCTTGAGCCCTGTGGAGGGGAATAAAATATTTTTGGGGTGAGCTAGAAGCTCAGCGAGTAACCAGTAAAATCAGTAATCAAATCGGTTTAACAATAGTTCATTTCAATGATGTCATAAATCAAATGATAAGTCCAGAAACAATTACAACATTTACAAAACATTAAATATTGAGTATCAATAATTCAAGAAACATGTACATTGGAAAGCGATAGTAACATTCATTAAAAGGATACGGTCCACATGGAGCTATTCGTTTGTTCGTTCGTTCCCCTGATTTTTCCCCTTATTCCTCCAATTGTTTAAAAATACATTTTTGTAAGTAGAATCCCTCATTCATCCTTTTGTTCGTTCATCCCTTTTCCGGACGTTGACCGGACTCCACCCATCCGGACGTAGCCGGACTACAAGGTAATACTCGAGTATACCAAATTCACCCAGGGTCACCATATCGCCCGACCGAGTCCGCTTCTGGCTCGAGTCAATCGGTAACAAAGGGCAGTGGCCAGTTCAGCCAAACGGCTTACATTCATGTGCAACTAGCATTTAATCATTAATCATTGATTTTATTTAGGTCGAGTGCGATAAAGTACACACTCGCCTAGAAAACTCGTTTTAACAATTATTGAAAGCACTTAACACATTATCAATCAATAATAACAAGCCAATGAGTCAAGAAATACAGCAAACAAGGAACACTCATATGCAAGTACGAATGATATGCAAGAAAACAGTTCAAAAGTAACTTTGGAAACAGGTCAAAAGTAAATAAGACAAGAAAACAGTTCAAAAGTAAATAATGCAGGAAACGGTTCATAATTAACTTTAGAAATAGTTTGAAGTCACTCACCTCCACGGCTCCAAAATCATCCAGCATATAACATTGCCTTGCTCAAATCCAAGTCTTGGATCACAAACTCAATGCAAACAAATCCCTTCAAAGTTCGGACAGCACTTCCCCTGAATTTGCTAACTTTTCCAGCCATCATGGCTTCATTATTTCCTCATTCCAACCCAAAGGTACACACACAACAACAAGTTCATCCAATAGCCATTCAACAAGCTCCAAGTAGTACTAGTACAAGTCAAGCTAGGGAAAAGTCCGGAAATGAAAGTTAAGCTCAAAACCAGAAAAACAGGTTTTGACGTCATTTTACGGTAATGGCACCAAAGGCGCTACGATTTTCGGATAAAGGTGCAAGACCCACCGTTTCGAAGCTAAAAGACAGGGATACAATATTTCAGAAGGTCACTCAACCCAGTTTCGAGTGTAACCAGGTCAAAAATGCAAGATACCATACCAGAATCACAAAAACAGATTCACAGAACGCATTCTAGCGGAAACATCATAAAGCAGGCTATCCAAGTCCAAATCCAGAAATTCCAAAACCAGCTGAAAGCTAAAAAACAGGGATAAATTTCATCAGAAGACCTGAACAACCAATTCGGAAGCAATTCCAGCCAAAACAACCAATTACAGGCGCAATTCTTACATTCGGGTAAAACCAGAATAGCAATAGTAATTTTGACTTTTCTCATTCTACACTACTCCGATTGACCTGAAATTTTGTAGGCACCTCTAAAATGTCATTCCCTACAACTTTAATTTTTTAAGCCAAGGCCAATTCGGCCTCTAACTAGGAGCTATAAATTCGGGCAGAATGTAATTACCAAGAACCCTAATTTTCCAGATTTCTTCCAAAACAGAAATTGCTTGCAATTATACACTTTTTCCACCTTCTAGCTTCCTTAAATATCATTTCCAATCATCATACATGACCACATAATCATATCCATATGAAAACAGAAAAATCCCCAATAATTATAAAACTTCATCAATTCAACCAAAATCAAGATATAATCCATAAAAGTGCATCTTATACCACCACCAATCATGAATTGAACATCAATTAAGGGAGGAGAGTGGTTCTTCACAACTCACCTTAGCCATACAAGAGATAGAGCAACAAATCACCTTAGCTTTCCAAACAACTTCACAACCAAACTCAACTCCACCAAACTAAGAGGTTTTATGGAGTAATTGGAAGATTAATCGGTTTAATTGAAAGATTGGGCAAGATTGGAGACTGGAAAATTAAGAGCTTTTCTTACCTTTTTTGAGCAAGAGCATTCGGCCAAGAAGCTTGCAAAATGAAGAGATTTTTTGGCCAATTTTACTTAAATGGTAAAGTTATCAATAGTAGTCAAACTCAAGACTAAATCTTATGGTGACACTTGTCACCTTTAGGTTTAAAACTTATCTTTTTGTCTCTCCAATACAAATATCTTAACACCTTGTAAAATAATATCACTTAATACAAATTTCCAACAAGTTGTCAAAAATATAATGCATTTACCGCACTTGCGGGTCCCACGTCCAAAATACGCTCTTAATTTCTCAAAAACTAACCGATACTAGAAAAATCATTTTCAAAATATCTTTGCTCATAAACTTTATCTGGGGAATTTTTCTAATAAAGAAAATGTAGAAAAGACGGACGATTAAATAAAATAAACACTAGAAAATTAGAAAATTTCCGGGTTCTCACACTCATTCTTTTCGGGCCGTCACAATCTCCCCTCCTTAAAAGAATGTCGTCCTCGACATTCCATCTTGTACCAATCAAGTCGAGACATCCCGCAAGAATCACTAATATTGCAAACCAAACCCACAGTCCGACATCCTAAACTTCAAGCCTAGGATACACTACAGAGATCTGAAGCCTAAGCTCTGATACCAACTGTGACAGTTCTCAGGGTCACATCACGGGGTACCTATCAGCTTGCCACCCGCATGCGGGCATCCCCTACGGAGAGTTTCGCTTCGTGACTCTTCACGAACGAGAGGCTCGGGGCTTTTCCAGACGAAGGACTTAAAGTCCCAACTGTCGGCATATGGCTCTGATACCAACTGTGACGGCCCCACCTCCCCCTAAGGCGAACCAAAGGGTTCGGCGGGCCGCCTGCCCAGCTCTCGCCGGGACTCAGTCGTTCACTAAAGTCCTCAAATAAATTGCAAGAATAAACCTCAAATATTACAATATAAATCTCCAATATACATCAAATTCTCCAAAAATTACATGTCATAAACGAAGCGGAAACAATTCTCAACTATACATAAAATGATTTCCAAATCCAAATTGTACAAAACATAGGCCATCCAGTCACGTGCACAAGCACTACAAGTCCTTCCTTCGCCTTGAGCCCTGTGGAGGGGAATAAAATATTTTTGGGGTGAGCTAGAAGCTCAGCGAGTAACCAGTAAAATCAGTAATCAAATCGGTTTAACAATAGTTCATTTCAATGATGTCATAAATCAAATGATAAGTCCAGAAACAATTACAACATTTACAAAACATTAAATATGGAGTATCAATAATTCAAGAAACATGTACAATGGAAAGCGATAGTAACATTCATTAAAAGGATACGGTCCACATGGAGCTATTCGTTTGTTCGTTCGTTCCCCTGATTTTTCCCCTTATTCCTCCAATTGTTTAAAAATACATTTTTGTAAGTAGAATCCATCATTCATCCTTTTGTTCGTTCATCCCTTTTCCGGACGTTGACCGGATTCCACCCATCCGGACGTTGTCCGGACTCCACCCATCCGGACGTAGCCGGACTACAAGGTAATACTCGAGTATACCAAATTCACCCAGGGTCACCATATCGCCCGACCGAGTCCGCTTCTGGCTCGAGTCAATCGGTAACGAAGGGCAGTGGCCAGTTCAGCCAAACGGCTTACATTCATGCGCAACTAGCATTTAATCATTAATCATTGATTTTATTTAGGTCGAGTGCGATAAAGTACACACTCGCCTAGAAAACTCGTTTTAACAATTATTGAAAGCACTTAACACATTATCAATCAATAATAACAAGCCAATGAGTCAAGAAATACAGCAAACAAGGAACACTCATATGCAAGTACGCATGATATGCAAGAAAACAGTTCAAAAGTAACTTTGGAAACAGGTCAAAAGTAAATAAGACAAGAAAACAGTTCAAAAGTAACTTTGGAAACAGTTCAAAAGTAAATAATGCAGGAAACGGTTCATAATTAACTTTAGAAATAGTTTGAAGTCACTCACCTCCACGGCTCCGAAATCATCCATCATATAACATTGCCTTGCTCAAATCCAAGTCTTGGATCACAAACTCAATGCAAACAAATCCCTTCAAAGTTCGGACAGCACTTCCCTTGAATTTGCTAACTTTTCCAGCCATCATGGCTTCATTATTGCCTCATTCCAACCCAAAGGTACACACACAACAACAAGTTCATCCAATAGCCATTCAGCAAGCTCCAAGTAGTACTAGTACAAGTCAAGTTAGGAAAAAGTCCGGAAATGAAAGTTAAGCTCAAAACCAGAAAAATAGGTTTTGACGTCATTTTACGGTAATGGCACCAAAGGCGCTACGATTTTCGGATAAAGGTGCTGTAGACACCAAATTTTTGACTTTATTTTTTATTATTAGTTTTATTGATATTTATTTTAGTTTGGTTTTACTAATCTCTTTTTTAGACATTTTGACATTAAAAAAAAAGGAAAAAAAAAGTGAAAAATGATGAAAAAATGAAAAGAAAAATGAAAAATTGCAATTTTGCTGTTTGTTATTTCTAGTTTATTTATTTTCACCTGATGTTAATTAAATTGTTGGTTTTTACTTAATTTTATTATCATTTTGCTAAATTACTTTTAAAAAAAAAAAACAAAAAAAAAGACAGTCGCGGCAGGCACGCTGCATTTTTTGGCAGCTTGCAAGGGACGAATGCAGACTCATCGGATGGCCAAGAAAGAGGGTTTGAGAGGGATGATTTCTAGCCATTGAATACAGGGTTTTGGGGGTGGCTAGCCGGATATAAAAAGAAAGGGAACTGCAGCCGCAAAAGGGGAGGGGATCCGGAAGATAGAAAACATCAAGGGGAGAAGAGAGTGACGGCTGGGAAAATTTTTTTTGGGGAGAACAAAAGGGAAACAAGAGGGGTCATTGGCGGCTGTAGGGTAGAGAAGGAGAAAAACTGCAGCCAAGGAGGGGAGGTTTTCAGGCTAAACAAAACAGAGGGAGCATACGGCTGGGGTTTGAGCAAGAACTGAAAACAACTGAGAGAGAGCCGAGAGCGAGCGAGAGCTTGAGGGCTGAGAAAAGAGAGACCGGAAGGGAGAAAGGAAGAAAACCTGCAAGCAGGTTTTCGGCTGTGAAGGCAAGGGAGGAGAACGGCTGATGAAGGTTGGCGGCTGAAAGAAGCATAGCAGCGAACCTCGGGCAGTGACGGGGAAGAGAGCTTCGGTAGTAGCGACCGGAAGGAAAAGGAATACACAGAGCAGCCGCAACCCCAGAGTGTGACAGCCCCACCTTACCCTAAGGCGAACCAAAGGGTTCGGCGGACCGCCTGCCCAGCTCTTGCCAGGACTACGGAGTCGAATCACACAAATCTGATATTACACGAGATAGGACCCAAAAGAATTGAATGATTGAAAACCGCCAAGCTTAACAGTAACTTACCAAAATCACATGGAAAAAAAACATTTTCATATATACATGTCGCTAGGTTTACAATTCAGATGGAACCAGTGAAACGAAGTACATTTAGAGTTTGCCTTCCCCTCGAGGAGCTATACAAAAGAACAAAAGATTATCTAACTAGCTCAACTCGCTTTTAAAAATCATGATTTCCAAAAGAGGTTCCTGTAAGGAAAACAAAAGGAACAGAAAGGGGTGAGCTTGCGCTCAATGAGGTACCAGACATATAGCAGAAAAATCATGGCATTTCACATTTAACAAATCAGATACACATGCTAGATGTAAAGTAAAGTAACTAATGATTCACATAGGAAGGATACAGGTGGCTCTCAGGAGCCAAATTCCCATTTGCGTCACCGAAGCTTGATCGAAGTTGACACTCCGCCAACGTATATAGAACCAACGTCCGTAGACCCCTCTTTACACCGAATTCCGTTCACCAAACACCCCTTTACCGGGCCCGCTCACCGCAAACGAACAGAAATAGTAATACTCGAGTATACCCGGAATCAAGGGTTTCAATACCCAAAATCCCCGAACAGACTACCGTGGTTCGTTATCTAATCGTCCAGGCCCTTGCCGGCCCGACTCGAATAACTTAGCCACAGGATTGAGCTCATAGGTCATAGAAATCCGAACAGATGCAGACACAGATAGCAGATTCAAATTTTGCATGGTAAATTGGCATATGAACAGACAAGAGAACGAGTGTGATAAAGTACACCCTCGTCTCAAACAAATTAAACAGATTGCAGAGCAGAAATCAAGTTAAACAGCAATGGAGGGGAGTGGTACACTCACCGGCTCAACTTCAAAAGTTTTCACTTCAGATTGGCCTTAATCGCCAAGAAACCCTAAAATAATCAAAATAAACCAATTGAAGGTTTCATATCCAAATCGAGCAAACGGAATGCACAAGTGAGGCTCGACTACACGTCGTATGCCTTGCCAAATAAATACTAATGCAAGGGTGCAAAAACATGATTTTCTTGGAAACAAAAAGGTAACATGAAGACTTAGGCGCAAACAACCCAAAAGCCTTTCATTTCTACCAAAAGGCAAATCCAACTTAAAGGAACCAAACGGCCTAGAAAATCGGGCAGCACTTCCCCTAAATTTCTTACTTTTCCAGCCCTTAAGGCTTCACTATTACCTCAAATCAGTCCCAACATCTCACACAAAAGTCATCTCATTTCCCAAAAGCCGTTCACTAGGCTCAAAGTAGTACAAGTACAAAAGTTAGCTAGGAAATGATCGGAATGAAAACAAGCCTTAAAACTATTCAAATAAACACAATAAGATTCGTTTACAGGTCATAAACCAAGGCCAAGTATTACCAAAATAAGGTTCCATAAGAATATATAAGCATTAAAGGAAACCAGAAAATCCGGAAATGGAAATAAGCTTTAACCCAAGAAAACAGTTTTTGACGTCATTTTGCAGTTTTGGCACCAAAGACACTACGATTGTCGGATGAGGGTACAAGACCCACCATTTTGAAGCTAAAAGACAGGGCTACAACATCACAGAAGGTCACTCAGCCCAGTTTTGAGTGCAAACAGGTCAAAAATACAAGATACTTCATCAACAACGTAAAACAGATTCACCAAAATGCATTCAAGCGGAAACATCATAACTCAGGCTCTACAAGTCCAAATCCAGAAATTCCAAAACCTTTTGAAATCTAAGAAACAGGGCTAAATTGCATCAGAAGACCTCAATAACCAATTCGGAAGTAATTCCAGCCAAAACAACCAATTACAGTCGCAAATCCCAATTTCGGGTAAACCAGAACAGCAATAGTAATTTCAACTTTTCTCACTCTACACAACTCCGATTGACCTGAGATTTTGTAGGCACCTCTAAAATGTTATTCTATACAACTTTTATGTTTTGATCTAAGGCCAATTCGGCCTCTATCTAGGACCTAAAAATTCGGACAGAATGTTTATCACAAAACCCTCACTTTTCAATTTTTGGTCCAAAACAGAAATTGGTTGCAATTAATCACTTTTCCCACCTCATAGAGTCCTTAAACATCATTTCCAATCATCAAACATAGCCACACAATCATGCTTATATTAAAACAGAAAATTCCCCAAAAATAATAAAACTTCATTATTTCAACCACAAATCAAGAATTAATCCATAAACTTGCATCTTATACAACCACTAAGCATGCTTTAAGCATCAATTAAAGGAGGAGGGTGGTTCTACACAACTTACCTTTAAAACAAGAGAGAGAGAGCTATGGGTCACCTTAACTTTCCAAACAACTTCACACACCAACTCACAATCACTACTTGAAGAGGTTTTATGGAAGGAATTCAAGACTAAACGGTTAGTTTGTGAGATTGGACAAGATTGGAGCAAGAAACTTGGAAGCTTTTCTTTCTTTTCTTGTAAGAGGAGGTTCGGCCAAGCTTGAAGGAAAAATGGAAGATTTTTGGTCAATTTTGATATTAATTTGGTAAAGGCATGAATAGTGGTCAAATGGCAAGACTAACTCTTATGGTAACACTTGTCACCTTTTATTAAATATCTACCTAACTTGTCTCCCTCATATCAATCCACTTAGCACCCTCTACTTATCTCCTAACACCCGGTAAAATAATTCCAGTATTCAAAACTTAATCTAGATGGCCGAAATTTTCCGAACTTTTCGCACTAGTGGGTCCCACGTCCAAAATACGCTCTTAGTTTCTCAAAATCTATTCGATACTAGAAAAATCATCTAAAAACTATATTTACTCATAAAATTTATCTAGAAAATTTTCCGGATACAGAAAGTGCAGAAAACAAGCCATTGAAAACAAGAAAACCGAGAAATATAATAAAACCTAGAAAATGGAAAAATTACGGGTTCTCACACAGAGGATCTTATCGTCGACATTGGCTGAAGTGGTGGCACAGTCATTTCTACTGCTACTCTCCTTCTATTGCCGTGCACACCATCACCACCGGCAAAATCTTCACCAAGGTATTCCAGTCATGATTTCCTGCAAAGTTTGGATTTTTCTATTTGTTCTTGTTTGATTTATGGTTAAGGAATGCATGGGGATTAGGCCTAGGTTTCAGGGATGGTAGTTCGGGGGATATATGATGAATCCATGAAGCTTTCATTCGATGTTTATGGCTGATTTTGGTGCATTTGAACAAGTAAATCCAGAAAATGGCGTAAAACTTTGGGCAATTCTGATTGCTGTTTCTTCTAGCTGTGTACGTGTGGCAGTACCTTGTTGCTGTTTTCTTGCTGTTCTCCTTTCCATTTTATTCTTAGCACCTTGCTTGCTGTTATGATTGGGCCTTATAATGTTTTTTGAAGTTCTGAGTTAGGGTCAGTGAACGTTTATATTTCCTTGCGCTGTTGCTGAATCTCGATTGGGGTTGGGTGAATCTGTTCATGTTGCTTTGCTGCATCTTATGTCCCATTCCCTTATTAGAATTTCCGGGGGATAAACCTTTGCATTTGGGTAGTGATTAGCAATCTGGGTAGGAAGCTATAGCATTGAGGTTTGGGTGGACAAGTCACTAAGCATTCATTCCCATTGCTTCGCATGATCATCTTTCGCTTTTGCAGCAGAAAATTTGCTTCGTTACTTCGCAGGCTCCTGTTGCTTGGTTGTTTCTTTTGTTGCATTGTAAAGCAAGTAGATTAGGTGGTGGCTTGCTGTTTTGTGCGAATTACATTCGGTTTGGGATTGTCAAATGCGTAGAGTTTGTTTGAGTTTTCACACACAAACATATCTAAGCTGAAGTAGAAAAAGCTGCTGCATTCGTTTCTATACCTCTGCTGTTTTTCTTCGCAACAGCTCGTCAAGTGAGCTTCGTCATCTAATGTGCTGGTTAATCTTGTTCTGAAAAGGAAGAAATTGGATAAGTAGTGTTTGAGTTTGCATGCTTAGGGTCTAAAATACTTGCATCATGATCGAACACCTTGCTGAAAAGCAAACAAGCAGGCTACCGAAACCATTTCTGCACTTATTTTTCAGAATTTTGGTATGATATATTTCCATGTTTTCTGGTCATTTGGATTGAGATCATTATGTAGTCTGTTACTTGGCTTAAAATTGTGATGTTGGTTTGAAAACTATCCAATCAAGGTTGTGCTCAAAATCTGGCTGTGAACAAACGAAATTGCAGCAGAAAATTGCAGCAAACTTCATTTTTGCTTGTTGTGTGTTTTAGATTGTTTGAAGGGTTTGATTCGCTTGTTGCTGGAAGTGTTTGATGTTTGAACGATAGTTGTTTCACATGCTACCACATCGGATATCATGGAGTTATACTGCAAAGCTTTGTTAAGTGGCAGATGATCTAACAACAAGTTGGCCAGCCATTTTTGCATGAAAATTCTTCCAATTATTTGCATTGTTAAGGGATGTTAGCCTTGTTTAAATTAGAATAACTTCAAAGCTATTGTATGAATCCTCTTTGCTGAAATGAGGGAACCTTGTGCGTGAAGATGTGCAGCAGAATATTGCCGAGAGCTTCATCAATTGCTGAAGCTCTATTGTAAAATGTTTGCCCACGTAGCTTGCATGAACTTGCATGGAAATTTTCTAAAACTGCACTTTGACCCCCCAAGTTCCTTTGTTTCACTATGACCCAACCAATTGAATAATTTCATCAATTTGATCCTTCACAGTTTTGATTTTGTAACTTCATTGCTTGTTTGCTTTAATTAAATTGCCATAGTTTGTTTAATTGCATTTAGTTCGTGACTTTAGGGGCTTTATGATCAAGTGAGCTTTGTTTTGCACATTTCTTTTAATTTTTCCAAATAAATTGGTACCTTGACCATTTCTTTTATTTTGGAGGATAAATAAGTGATTTCACTCCATTTAAGGCATCGATTCAAGGGAGGTACACTCTATCCCTTATTTGCACTTTATTTGACCCTACGTGCTCCTACGTGTTATGTGAATATGCATGTCTACTTTACTTGATTTCCTTGCTTTTCCTTAATTCCTTTCATTCATTTACTTTTGCTTTTTATTTAAGTTATTCTTTATGGGGTATGTGTACACCTCTTGGCTTGTAATAGATAGGGCTTGGAGAGCATTTTGGTCCATTTTCCCCCTTCCCCTTTTGATTGATTGTTTGCTTTTGTTGCAACATGTTAATTTGCTTTATTAGGCTCTTGCATTTAGTCGAGCATGCTAAGTGTTATGTGCTATGTGTTTATAGGTGATTGACATGTCTATTCGCTTTCCATAGCCATGCATGAACATGATGGATGAATGTACGTCACCACACTAGTCCAACGCTAGTTGTGGCCCCCTTTCCCGTCACCACACTAGTCCAACGCTAGTTGTGGCTCATTGTTCCGTTTTCCACTAGTCCAATGCTAGTAGGAATTCCTAGATATGGGCTAGTCCAACGCTAGACCCTTAGGTATCTCTTCTTGTTAGTACACATTTGCATGTTTCACTTCATTTCATGCATTTTTCCTAGTTTCTCTAGCATTTGGCATGCCCCTCCTAGCCTTTCCCCTTCATTTTAGGCCTTTTGCATCCTCATGCTAGTTATAGGGTACATTTGCTTGAGAGTCCCCTTTCGATAAGGGAAACGAGCGAGTTTGGCTACAAAATAGCCTTAGCACGCTAGTTCTTCCTTCTAATCCAAGGGAAAATCAAAGTCGTAAAGTTAGGAGTCCTTCCCGTGCCCGACCTGATGCATTCCCTTAAGGTCATACACTTGCATTCTTTTTATACCACATCCACACTCTTTTAGCCACATTTTCTCACTATTTAGAGTTTTTCTCAATCTACACTTTCTCACCACTTTCTTCCTATCACTTATTTACTTTTCCATCTCACAAATGGCACCCAATTGCACTTATATGTATCTACTATTTTATTTTCATCCACTAGCACACAAACACTTTTATTTTCTCAAATTGCACACATGCACTTGCCTTACATTTGCACACATGCACGTTTTCTTACATTTTCACACTTGCACTCCCATTTGAGTCTTCATTTGCATCATTCGCGACCTCTATGAGGACTTTCCTTATTGGCCACCACAACTCATGTGGTTGGGACCAAAAAGCTTCATAAGAGACATTTTAGATTTAGGATTGCATTTCTTTTTTCATATCCATTAGTCATATCCAACATGCGAAACATACTTTGGGTAGAAAAAATTAGGAAAAGAAGGGCTATGTCACGCAACTAGCCTTTGCTATGGTAAAGGAGTGCCTTAGGCTTTGCCTTTGCCTTCTCTCTTATCAAATGTGACCCCCGATCCCTCGCTTTGGTTACGTAGACCTAAAAGTTCTAAAAAAGGGTTTTGTTTACCTTTTTTTCAAAAAATCACTTTTTGGGTGACTTGGTACACCCTAACTCTATACCAAGTGGCGACTCCATTTTCCATTCAAAAACCCTTTTTGAACTTTGTTTGGCCAAATCGTCGCATTTTCAAGTCCCACGGCCTTTTATTTTCACGTTCACACACGTTCACATTCCACTACTCACACATCATCATCAAAAGTGGGGCGCGACAGTTGGCGACTCCACTGGGGACGTCCTAAGTGGGTCCAAGCACTTGATTTGGCTATTCTTTTCCCTTTTCTACCCTTTTTATGCATAGCATTTGGATGTTAGTGGTGCATTTTCCATTTTTAGGGCCTTTTGCCTCGCGCGCGCGTATCAAACTATTCCCTCACTCACGTATGTATGATTGATTGGTTGGATGTATGTTGTACTTGTTTTATCTCGCGCTTTGCATTGCATTTGGGGGGGGTATGTGTCACCTTTAAAGTCTCGCGTTGGTTCTCAACCCCTTCCCTCAAAATAGGGAACACTTCATACGTGCACGTTTATTTACTGTTATCTCATTTTATTTTATTTTCGTGGGCTCTTTCCCACACCGCCTTGTAGGACTAGGAATGGTTTCTCTAGGTATGTGGATGGTGTGCTCTGCGCCCATAACAATACCTAGGGGACCGCTCGAGCCACCGACCAAGGGTCTTGGAATTGATGATCCATTCCCGTAGGTCTGAAGGCTTGGGGACCTTTTTAAACCTTATCGAGTATAGTTGCATTAGTGAACCCCAGTCTCATGCATCCATGTTAGAGTTTGCCTAGGTTAGAGTCAGCCTCACCATTTTTTAAGCACATTAGGCACGAGGGAAGGGGTTCCACCCCTTTTACTTACTTTTATTGTATCTCTTTTCTTAATTGCTCCCAATGTGTTATGTGTACTATCAATTGCACTAACCACTCTTTTGTTTTCTTGGCTTGCATTCATGTGCCTTAGCAATAAGAGGCCTCTCTGGCACTCTTTTAGTGACTTACCCACTAGATAACTCACATGTTTAAGTTTCAGTCATTACACTTAATTTTCAATAAGTACATTTCATTTTAGACATTTACCCTCCCCGATGCATTATTTATGTCCTTTAGGCCATATTTGTCACATATTTACATCGCTTTAATAAATGGCATCATCATAAACCATAGAAAGGGAATGCCATCTAGGGGATCCCGTGTTAGGAATAAACCGCCTTGTGTTTCAGATATTTAATCCACGGAGACTTTCACGTTTATATTTTTGTACCATCCAAAGGGGTAGTGCACAAGGTAGGGTAGGATCCGATCATTTTCATAGAGCGATCTTTGGAATATGAGCGTTTAATAATCACTTTTTGGCCATTTTATCAAACTGGTAAAAATCCCTTGCAAAAAGGACATTAATTCGAAGAAATTCACAAACAATTCCTCGCCATTGAGACGATAAATAAACTGAGGCCAAAATTTGATTTTAGAAAGCTCATAGAATAATGCATCTCAATAATTTTGAAATCACCAATGGCCGGACAATTCAATCAATCCATTTTGCCAATTCATTCATTTTAAGACAATATAGTTGATTTTGAATAAATCGTCAGTTCCGTTCAATTTCATTGGACCAGTTTACCCTTTTTAGGGTGATCTAGTCAATTTTTAAATCATCCGATCCATTTGACCAGTTTACCTATCTTTAGGACAGTTCGGTAGATTTTGAATAAATCATCATTTCACTCGATCTGTTTGATCAATTAATTTCATTCAATTCATTTGATTAGTTGAAGGCATTTCTAGGGCGATCCATTCAATTTTTATAAATAATCAAATTTCATTCAATGAATTTGATCATTTTACCCCTTTTGACACGCCATGCGTCGATCAAAATAAGCAATTCATTCGGACTTTGTCCTCATTTTTTTAGGACGAATGTTTCTTCTCACTCCAAATTGGCCAAATTTTTCAAATCATTTTTCACTCAATCAATTGATCGGATTCATCAGGTATGGTATAGTGCCTACCTTAGAGGATTGCATTTTCATGCTAGGCCTACCCTTGGCATAAAAGGGTTCCCCCATAGGACATGCATACCGATTTTATATTCTTGATTACTAACTCTGGGTATTTTTCTTTTGTTTTCCCCCTCCCCTGCATTCATAAAAATTTCATAAAACGTGAAAACATGAAAATAAAGTGTGAAAACAATTCTGATCTGATAAAGTTTGAAAATTACATGTATTACTTGATTCTTGGGCAGACCCTGCAATGTGAATTTGAAAATTCATCTAAAAACGCTTGTGTAAAACATTTAAGAGATTTCTTTGCTCAAAGGGAGAAGGGGGCTATTAAGAGGGAAAGTGTGTATACATGTGTAAAGGAGTTCCTTAGACTGTTTTTCATATGTATTACTTTTTAAATTTTTCAAGCAATGGCAATAATGAACCTTTTGTTCAGACAATTATTTGTGTACATTTCATTCTTTATTGAGCTCATTAAGAGATTTCATGATGAATTTTGAGAAAATAAGACCGAATTGAGAGTTTTTTTCAACCTCCAGCCTGAAAATTCGCAAGTGTATGCTTTCTAAAATCCTTGTGTACACTAGATTGGTGATCCGAGCTACACAATAAGAGTGCTCAAAATTGAAAGAGGTCACTCAGAAGGCCCAAGAGATACATTTCTCCTTCACTTAACCCCAAAATAAAATCAGTCACATTGATTGATAAATTACAAATTGGGGCAACTTTTGCTTGAAAATGGTCAAGGTGTCTAATCTGGTTCAATCACATCTAAGTGAAAGCAAAAATGTGCATTATCCTTGTTTGTTTTGAAAATTTGGAATGACACTTCGAGCATTCGTTTCACTACCTATACAGATTTTATCATTTGCTCTCCCATTCGAGCCTTTGAAAGAATAGTTTCGTTTCAAATAAGAGCCCTAATGATCACTACCCTATATTGAAAAATTTTCAAACATCAAAAAGGGAATGGATTTTCAATAACCATTTCGTTACTTTGGTTGTCATGAGGTGTAAGAATGATGCTTTGGCCGTCGTTTCTACAACCTAAACACTGATCATCCCTTGCATCCTCATTTGAGCTAAAATGGGTGGTTCTTTTCAAAGCACTTACGATCGTACCCCACATTGGGGAGGGAGATTGGAGATTTTTTTCAAAAAGGGGAAAAACAATAATGCTAGAATAAGGAGGGAACCGTAAATTGGAGAAATTTGATTCCACTTGGGTTCCAATTTTGAAAAAAAAGAAAGAAGAAAAGGAAGAGTTTTGTCCGCGTGAATCGCCAATGTTTCACAAATATGGATGAACAAGGGTCTTCCTCAGTCAGTTAATTCAGATACATGCAAGAAATTTCGCATCAATGAAAGTTTCCTTTCAGGGTTATTATAAGGAACGGAATACAAGTCAGGCCATCTTCTTTTTCCAATCAAACATTCTATCCCTAGTTATCCCTTTTGAGCCTTCAGAATAGAATACTTCATTTGGCAACCCCTGAGAATCGCAAACCCCACACTGGGGCAAGTTTGAGTTGGAAAAGAAAAATTTCAAGAAGTGAAAAGGTGAAAAGCAACAAAATCAAAAACAAAAGAAGAAAAGAGAACCTCAGTTCAAAAATAAACTGGGGCAAATTTCAAAGAATGGCAAAAGGCCGAAAAGTCAAAAGAAAAAAGAAAATGAAAGAGAAAAGCCTCAAGTGAGCATAAACTGGGGCAAATTCTGATTTAACCCTAAAATAGGGTTGACGCAACAATGCGATCTCAGATTTTTCAAACCGCTTTTGAAATCCGCTTTCAAGCCTTAACTTTTCTAAGCACCCCACCTGACCCCATTACAAAGCCGAAAGTCCTGACTTCTGTTCTTTGCAAGGGCCTTGTCAAGAAAATTTCTGATGCCGAAAATTTTAGCTGTATTTCTGAATTGCTTGGATATGGGGTTGACGTTACTCACCATGAGAAAACCCACCAGGTCGAGGAAAAGAAGGAAAAGAAAAGCGAAAAAACAAAGCAAGAAAAGTAAATGCAAAAATCGACTCTGAAATCCCTGGTGAATGAGAAAAATGCAAACAAAGTCTGAGATCTTTGAGTTCAAAATAGGGGCAATTTTGGAAAAATGCGATCTTCGGTGCAATGTCCTTGAAAGTCTTATTTTTTAACTATCATTCCCAAGCCAAATTACAAGCTAATAAAGTCCATCGTTGACTTATTCCTTCATGACAACTCAAAACAAAGGTCATGCTTCTAAGGAGTCCATCAGTCATTCGTGATCAAAAGGCTATGACCAGTTTTCACATGTTTAGCAGCTATCGTTTCCATCCAAATTGTTGCAAGCCTATAAAGCTCATAGGTGGACTACGTTTTCTTAAGAAATAAGGGTGACAAACTCTTTGCTTTCACTGAGATGTGGTATTGAAGGGATTACATACCATTTGGGCACAAGAATAAGACAAATCTTGACCTCCCATTTCCAAATCAGACATAACACCCATTACCCAAAGCATCGATGCTAAAGTGAGGAAGAAATCTTCTGAAATTTGGCGTTATTCTGAGAAATTCATCATGAAATTTCTGCATGAGCTCAAGCTCAATGTTCAAATGATTACTTTCTAAATTTTGGAAAGTGCGATTTCTCTTTGATCAAATAAATGGGGAATCATCTGAACAAATTTTTGCAATCAAATGGACCCACACTGGGGCAAATTCTTTTATTTGTAAGATTTCGCAAAATAGGCCCACACTGGGGCAAATTTTTTATAGTTCGTTTGAGGACTTCGTCAAAGAGCCAAGTAATGTACTTTCAAATCAATCACACTGCTCTTCCCATGAGTAGTAGTGGCATTAATTTTTAAAATAATTTAAGTGCATGTTTACTTTGGCAAGCCCCCTGTGCAGGCATCCATGGCCGAAATCGACGAAGGGGCGTAAGTCAGAATCTAACGAATCAATGCCTCAAGGAGGAGCCACCATGCTGTAATGCAAATCAATTGATCAGTTGCGCAATAATTGGTGGAAACTGGGGAAAATTATTTTTTGCAAAGATTCTCAAAAAATTAAACTTGAAATTAATTGCTTGTTCCTTGACAAATTTCAATTTGAACTTAGCGCCCGCCGCGCACCCTTCCATTCCCCATTCTTGACAACCACATTGAATTCACTGACTTCAACCACCGTTAGCATCGAGTCTATCTCACTAACGTGTGCGTTTTCACTCTACCACCGTTAGCATCGAGTCTATCTCACTAACGTGTGCGTTTTCATTCCACCACCGTTAGTATCGAGTCTATCTCACTAACGTGTGCGTTTTCGTCCACCACCGTTAGCATCGAGTCTATCTCACTAACGTGTGCGTTTTCGCCCTACCACCGTTAGCATCGAGTCTATCTCATTAACGTGTGCGTTTTCACTCTACCACCGTTAGCATCGAGTCTATCTCACTAACGTGTGCGTTTTCATTCCACCACCGTTAGCATCGAGTCTATCTCACTAACGTGTGCGTTTTCATTCACCACCGTTAGCCGCATCGAGTCTATCTCACTAACGCGTGCGTTTTCATTCCACCACCGTTAGCATCGAGTCTATCTCACTAACGTGTGCGTTTTCGTCCACCACCATTAGCATCGAGTCTATCTCACTAACGTGTGCGTTTTCGCCCTACCACCGTTAGCATCGAGTCTATCACACTAACGTGTGCGTTTTGTCCACCACCGTTAGCATCGAGTCTATCTCACTAACGTGTGCGTTTTCGCCCTACCACCGTTAGCATCGAGTCTATCTCACTAACGTGTGCGTTTTCACCCTACCACCGTTAGCATCGAGTTTATCTCACTAACGTGTGTGTTTCATTCTGCCACCGTTAGCATCGAGTTTACCTCACTAACGTGTGTGTTTTATTCCAACCTCGGCAGAACTGGGTTCTATCCCGTTGGCCGCTTATATCACGTTGGAACTGGGTTTTGTCCCGCCAACCTCGGCAGAACTGGGTTCTATCCCGCTGGCCGCTTATATCACGTTGGAACTGGGTTTTATCCCGCCAACCTCGGCAGAACTGGGTTCTATCCCGCTGATCGCTTATATCACGTTGGAACTGGGTTTTATCCCGCCAACGTCACCAACATCACGTTGGGCCTGGATTTCGTGCCGCCAACTTCACAAAAATCACGTTGGGCCTGGACTTGGTGCCGCCAACATCGCAAAGACCACGTTGGGCCTGGATTTTACGCCGCCAATCTCACAAAGTTCACGTTGGGCCTGGATTTCGCGCCGCCAACCTCGCAAACATCACGTTGGGCTTGGTTTTCGTGCCACCAACTTCACAAAGATCACGTTGGGCCTGGATTTTGGGCCGCCAATCTCACAAGAATCACGTTGGGCTTGGATTTTGTACCACCAACTAAGGTAGGCTCTGGTTTAATCCCACTGACCAATTCATCACTGGGGCAAATTTTCGAATAATTTTTCGAGCAAGTCTTACACAGTCTCTTCATACCTACCAGCATTTCATTTTCATCGCCACTAGCCGTGGGTCAGTCCCACTAGTGAGCGTTTCACTTTTCATCGCCACTAGCCGTGGGTCAGTCCCACTAGTGTGCATCATGATTTTTAAATTTCTGTCCGGGTCTATCCCGTGGGTCTATCCCATTTACATCCCGTGGGTCTATCCCATTTACTTTTCAGTTCGGGTCAGTCCCGTTTTAATTTCCTGTTCGGGTCAGTCCCGTTTAAATTTCTTGTTCGGTCAGTCCTGTTTTTAAATTTCTTGTTCGGGCCAGTCCCGTTTTAAATTCCTGTTCGGGTCAGTCCCATTTTAAATTCCTGTTCGGGTCTGTCCCGTTTTAAATTCTCGTTCGGGTCAGTCCCGTTTAAATTTCCTGTTCGGGTCAGTCCCGTTTTAATTTCCTGTTCGGGTCAGTCCCGTTTTAATTTCCTGTTCGGGCCAGTCCCGTTTTTTAAATTTCTTGTTCGGGCCAGTCCCGTTTTAAATTCCTGTTCGGGTCAGTCCCGTTTAAATTTCTGTTCGGGTCAGTCCCGTTTAAATTCCTGTTCGGGTCAGTCCCGTTTTAAATTCCTGTTCGGGTCAGTCGTTTAAAGTCCCGTTTAAATTTCTTGTTCGGGTCAGTCCCGTTTTAAATTCCTGTTTGGGTCAATCCCATTTCAACATTTTGATAAAGAAATCAGTCCTCGTTTCAAGGGCGGCAATCGTTGGAATCATTCGCAGCCGAATAATGCAGGTAAGTATTTGGTGTCTACTTCTTTGTCTCAAGTTTCTCCAAAACTCAGACAAAGAGGGGCAAACTGTAGACACCAAATTGTTGACTTTATTTTTCATTATTAGTTTTATTGATATTTATTTTAGTTTGGTTTTACTAATCTCATTTTTAGACATTTTGGCATTAAAAAAAAAAGGAAAAAAAAAGTGAAAAATGATGAAAAAATGAAAAGAAAAATGAAAAATTGCAATTTTGCTGTTTATTATTTCTAGTTTATTTATTGTTACCTGATGTTAATTAAATTGTTGGTTTTTACTTAATTTTATTATCATTTTGCTAAATTACTTATAAAAAAAAAAAAAAAAGACAGTCGCGGCAGGCACGCTGCATTTTTTGGAAGCTTGCAAGGGATGAATGCAGACTCATCGGATGGCCAAGAAAGAGGGTTTGAGAGGGATGATTTCTAGCCATTGAATACAGGGTTTTGGGGGTGGCTAGCCGGATATAAAAAGAAAGGGAACTGCAGCCGCAAAAGGGGAGGGGATCCGGAAGATAGAAAACATCATGGGGAGAAGAGAGTGACGGCTGGGAAAAATTTTTTTGGGGAGAACAAAAGGGAAACAAGAGGGGTCGTTGGCGGCTATAGGGTAGAGAAGGAGAAAAACCGCAGCCAAGGAGGGGAGGTTTTCAGGCTAAACAAAACAGAGGGAGCATACGGCTGGGGTTTGAGCAAGAACTGAAAACAACTGAGAGAGAGCCGAGAGCGAGCGAGAGCTTGAGGGCTGAGAAAAGAGAGACCGGAAGGGAGAAAGGAAGAAAGGAAGAAAACCTGCAAGCAGGTTTTCGGCTGTGAAGGCAAGGGAGGAGAACGGCTGATGAAGGTTGGCGGCTGAAAGAAGCAGAGCAGCGAACCTCGGGCAGTGACGGGGAAGAGAGCTTCGGTAGTAGCGACCGGAAGGAAAAGGAATACACAGAGCAGCCGCAACCCCAGAGGATCTTATCGTCGACATTGGCTGAAGTGGTGGCGCAGTCATTTCTGCTGCTACACTCCTTCTATTGCCGTGCACACCATCACCACCGGCAAAATCTTCACCAAGGTATTCCAGTCATGATTTCCTGCAAAGTTTGGATTTTTCTATTTGTTCTTGTTTGATTTATGGTTAAGGAATGCATGGGGATTAGGCCTAGGTTTCAGGGATGGTAGTTCGGGGGATATATGATGAATCCATGAAGCTTTCATTCGATGTTTATGGCTGATTTTGGTGCATTTGAACAAGTAAATCCAGAAAATGGCGTAAAACTTTGGGCAATTCTGATTGCTGTTTCTTCTAGCTGTGTACGTGTGGCAGTACCTTGTTGTTGTTTTCTTGCTGTTCTCCTTTCCATTTTATTCTTAGCACCTTGCTTGCTGTTATGATTGGGCCTTATAATGTTTTTTGAAGTTCTGAGTTAGGGTCAGTGAACGTTTATATTTCCGTGCGCTATTGCTGAATCTCGATTGGGGTTGGGTGAATCTGTTCATGTTGCTTTGCTGCATCTTCATGTCCCATTCCCTTATTAGAATTTCCGGGGGATAAACCTTTGCATTTGGGTAGTGATTAGCATTCTGGGTAGGAAACTATAGCATTGAGGTTTGGGTGGACAAGTCACTAAGCATTCATTCCCATTGCTTCGCATGATCATCTTTCGCTTTTGCAGCAGAAAATTTGCTTCGTTACTTCGCAGGCTCCTGTTGCTTGGTTGTTTCTTTTATTGCATTGTAAAGCAAGTAGATTAGGTGGTGGCTTTCGGTTTTGTGCGAATTACATTCGGTTTGGGATTGTCAAATGCGTAGAGTTTGTTTGAGTTTTCACACACAAGCATATCTAGGCTGAAGTAGAAAAAGCTGCTGCATTCGTTTCTATACCTCTGCTGTTTTTCTTCGCAACAGCTCGTCAAGTGAGCTTCGTCATCTAATGTGCTGGTTAATCTTGTTCTGAAAAGGAAGAAATTGGATAAGTAGTGTTTGAGTTTGCATGCTTAGGGTCTAAAATACTTGCATCATGATCGAACACCTTGCTGAAAAGCAAACAAGCAGGCTACCGAAACCATTTCTGCACTTATTTTTCAGAATTTTGGTATGATATATTTCCATGTTTTCTGGTCATTTGGATTGGGATCATTATGTAGTCTGTTACTTGGCTTAAAGTTGTGATGTTGGTTTGAAAACTATCCAATCAAGGTTGTGCTCAAAATCTGGTTGTGAACAAACGAAATTGCAGCAAACTTCATTTTTGCTTGTTGTGTGTTTTAGATTGTTTGAAGGGTTTGATTCGCTTGTTGCTGGAAGTGTTTGATGTTTGAACGATAGTTGTTTCACATGCTACCACATCGGATATCATGGAGTTATACTGCAAAGCTTTGTTAAGTGGCAGATGATCTAACAACAAGTTGGCCAGCCATTTTTGCATGAAAATTCTTCCAATTATTTGCATTGTTAAGGGATGTTAGCCTTGTTTAAATTAGAGTAACTTCAAAGCTATTGTATGAATCCTCTTTGCTGAAATGAGGGAACCTTGTGCGTGAAGATGTGCAGCAGAATATTGCCGAGAGCTTCATCAATTGCTGAAGCTCTATTGTAAAATGTTTGCCCACGTAGCTTGCATGAACTTGCATGGAAATTTTCTAAAACTGCACTTTGACCCCCCAAGTTCCCCTTTGTTTCACTATGACCCAACCAATTGAATAATTTCATCAATTTGATCCTTCACAGTTTTGATTTTGTAACTTCATTGCTTGTTTGCTTTAATTAAATTGCCATAGTTTGTTTAATTGCATTTAGTTCGTGACTTTAGGGGCTTTATGATCAAGTGAGCTTTGTTTTGCACATTTCTTTTAATTTTTCCAAATAAATTGGTACCTTGACCATTTCTTTTATTTTGGAGGATAAATAAGTGATTTCACTCCATTTAAGGCATCGATTCAAGGGAGGTACACTCTATCCCTTATTTGCACTTTATTTGACCCTACGTGCTCCTACGTGTTATGTGAATATGCATGTCTACTTTACTTGATTTCCTTGCTTTTCCTTAATTCCTTTCATTCATTTACTTTTGCTTTTTATTTAAGTTATTCTTTATGGGGTATGTGTACACCTCTTGGCTTGTAATAGATAGGGCTTGGAGAGCATTTTGGTCCATTTTCCCCCTTCCCCTTTTGATTGATTGTTTGCTTTTGTTGCAACATGTTAATTTGCTTTATTAGGCTCTTGCATTTAGTCGAGCATGCTAAGTGTTATGTGCTATGTGTTTATAGGTGATTGACATGTCTATTCGCTTTCCATAGCCATGCATGAACATGATGGATGAATATACGTCACCACACTAGTCCAACGCTAGTTGTGGCCCCCTTTCCCGTCACCACACTAGTCCAACGCTAGTTGTGGCTCATTGTTCCGTTTTCCACTAGTCCAATGCTAGTAGGAATTCCTAGATATGGGCTAGTCCAACGCTAGACCCTTAGGTATCTCTTCTTGTTAGTACACATTTGCATGTTTCACTTCATTTCATGCATTTTTCCTAGTTTCTCTAGCATTTGGCATGCCCCTCCTAGCCTTTCCCCTTCATTTTAGGCCTTTTGCATCCTCATGCTAGTTATAGGGTACATTTGCTTGAGAGTCCCCTTTTGATAAGTGAAACGAGCGAGTTTGGCTACAAAATAGCCTTAGCACGCTAGTTCTTCCTTCTAATCCAAGGGAAAATCAAAGTCGTAAAGTTAGGAGTCCTTCCCGTGCCCGACCTGATGCATTCCCTTAAGGTCATACACTTGCATTCTTTTTATACCACATCCACACTCTTTTAGCCACATTTTCTCACTATTTAGAGTTTTTCTCAATCTACACTTTCTCACCACTTTCTTCCTATCACTTATTTACTTTTCCATCTCACAAATGGCACCCAATTGCACTTATATGTATCTACTATTTTATTTTCATCCACTAGCACACAAACACTTTTATTTTCTCAAATTGCACACATGCACTTGCCTTACATTTGCACACATGCACGTTTTCTTACATTTTCACACTTGCACTCCCATTTGAGTCTTCATTTGCATCATTCGCGACCTCTATGAGGACTTTCCTTATTGGCCACCACAACTCATGTGGTTGGGACCAAAAAGCTTCATAAGAGACATTTTAGATTTAGGATTGCATTTCTTTTTTCATATCCATTAGTCATATCCAACATGCGAAACATACTTTGGGTAGAAAAAATTAGGAAAAGAAGGGCTAAGTCACGCAACTAGCCTTTGCTAGGGTAAGGAGTGCCTTAGGCTTTGCCTTTGCCTTCTCCTTATCAAATGTGACCCCCGATCCCTCGCTTTGGTTACGTAGACCTAAAAGTTCTAAAAAAGGGTTTTGTTTACCTTTTTTTCAAAAAATCACTTTTTGGGTGACTTGGTACACCCTAACTCTATACCAAGTGGCGACTCCATTTTCTATTCAAAAACCCTTTTTAACTTTGTTTGGCCAAATCGTCGCATTTTCAAGTCCCACGGCCTTTTATTTTCACGTTCACACACGTTCACATTCCACTACTCACACATCATCATCAAAAGTGGGGCACGACAGGTGCAAGACCCACCGTTTCGAAGCTAAAAGACAGGGATACAATATTTCAGAAGGTCACTCAACCTAGTTTCGAGTGTAACCAGGTCAAAAATGCAAGATACCATACTTCACAACTAGCATTTAATCATTAATCATTGATTTTATTTAGGTCGAGTGCGATAAAGTACACACTCGCCTAGAAAACTCGTTTTAACAATTATTGAAAGCACTTAACACATTATCAATCAATAATAACAAGCCAATGAGTCAAAAAATACAGCAAACAAGGAACACTCATATGCAAGTACGAATGATATGCAAGAAAACAGTTCAAAAGTAACTTTAGAAACAGGTCAAAAGTAAATAAGACAAGAAAACAGTTCAAAAGTAAATAATGCAGGAAACGGTTCATAATTAACTTTAGAAATAGTTTGAAGTCACTCACCTCCACGGCTCCGAAATCATCCAGCATATAACATTGCCTTGCTCAAATCCAAGTCTTGGATCACAAACTCAATGCAAACAAATCCCTTCAAAGTTCGGACAGCACTTCCCCTGAATTTGCTAACTTTTCCAGCCATCATGGCTTCATTATTTCCTCATTCCAACCCAAAGGTACACACACAACAACAAGTTCATCCAATAGCCATTCAACAAGCTCCAAGTAGTACTAGTACAAGTCAAGCTAGGGAAAAGTCCGGAAATGAAAGTTAAGCTCAAAACCAGAAAAACAGGTTTTGACGTCATTTTACGGTAATGGCACCAAAGGCGCTACGATTTTCGGATAAAGGTGCAAGACCCACCGTTTCGAAGCTAAAAGATAGGGATACAATATTTCAGAAGGTCACTCAACCCAGTTTCGAGTGTAACCGGGTAAAAAATGCAAGATACCATACCAGAATCACAAAAACAGATTCACAGAACGCATTCTAGCGGAAACATCATAAAGCAGGCTATCCAAGTCCAAATCCAGAAATTCCAAAACCAGCTGAAAGCTAAAAAACAGGGATAAATTTCATCAGAAGACCTGAACAACCAATTCGGAAGCAATTCCAGCCAAAATAACCAATTACAGGCGCAATTCTTACATTCGGGTAAAACCAGAATAGCAATAGTAATTTTGACTTTTCTCATTCTACACTACTCCGATTGACCTGAAATTTTGTAGGCACCTCTAAAATGTCATTCCCTACAACTTTAATTTTTCAAGCCAAGGCCAATTCGGCCTCTAACTAGGAGCTATAAATTCGGGCAGAATGTAATTACCAAGAACCCTAATTTTCCAGATTTCTTCCAAAACAGAAATTGCTTGCAATTATACACTTTTTCCACCTTCTAGCTTCCTTAAATATCATTTCCAATCATCATACATGACCACATAATCATATCCATATGAAAACAGAAAAATCCCCAATAATTATAAAACTTCATCAATTCAACCAAAATCAAGATATAATCCATAAAAGTGCATCTTATACCACCACCAATCATGAATTGAACATCAATTAAGGGAGGAGAGTGGTTCTTCACAACTCACCTTAGCCATACAAGAGATAGAGCAACAAATCACCTTAGCTTTCCAAACAACTTCACAACCAAGCTCAACTCCACCAAACTAAGAGGTTTTATGGAGTAATTGGAAGATTAATCGGTTTAATTGAAAGATTGGGCAAGATTGGAGACTGGAAAATTAAGAGCTTTTCTTACCTTTTTTGAGCAAGAGCATTCGGCCAAGAAGCTTGCAAAATGAAGAGATTTTTTGGCCAATTTTACTTAAATGGTAAAGTTATCAATAGTAGTCAAACTCAAGACTAAATCTTATGGTGACACTTGTCACCTTTAGGTTTAAAACTTATCTTTTTGTCTCTCCAATACAAATATCTTAACACCTTGTAAAATAATATCACTTAATACAAATTTCCAACAAGTTGTCAAAAATATAATGCATTTACCGCACTTGCGGGTCCCACGTCCAAAATACGCTCTTAATTTCTCAAAAACTAACCGATACTAGAAAAATCATTTTCAAAATATCTTTGCTCATAAACTTTATCTGGGGAATTTTTCTAATAAAGAAAATGTAGAAAAGACGGACGATTAAATAAAATAAACACTAGAAAATTAGAAAATTTTCGGGTTCTCACACTCATTCTTTTCGGGGCGTCACATTACATTTCTATTAATTGATGCGAAATATCTTGGTTACATGTTTATTTGGATGTGATTTTATGTTTTTACCCCCGATTATTCACTAAGCATATAGTTTACCCTATTTCATTTGTTTTCCTTAGTAGGGGTCGACGCTGGGATCGCTCGGGAAGGTGTATAGACTTTTGGTTTATTTGAATAGTGATTTTTGCCCTAGTATTTGTTATAAGTTGATTAGTAAGATGTATATATTTGTTGTGGTGGTTATAGTTAGTAGCTTCTCTAGGGTTTACTTTCTGGTACTAGTGGTATGTATGGCTTGATGTAATAGTTTACACAACTTTTGAAGATGTAATAGTGTATATAGAACTTTCTTTTAGCGTGAAATCTATTTTCTTGTTTTTGGTATCGGGTCCTGGTACGAGCTAGGTAGACGATCCGCTAAGTCCTTTGCTACGCCTCTGGGTACAGTGGAGTCGTCACAGGAAGGGTCTTGGAAACATTTTCTGGTTTTTAAACCTAACTTTCTCGATTTCTTGCACTCCATTTCATACTTGGATCATGGATTTATTATGTATATGAGTTTTCTTTTGACTTGAACAAGAAAACTTTAGGTTTTGGATCAAGAACTAGAGGTTTCAATCTTGAAAGTTATTAATTTTTTTTTAAAATGTATTTTTAGGGGTGAACTCTCATGGTTCACTCATGCACCAAATTTGATTTCAAGATTCATTTTAAAAGTGAAATGAGGAGTTTTTCTTGAACCTTGTTTGCTAGAAATTTTGGAAGGTTTTGGCTGAATCTTGGATTGGAATTTGTCTCGTTTCTTCTAACTTTAAAGTGAAATAAATCAGAATCCAAATATATAGTTAAGCAATTAGCCAGATAAATCATGCAAAAGGGTACAAAAAAAGAACACATTCAGGGCAAAGGATATAGGTTGCTCTCAGGAGCAAGTTCCACAGTAGCTTGATCAAGGTCGGTTGACTCTCCGTCAACCACAAAAGTGTAACGTCCATAGATCTCCACTTTACACCAGTTTCTGTCCACCGATCAACCCCCTACCGACCCGAACGTCTAAGAAGTACCCAAGGTTCGTCGATCTCCTCGACCAAGCCCTTGCTGGCTCGATTCAACCAACTAACTCTAGGTTGGACTTATAGCCCCAAATATTTAGTAATTCAAGATATGGCTTATAGTCCCAAGTATTCAGATAATCAAGATTGGAGTCATTGGCTCTTATCCAACTCTCACACAGTAAAGCTTGGAGACGTTAGTTGTCACTTAACGCTCCGTATTCAGAAATAAACAGTGGTGGTAATATTCAAGCATACCAATTAGTCGAGGAGATAACACTCCACTCGACAAAACAGGATAGAGGTACTGAGACGGGATGAACACCTCCTACTCGGATGGAGTGTTGTACATGCTATCGCTCAGCACTAGTGTCGACGAGATAACTCTCTAATCGACTTAATCAGGATAAAAGTACTGAGACGGCATGAGAGGCACCTCCTACTCGGATGGAGTGTGGTACTTGCTACCGCTCAGCACTTACAGGTCAAGCACAAGTACAAACATAAGTACAAGTCCATCAAGTGCAAGCGAGTACAACATCATTCAAGAAGGGGAGGCCGAGCGCGATAAGGACACACTCGCCTAGCCAGAATCAAGTCACAAGTAATGTCCAACAATTCACATTCTCAAGTATTCCAAGTATTTCAAGTCAATATACAGGTCATATACAAATCAAGTTACTTGTTCATGCGTGAAGGAGATATCAAGTGTTAAGTCAAGTCGGGTCAATTGAGTGTACATAAGAGCACACTCGCCTAAACAGGTTCAAGTCACAAATAAGTTCAACATATCATGTTTCAAGCATTTCAAGTATTTCAAATCCAAACAGTTGAAAATCAGGTGGTTAAGAACCCTGATCAAACAAGAAAACTGGAAGAAAGTTGCAGAAATCAGAAATTTTCTCAACAAATCCGGCCACAAATCCAGCCAGAAAGTGGCTGGATTCTGGCTACTTTTCAGTTGTAACAAAATGGCAAACACATGTTTTAACAAAATCTCAAAAAATTTAGTCGAGCCAGGTCAAGTGCGATAAAGTACACACTTGCCTATGAGACAAGAAATCAAGTACCTATCATTGTCTAACAACAATGGGCATGTAACACGTAAGTCGGTGGGATAACCACCCGAGTGACCAAGAAGTTAAGTGCAAGCAAAACATTTCATTTCATATCAATATCATGAAGTGAACTACAAAGGATTGAGTATGACAAAGTACATCCTCGTCCCAAAGGTTATCAATTCAAGAGCAATTACTTTAACCAAGTAAGCATGTTATTCAAGCAAGGAGACATTCTATGTAAATATTTTCATGTACTTGGAACACTCACCAATCAATTGCCACCCTTCACTTTAACCTTGGTTCGTCCTCTTGAACTCTTTCGAGTCCTGTGGTCACATATTATATAAAAAGACTAGCAATACAAAGCCAAAATACATGAAGAAATTAAGGTTTCTAAGACTTCATTTGCTTTCACTTAAATCTCAATTCCACTCATAAACCATACCCAAAATGATTTACCAACTCCAACCTTAAAGTGGGAAATGAAAGTAAAAACGGTTCTAAGAGAACAGAATTTTCCAGTTTTTGCACAATATTATTTGAAAAATCATATCTCAAGTTTCTTAAGTCCAAAATTTATAAAATTTATACCATCGGAAAATAAACTCAGAGGGTTACAATTTCCTAGAAGAATGTTTGTAAGATTCAATCCACAAGTTAGTCAAATTTCAGCCTCAAATTGTTGCTTCATCCAGCCAAAAGATAGAACAGGTATGGCAAATCAGTCAACTTTGAAAAATCACACATATTCATAAAAATTAATAAAAGTTATGAAATTTGTACGGTAGAAAGTAATCTAAATCTAGTTTCAAACACAACAAACGGAACTCAATTCTGACTTTTCTACACCAAGACATAACAGATTTACAAAGACTGCCCAAGGTTCCCTGCAGACAAATTTTCAGCAGCACTTCCTTTGTATTTACCAATTTTTTCCAGCCAATTCAAGGCTTCATTCTTAACACAAAACAGCCTCAACTGAAGCATATGCGTACCAGGTGAACAACTCACTAAATCAAGCATATACATAGCATATAACCATCACCTCCGTTTCCCAAATCCTAGGGCAACGAGTGAAAGTCGTTAACATTCTTGGTTCATTTTCCAACCCAAATGTAAGTGCATTAGTTGACCAAATGAGTGGTTAAATCTACTCAATTCACCACGAAAGTTAGACCCAAAATGCAGAAAAAGGTCATAAGAAAACAAGTTTGACAAGTGTAAGAAAGTTGAGCAAAAGAAAAATCTTATTCAAGTTCAAAGTAGTCTTCGCGGGTAAAACAGTCGTGCCCGTGCAGTCTCGAAAAAACGGCCATATCTCACTATAGGAAAATCAAAATCATGTGTTGTTAGTGGCGTTGGAAACTAGACCCGAAGGGATTTCCAACGGTATAAAATTCAAACTCTAGTTCATCTCCTATCAGTACCAGTGATTTGGGGAAGTCAGCTGATTTTTCAGTTCTGATCAGTTCAATACCATGATAAAGTTGCCCTATTTCTTCTTCCTAACTTCACTTGTTTTGGCTCAAATTTATCCAATTCAACTCCTAGGGTTCATATATAGTGGATCAAGTTATCTAGCACCATTGAACCTTAAAATGCAATACACAACATGATTAAAAGAACCAAAACAATCTAGCCAACAAAGAAAATCAAAACAGTCCACTAACTTGCCATAAAACAACCACTTTACTTGCTTCATTTCCATTTCAACTCACACCAAACCTTAAACCAATGTTTAGCCAAGTTTCTTAGGCTTAATTAAGGTGCAAATGAACCACAAAATCAAGGAGAAACCACCCCTCCAAAACCGGTCAGCCAAGAGAAAGCAAAACAGTCCACTAGTTCACTTGCATCACCAACTTCCAACCTTTCATTATAGTTAACTTAAGCATCATTCCAAGAGTTGTCCTTAGCTCAAAAGGGGTCCAAAACATGTTAATACATCAAGTAAAATCATAAACAAACGTTGGACAAAATATCAAACATATGGTATGCAAAACAACCAACCCTACTTCCACTTGTTTAGTTCAAGAAGTTTAACGACAAATAACATCTATAAAACCCCTAGTTTGCCATCAAAATTTCAAACACTTGATATGACACAAGAAAGCTAGGATTTAAGGGTCATATACCTCTCTTATGTGAAGCTTAAATCACCAAAACAAACCACCAAAACCAAAGCTCCAAGCTTGAATCACACATTAGAGTTGAAGGTTGTTCACTCACCTAACTCAAGTCCTTCACTTTTGATTTTTGCTCAAGGATCAAACTAGGGTTTATAGGCAAGAAAATGGAGTTTTCTCTCTTCCCTTGGAAGCTTCAAAGTGGCCTGCCATAAGAGGAGAAAATGGAGCCAAGAATGGTTTAAATTTCCTCTAATTCCTTTGGTCAAAAGTTGAATGGTTAGGGTTTGGCCACTTGTCTCAATCTTGGCCATTCTCTCTCTAAACTTTGACTAATGAAGTTTCTACCCTCCAAATATTCCAATGACTATTTAACACCCTTAAACTATCACTTAAAGTCCCAACCGCAATAAAAAGGATATTTGGTCATAGTATATATAGTGAAATAAAATAATACCAAGTCAAGGAAATGTTACAATTCAAGTAAAAGGTAATGAAATGCAATGCAAGGAAATGTCATAAGTGATTTAGTCTTAGGGAAATGCAAGTGATTTAGGAGAATTTATATTTTTAAGTGAGGGTTCTTACACTTAACATGTATTAACTTATATCAAGAAAATGAGTTAAAACTTGACTCACTTATAAAAATATCTAGGAATTTAAGGTAATAAAGTAAAGTAAAGAAAATGTGCTCATAGAAATATGATAAAATAAATATAATTTTCGGGGTTCACACAAAACCCCAAGGAGAACTTGTGAAAGCTTTCTCTTGTTTTGCTTACTTGACTATTGACGAGTGTTCCAACTGTATGTTCCATGCTCATTATTGCAAGAAATTTGTTAGACCCTTGATTTGACATTTCATAGGCGAGTGCGTACTTTATCGCACTTCACCTAACTTGACTAAATACTTGATATCTAATTCATACATGTACAAGTAACTTGATTTACATGTGACTTGTATCTTGACTTGAAATACTTGAAATGCTTGGAAAACGTGACATGCTGAGCTTACTTGTGTCTTGATCATGACTAGGCGAGTGTGTCCTCATTCGCACTTGACCTCTATGAACTTGAAATACTTGATCTTGCGTGCGGGTTTGCATGTACCTGTGCATGATTGTAGACTGGCTGTATATCTTCTTGCAGCAGTTGAATTGGGCCCTTGGACCTTTATTTGAGACGTTGGGTAAGTGGGAACTTGGGTTATTCATGCGTATGCGTGAATGTAGGTCGGTAACGGCTGAACTGAGCCCTCGTTGGACCTCTTGCTTGAGACCAACTTTAGAGCGGTCGGGTAAGCTGGGCAACCTTGGGTAAAGGACGAAGTTCCTAACCTGTTTATTCCTGACTTGAACTTGTGACATTTCTGAATATGGAGCGTTAAGTGATAACTAATGTCTCCAATCATTACCTACGTGAGCATTGGATGACAACCAATGACTCCACTCCTGAATACTTGAATACCTGGGGCTCTAAGCCCAGATCTTGAATACCGGAATATTTGGGGCTCTAAGCCCAACCCAGGGCTCATTGGTTGAATCGAGCCAGCAAGGGCTTGGTCGAGGAGATTGATGAACCCTGGGTACTTCATTGGCATTCGGGCCCGGTAGGGGGATGATTGGTGGATGGAGATCGACGTTTAGTGGTGATCTACGGACATTATAATTCCATGGTTGACGGAGAGTCAACGGACCCTAGACAAGCTGCTGTGGAACCTGCTCCTGAGAGCAGCCTTTATCCTTTGCCATGAACGTGTTCTTTACTGTATATCATTGCATGACCTATCTGATTACCTATTTTATTATGCATTATGTCCTGCTCTATTTGGGTTTGACATAATGGTATCATGCCTGCTAGTTTACTTGCCTGTTTACTTGGAACCTCACTGGGCTTTTAACTCATTTCTTTTAGTTTGTTTTCCTTAGCAAGTGTTGGCATCATGGAAGCGGGGAAAATAAACAGTTCGAGAATTGACATCTAGGTTTAAGTAACTTGCCTTCCTAGTTGTACTTGGTGATTTGATTAAATGACTTAGAGTTTATTGGTTTGATTGTATGTATATAAGTAAGGATAATTTGGAATATTGGATGGTCTGTAATGATTAACCATGAAGTTTTGATGCTCATTTTGAGGTTAATATTATTGAAGTTTGGGAATTGTTATTATTTTTTTGAGATTCGTGAGTGAGTCCTGGCGAGAGTTGGGCAGGTGGTCCACCAAACCCTTGCGTACGCTCTAGGGGGAGGTGGGGCTGTCACACTTAGAACACTCACCACGACAACAAATCTTAAGTGTTTGCTTCGGGAGCAATTTCGGATTCATTTCCAAGCCCTAGAATCAAGTATATGGAGTGCATTAGGATTTACTACTCCAAACCACAATATTTAAACGAAAGTACGCCCAAGTTCCAATTAAGAAATCTCACCCCAAATCACAAGATTTCTAAATCAATTCAAGAAGAAACATCCATGAATACGTTAGGTCAAAGGTTTAAGTAAATGATAGTGCAAAATTTCTCATTTTCATCCACCAAATTGAGTTTAAAACTACCCAAACCAATTTTCTCCTAGGCTGGAAATTTATTACTTGAACTTGAAACATGTAAGAGTGAGGTTTTCACCTTTTAAAACCTTCCATTTTCCACTCCAATTCACTACTCATACTAGGGTTAATGCCTAATCATGGTTTTAGGGCATTAATGTGACAAGTTCACCTCACAAAACCAAGAACAAAGCTATATAAGGCCACTCTCTCTTTTGGACAGCCTTGAACAGATTTTCCAGCCATGAAAACAATAAAAGAAATGATGTTCTTACCACTTAAAACTCAAGATTTTAGTTCAATTCCAACACATACTTATAGCCTAAAGTCTTATAGAGTTTCTTGAGAAAAATTAAGCTTAAAATCATCATAAAAATGTAGAATTTAAAGCTAAAATTCAGCCCTTAAGTTTGGCCACGAAGCAGAATTTTTCTTCCAATTTTTCCAACATTTCTCCAACTAATTTCCCAATTTTCAACCAAACATACTTAGCAATTCCATAGGGTTTCATTACCAACATAACATTAGATGTATATAAAGCCAAAATCTCAACCAGGAACTACCATAATTATATATATATACATATATCCAAACCCTAAACTCAAACATGAAGTACAAGAATCATCAACTTAAGAAACTTTCAAGATTCACCACCAATCTTGACTTTAATCCAACAATCAACCTTATTTTCAACATAAGGCAAAGAAAGAAGGTTAATCTAGCATTTTACCTCTTTTGCTTTCCAACCAAGATGTACTTCAACCCACCAAATCTTATCCTTTCCAAGCTTAAGCCAAGATGGATGAAAACCCGAAGTTATCTCCTTCTTTTTCCCTCAAAATCCAAGCAAGATTGAAGCTAGATTGGTTGAAGCTTTTCTCCTTTTTTCCCTCTCACTCTCTCGGCCCTCTCTCTCTGTTTTTCCTTTGTTGTTTGATTGATATTTCTAAGGCAAGAAATGGAAAAAATGGTAAGAAAGGTTTGGTCAAAAAGTCTTAAAGGATTAAACTTGGTTCCTATGATGCCAAGTGTCACAATCCTGTAGTTTCCTATCAAAATATCTCTATTCTCTCTTATTGCACTAAAATCCCTCTTTTGTGCACTAAAGTTTCCTTTTATACCCTACTAAAAGTTGCAGTTACCCCACTCACTAACTTACAAATATAAAAATTGAGAAAAACATTAAGAGAAAATTCATTATCAAATCTATAACAAGTAAATAAATAACTAAATGAATCAAATGTGATAGGGTTAAAACGGCTAACATGACAAAAATCTTTAGGTCCTCACATCCTCTCCCCCTTAAAAGAATTTCGTCCTCGAAATTCTCACTTTGTCTTGTAAATAGTTGAGGATATATATATTTTTTTTGCATTTCTTCATCTACTTCCCAAGTTACTTCTTTCAACTCGTGATTTTTCCAAAGGACTTTAACCCAGGGAATTTGCTTGTTCCTTAGCTCCTTCACCTTTCGATCTACAAGTTGTACGGGTCGTTCCTCGTAACTTGGGGTCTCATCAATCTCAATATCTTCAGGCCAGAGTGATGCGGATACGGGTGTGCAACAACTTCACTCTTGGGTCAAGGATCCTTTGGTCAACATTGGTGGTCCGATGACAAGATCAAAATCCAAGAAGGTGAAGGAAGCTTTACGAGCCTTGATCATTCACCATACAAGCAAGGAGCAAGCTAAGTTTGAAGATTTGATGGACCATGAAGTTACCTTGTTCACTTGTACGTTTGAAGTGAAAGAATGATCTCATACTTGTTAGCTTAGTTGGTAGTTGTTTTAAGACTGCCTAGTTTAGTAGTTGTTAGTCGTAGAGTATTTTATTACTTATTGGGCCTTATCGGGAAGCCTTAAAGAGCTGGCTCTTTATGCGAACCGAATTCCTATTCCAGGTTTATGTGGGCCGGATTTGCCCTAGTTTTAGCCTATAAAAGGCACCTATTGTATGAGCGAAGGGACAGATTATTACAACCAGAAATCGTGAGGAATTTTCCTTCAAGTTCTTAATCGAACTTACTCTTGAATTCTTGAGTTCATAGCTTAGGATTCAAATCAGACTTTATCGATTAGCTTGTTCCCTAATCGTGGTGTCGCTTCATCCATCCTTATTTGCTTAAGGTTGCTGATTACGTTTGTGTGTCAGAGGTCTTGAGTTCATGAGAACAATCGAGTTCAATTTCTGTTGGGAGAAAAGATCCAACTCTGATAATTACAAGGTTGGGAGGTTCTAGGAGGGTCTTCCCCTAGGGTTGCTCATCAGTTGGTAATCAGAGCATCAGGTTAATTCTCTTTTAATTGAAGTTGTTCATATCTTGTTAGTTTGTGTCTTTTGTCAAAAAAAAAAAAAAATACTGTAGCGATTACTGTTCATCGTACTGTTCACGTTACTGTTCACCTGAGTATTGCTGAAATTCTGTTTTGCCTATTTCTTGAGTATTGGTTGTTGTTCTTGCAAACCCTAAACACCACAACGTAATTTGGGAAAGTTCTTGAGCTTCTTGAACAAATTCTTGAAGTTCTTGGACCACGAAGTCTTGTTTTGAACGTTCTTGAACAATAAATCAAGAACTAGGGTCTTCTTGGAATTTGCATAACCTTTCATCCGTTTTCTTGAACTTGTTGGTGTGACCTGAATTTGTGTTCCTTGAAGAGCCGAAGCAAAAAAAAAAAAAAAAAAACGAAAAAAAAATGAAGAAGAGAAGGAATCGGCTCTCACACAAAGGAAATCAAGTATCCCAAATCTTGAGTTTCCAATTCTTGATTGGTTTCCACTTCTTAATTAGTCTCCAAATCTTGATTGGTTTCCTAAAACTTGAGTCTCCAAATCTTGATTGGTTTCCTAAAACTTGAGTCTCCAAATCTTGATTGGTTTCCAATTCTTGAGTCTCCAATCTTAATTGAATTCCAACGACCCCAAACGACCTAACCAGCCCCAAACACACCCAAATAAGTTTCCAAAACCAAACCTAAACTGCCACAAACACCTTAGCCAAACCACCTTTGAATTCTTGAATTTCTAAAATCGGTTGAGCTAGTTTTTACGAGCCGATTTGACTGAAATTTGAGGACTGGTTCTTACATTATTTGAGCACCCCAAAAGCACCATTTACCCTCCAAAGTATTGACCAGAAACTCAGCAAAACAACAGCTCAAAAAAAAAAAGGTTCCAGCTTCGGGTAAAGTTTTTCTAGGATTGCAAAATTCGGCTTTGTGTCTTGTTATTTGCTTATAGGGTCATTAATTCTGGAATTTTTGAGAGTTTGAGTTGTTTTGAAGAACTTCGAGAAGGAAAATTGAGAGTGAGTGTGTTTCCTTGAGTGATACACGAGTGCTTTGCAAGGTAGACTAGGATACACTTGTTTTGCAGGTTTGACACTATGCCTCAAGAGGGGAACATGCCCGAGTCGTCTGAGACCGACGTGTCACTCAAACTGGTGCTCCAAGCTCTTCAAAAACAAGTGGAGAGACATGAATTTGTGATGACACAAATATCCGACAGGTTGGCTGCCATTGAGATACGAGGTACCGGAGATACACACAATAGGGTTTCGAGTGTTCAGAGTGTTGATCATGATGCGGATGATGAGGAATATCATTCTAACACCTCCTTTCGATCAAGGAAAAGTCAAGGGGGAGCGAGAGAAGGTCGAGACTGACCTAGGAGAACCGATGACAATCTTGGTCCCGTCAAGACCAAGATGCCTACCTTTCATGGGAAGAATGATCCTGAAGCTTACTTGGATTGGGTTAGGCGAGTTGAGCAAGTGTTTGAAGTCCACAATTACTCTAAAGAGAAAAAGGTGAAACTTGCAGCTATTGAATTTCAAGATTATGCATCTATTTGGTGGGAGCAAGTATGTGCCACAAGGAGGAGAAATAGGGAACAACCGATTGACACTTGGACTGAAATGAAGCAAGTGATGAGGAAACGATTTATACCCTTCCATTATACCACAGACTTGTACAATCGGCTCCAACGACTCACTCAAGGTTCTAATTCGGTTGATGAGTACCACAAACAAATGGAGGTAGCAATGATAAGGGCCAATGTACAAGAGGATCCAGAAGCAACCATGGCGAGGTTCCTTAATGGATTAAATCCTGAAATTAGGAAGAAGGTTGAGCTTCAAGACCACTTTGAACTTCAACAAATGGTGTCTTATGCAGAGAAGGTGGAAAAGCAAGCCTTACCTCTAACGACACCTAGTGGCCGAACCACTACATCCTTTTCCACTCCTTGGAAAAGAAATCAATTGTCAACATCCAATGCTTGGCCAAGGCAAGGCAATAAAGAGAGGGAAAACAAGCGGATGGAACAACCGTCCCATCCGAGTGCAACTTCTTATAAACCAATCCCACGGCCAACTCTTCCAGGGGCAGATATATCTACCAACCAGCCAAAGGCATGTTTCAAATGCAAGGGAATTGGCCACCTCATGACTCAATGCCCTAACCGAAGCATCATGTACATGAATGAAGAGGGAGTGTGGCAAAGCGAAGGAGAGGAGGAATATGCGGACATGCCACCGCTTGAAGAAGAAGGGAAGGATGATGACATGGTTGAGATAGAAGAGGACCCCGTAGCGTGAACTATGGTGACTATGAGAGTGCTTAATGCACAAGCTCAAGAAGATGATCTCCAACGAACCAACATCTCTCATACAAGATGCAAAATTGGAGATGAGGTATGTCTTATGATCATTGATAGTGGCTCTTGTACTAATTGTGAAGCCGCTGATTTTGTGGAGCAAAACCACATTCCATGGACTTATCACCCTAAACCATATAGATTGTCTTGGTTAAATGATGGGGGGGAAGTCAAGGTGACCAAACAGGCCTTAATTGCTTTTTCTATTGGTCGATACAAGGACCAAGTTTTATGTGATGTAATTCCTATGCATGCTAGTCATGTCTTGTTGGGGCGTCCTTGGGAGTATGATAGACAGGCTGATCATATTGGACTTACCAATAAGTATAAGTTCATTATGGACAACCTCAAAATCACTCTTTCACCCTTGACACCTACACAAGTGTATGAAGAACAATTACATTTGAGAAAAGAGAGAGAGAAAAGGCAACCGAAAGAGGCAAAGAAAAAGCCGAATGAGAGAGAGAATGAGGGGAAAAAGAAAGTAGAGGCCGAGTTGAGTGAAAAAGAAAATTCGAGTGGAAAAAAACTCAGTGAGGCCGAGAGCTTGAAAGTGAAAAAAGGAGTTTCTATGCAAGTGTGCGTGAGGTAGATAGGGCTTTGAATGCACAAAGTCTTCTCATAGTACTTCTGTACAGGGAAGCTGATTATTCTTCTTTTTACACACTAGGCCTAACCGATTCTCTTCCTAGTGCAATCTATTCTCTTTTGCAGGAATTCAAGGATGTGTTTCCAGAGGAACTACCAAAAGGATTATCTCCAATTCGAGGCATTGAACATCAAATCGACTTTGTTCCTGGAGTGTCGCGCCCCACTTTTTGGTAAAAAATAAAATAATTGTTTTTTTGTTGAATTTTATTGATTTGGGAAAAATGAATTTTGTTGATAAAAACAAAAATGGGTCTAAATGGGACTTTTGAAAATGCGACGATTTGACCCAAGAAAAATAGTTCAAAAAGGGTTTTTATATGAAAAATGGAGTCGCCACTTGGTATAGAGTTAGGGTGTACCAAGTCACCCAAAAAATGAAATTTTTAAAGAAAAAAGTAAGAAAACCCTTTTTAAACGACTCCTAGTCCACGTAAAACAAAGAAAAAGGTTCGGGAGTCACATTTGACGAAGGGGAAGGCAAGGATAAAAATCCAAGGCACCCCTTCGACCTAACCAAGGCTAGTTGCGTGATTTAACCCTTATTTTCCTATATTTTCTACCCAAAGTATGTATTGCAAATTGGATTTGACTAATGAATGAGAAATGCAATCCTAAATCTAAGAAATGTTTCTTATGAGGCTTTTGGTCCCATTCACACGAGTCGTGACGGCCAATAAGGAAAGTCCTCATAGAAAATCATGAATGATGCAAATGAGGACTCAAATGAGAGTGTAAGTGTGCAAAATGTAGAAAAAAGTGCATGTGTGCAATTTGAAAGTGTTTGTGTGCAAATGAATAAAAATATAAATGCTCGTGTGCAAGTGAATGAAAATAGTAAATATATAAGTAAAATAGGTGCAATGTGTGAAGTGAAAAGTAAAGAAAGTGAATAAGTGTGTGAATATGACATGTGGATTTAAAATATATAATTAGTGAGGAAAATAGTGAGAAAATGATATGAAAATGCATGAACTTAGAGGAATGCATCAGGTCGGGTACGGGAATGACCTCTAGTTTTTGTGATTTTTTTTGATTTTTTTTTTATTTTTTTATTTTTTCATTTTTTTAGATTAATTAAAACAAAATTAATAATAATAAAAAGAAATAACAAAACAATTAACATTGGATAAAGAATAAATAAACTAGAAACAACAAAATGCAAATTCCATTTTCCTTTTTTTTCATTTTCATTTTTAAATAATGAAACTAAATCTAAAACAACTAAAACATATTTTTTGAACGCTTTTCTTTTTTCCTTTGAGAAATTCTACGCTAAAATGGCTAAAATATCTAAAACTAAAAGTAAATAAAACTAATTGTGACAAATAAAAATAGAACAAATAAAAAACGAATAGTAAATAAATAAATAATAAAACACCAAAAATTTGGTGTCTACAGTTTGCCCCTCTTTGTCTGAGTTTTGAAAAAACTTGAGACAAAGAAGTAGACACCAAATAATTACCTGTGTTATTTGGCTGCATTAAACTTAAACGACTGACACTCTAGAAATGAGGATTTACCCCTTTTGACAAACTTAAAATGGAATTGACTTAGACAGGAAATTTAAAGCGGGATTGACCCGAACGAAATTTAAAGACGGGACTGACTAGAGAAGGAAATTCAAATCATGGGACTGGTCCGAACAAGCTTTAATCGCGGGACTGACCCGAATAAGCTTTGAATCGCGGGACTGACCCGAATAAGATTTTAATCGCGGGACTGACCCGAACAGGCTTTGAATCGCGGGACTGACCCGAATAAGTTTTGAATTGCGGGACTGTCCCGAATAAGCTTTGAATCGTGGGACTGACCCGAAAATGCTTTTGATCATGGGACTGACCCGAAAATGCTTTTGATCATGGGACTGACCCGAAAATACTCTTGATCGCGGACTGACCCGAAAATGCTTTTGATCATGGACTGACCGAAAATACTCTTGATCGCGGGACTGACCCGAAAATGCTTTTGATCATGGGACTGACCCGAATAAACTTTTGATGTGGGACTGACCCGAAATGCTTTTGATCGTGGGACTGACCCGAAAATGCTTTTGATCGTGGGACTGACCCGAAATGCTTTTGATCATGGGACTGACCCGAATATGCTTTTGATCATGGGACTGACCCGAATAAACTTTTGATCGTGGGACTGACCCGAAAATGCTTTGAATCATGGGACTGACCCGAATAATGCTTTTGATCATGGGACTGACCCGAAAATGCTCGAAAATGCTTTTGATCATGGGACTGACCCGAATAAGCTTTTGATCATGGGACTGACCCGAAAACCCGAAAATGCTTTTGATCGTGGGACTGACCCGAATATGCTTTTGATCGTGGGACTGACCCGAAAAACTTTGAATCATGGGGACTGACCCGAATATGCTTTTGATCGTGGACTGACCCGAAAAATGCTTTTGATCGTGTGGGACTGACCGAAAATAATGCTTTTGATCGTGGACTGACTGACCGCGAAAATGCTCTTGATCATGGGACTGACCCGAAAATGCTTTTGATCGTGGGACTGACCCGAAAATGCTCTTGATCATGGGACTGACCCGAAAGCTTTTGATCGTGGGACTGACCCGAAAATGCTTTGATCATGGGACTGACCCGAAAATGCTTTTGATCGTGGGACTGACCCGAAAATGCTCTTGACATGGGACTGACCCGAAAATGCTTTTGATCGTGGGACTGACCCGAAAATGCTCTTGATCATGGGACTGACCCGAAAATGCTCTTGATCATGGGACTGACCCGAAAATGCTTTTGATCGTGGGACTGACCCGAAAATGCTTTTGACAATCGGTCAGTGGGATTAAACCCGAGCCTGCCGTGATAAAATTTGTGTTGATTTTTGATTGATGATTTTTTTCCTTTGCTCTTCTTTTTGACTTTTGAAAATCTTTCCAAAAAATTAATTTGCCCCAGTATGATGAATTTTTGCAATGTGAGTCCAGAGTTGATTCTGTATCGCCATGCTGTTGTATTTTTTGATGAAATTTACTTGCGACATTTTCAATCTGCCTTTGTTCACCAGAGGACTCTTTCCTACACCGATTCCAGTGCGAGGTGTGCTTACTTTCATCTGTGTATGCAATTTTCTGCAAAAGTGAGAAAAAACAAAGAAATTGCCACCATCATTTGATCCGTTTTCCTTTGAGAATCGTGTAAACATGAGTCTTTCAACGCCTTTATCAACTTTTGCTGCGGCAGTCGATTGAGTTGGATTTTTCACCCTAAGGCTTTTCCGATTTACAAACTGATCAGGTATGTGCTTTGCCATATTGTGAAGTCTGCGTAACTGACTTTGTTGAACCTTAACCCTTTTCAAGAGATGACTGAACCCAAGTATGCTTCGAATAAACCACGGGGATTGTTATTCACCAAAATTCAAAGATAAAGAATGAAGTATGCAAGAAAATTCACATGTCATGTAAGAATAAATATGCACAAGAATGCACACATAACCATTTGTGCTTAAATTCTACAAAAATGCCATGAATGCAAGTAATTTGGAAAAATGAGCTTCCTAAGAATGTATTTGCAAAAGAATGTTTTACAAAATGACACGTTTTGGCCAACAAATGTCATATTCAATTCTCTGGATATCTTTGTTCTGGAATTCAAAATTGACAGAAGTATGACAAAATGAGAAATCCAAATGAACCAAATCACCAGCTGTTCTTCCTCGTGCTCGCTCGATGCAAAATCCTACCTTGGTGCCCTTTCGGGTTTTTACCAAGGTTGCCCCCCCCCTTTTTTTTTTTTTTTTTTTTGAGGCGCCCTTTCGGGTTTTTACGTAAGGAAGCAATGGAAGAGCTCAACCATAATCGCCTCAGGAGTATGAGTTAAAGATTTCTGACATCAGTAAAATGCACTTCCCTTGTAAGATTAAGCGAAGGTATTATGGACATCACTTGTCAGTTGATTAGCAAACTTTCCAATAGAAATATAGCAAGTGACGAAAGCCAGGACTTTAGGCTTTTGTAATGGAGTCAGGTGGGGTATTTCAAGAAAAGTTAAGGCTTGAAAACAAATTTTGATGAGAGAGGTGCGAAATGACCTGAAATTGCATCATTTGAAATCATTTCCAAATTTTGAACGAAGCTGAGGAAAATTTGCCCCAGTTTGATTGGATTTTCTCTCTTTGCATTTTCATTGCATTTCCTCACTTTTGCATTTTTCTTTAAAGCTAATTGCCCCGGTGTAGGGTTTTCTTTTCTCTTTTCCTCTTTTTCCTTTTGATCATCTCTTTTCAAAATGAATTTGCCCCAGTATGGGGATTTTTCCCTTTTCCCTCTCTGATAATCTCGTTTCAAAATGAATTTGCCCCAGTGTGGGGTTTGCAATTCTCAGGGGCTGCCAAACGAAAATTATTGTTCTGATAGCTCAAAAGGGATGACTAGGGATGAAATGTTTTGATTGGAAAGGAAGATGGCCTGACCTTTGCCTCGTCCCTTGCATGATTTCCAAAAGAAATTTGCATAATAAAAAATAAAACTTCTTACACATATCTGAGTTGATAGGTTGCAGGAATGTCTGTCCATCTGTTTCTGCCCAAAATGATTGCTCCGCCAGGTAATACCTTTTGAACGCCTAATGAGCTTTGCCAATTTGAAGCAATTTTTGCCTTTGGCTTCATCTTTCATTAGCAAAATCACTTTAGCACTTTGTTCCCTCCTTCAAAGGATCGGTGGCGGACCTTTTTGTTATGAACACAGGCCATGGGTTTTGGCAACATTGGCCATGGCACATAGCATTCAACTGTTTCTCATCAATCAAAATCAATCGTTGATGACGCTGCTTTAACCCATCAGCTTCCAACCTGGCAGGAAAGGGATTTTTCAATGAAGAATTTCTCAATGAAGGGTTTTCTCAATGAAGGCTTTCTCAATGAAGGGTTTTCTCAATGAAGGTTTTCTCTCAAAAGAAGAGGTTTTTCAATGAAGGGCTTCATCAGATTCCAGAACAGTGATATTCAAAGGATCAAATAATTTCATCTTTGGCCATCTAAAAGAATTAAAAAAAATTCATGACAATGATCAGATAAACAAATAAAACCAATTGTGCATTTCATGAAACTCCAAATCAAAGCGAAAACAAGACAAAACTCAATTTGCAAAAGGCGCTTTCATTAAGCTATTCACACATGCAAGAAAAAGTTTTTGTGAACTTTAGCAAATGACAAACCCTAGATTTATCGAAATTATCTTCGAGGGGGAAGATAGTCAGCCATTCAACTTGTGCAGAGCTCCTTTAGGATCTTCAAATTTCGTCATTGAAGGTGGATGCCTCAAAGGTGTCCTTGTGTTTAGGAAAGGGATTTGTACTTATACTTGGTCCTTGTCCACTCTTTCCCTTTAACACTATTTCCCCAGCCTCGATCATGTCTTGGACTTTGTGCTTAAGTGCCCTGCAATCGGCGGTTGAGTGGCCAGGTACTCCCGAATGATAGGCACAAATAGCATGTGGATTGTACCCAGCAGGCATGCCATGAAGGTAAGTTGGAGGGGGAATCACGCCTATTTTGTTGGCAACCTTCAATTGCTCATACGATTGGTCCAAAGGCCTGCCTAGGTTGGCGAAGGTTCGGGTACGGCTTTGATTGTAGGTTTCAGTGGGTCGGGGATAGTTGTAGGTGGGTCTATTTGGTGGGGAAAATCTTTGGTGGTAAGGAGGCCGAGGACGAGCTTGTTGAAAGCTTGGTTGAGATATTTGGAAAGGGGTTGTAGGCGGGTTGGCATAATTTGGGCGAGGTCGAGGATGAGTGATATTGGTGTGGTAAACAGGACGAGGATTTAAGTAGTAGGGGTAAGGGTTTGAGTAGGTAGGGTATTGTCGAGGTCTGGGTCTTGGGACAGGGTTTTGATTCCAGGTGAAGGTAGTTTCCCCCTCTTTCTTTTTAAATTGCGGGTTCTTCTCACTAGTCCCCTGTTCTTGCAAAGCATCCAACTGGGATTTGAGGGCAGAGACATTAACAATCTTCCCAGCTTTCACGAAGTCATCGTACTCCTCAAGTTTATTGACAATGGCGGCGAACGAGCATCCAGTCATGCGGAAAATTTCTTCAAAATACGGGGAATCATGTGCTTTAATGAAAGTGCGTATGATTTCGTCCTCAGTCATCGGTGGCTCGACTTTGGCAGCTATTTTCCTCCACCTCTTGGCATAAGTCTTGTGATCCTCGGAGGGTTTTCTTTTTGTTCCTTCCAACGTGGTTCGTGTCGGAGCCAGCTCGCAGTTATACTCATATTGCCTTACAAAAGCATTGGACAAGTCAATCCAGGTTTTTACTTCTTCGGACTTCAAATTTGAGTACCAGTCGAGGGCATCCCCCTCCAGACTTTCCGGGAACAACCTTAGAGGCAGGTTCTCGTCGTCTACAGGCTTTCCCAACTTGTTAGCAAATAGTCGGAGGTGTGTCTTGGGATTACCCGTCCCATCGTACTTGTTAAATTTAGGGGTTTTGAACCCCTCGGGCAATTGCATATTGGGAAAGAGACAAAGCTCATCGTAGTCCAGGACTCCTTGCTTGTTCAACCCCTGACTCTTCCTCATAAACTCATCAAAACGATCAAGGTGTTTGAGCAGCTTTATATCAACGGGAGCAGAAGATTCCCCCATTTCTGCCTTGGTTTGAACAATATGGTCTGGTAGGAATGGCTCAGCAACAGGGTGATAAAAGGTATGTGGCTCAGGTGGTACATTTGAAGTGATTTGGGGTGGTGGACCTCGCGTGTGAGTAAGAAAAAATGAAGGATGAGGAGGGTAAGTGTATGGCAAATTTGTGGTGGGATAGGTGAAAGTTTCTTCGGGTGCAATAGGAAATGATGGAGTAACAGTGGCATGGGCCGAAGGTAGGACAAACGGCTCTTGCTCAGGCTGTCTGGCGGGTACAGGTTCGGGTTGAACTCCGCTGCTAATTAGCTCGTCATTCAACTTCCTTTGGGCGGCCATCTCAGACGCCATCTCTCCAAACTTGGTAAGCATCTCAGTCAACTGAATCCCCAAACTTGCAGTCTCGGGTTGAGCGGTAGTAGCAGACCTATCTGACTGTTCCGGTTGTGAACTCATGTTTACACGACTCCTCTGGGCTTGACTACGGGATCGCGTTATGATGGGGCTTCGACGAGAAGCTATATTTAAATATTACCTGAGAATTTTGAAAGATTGCCTTTAGATTTAACCCTCGCTTAGTTATTCCAATAAAAACAAAGAAAAAGAAAAGAAAAAACAAGAGTTAGTAGATATTCAGAAAATTCGGATGCATGTCCTATGGGGGAACCCTTTTGTGCCAAGGGTAGGCCTAGCATGAAAATGCAGTCCTCCAGAGCAGGCACTATACAATACCTGATGGATCCGATCGACTGATCGTGTGAGGAATGATTTGAAAAATTTGGCCACTTGGAGTGAGAAGGGACATTTGCCCTAAAACATGAGGACGAAGTCGGAACGGATTGCTTGCTTTGATCTACACATAAAATGATTTGTGAAAGGGATTGCCATGTCTCGATTAATTTATTCAATGAACCCTAAAGGGGAAAAAGCGAGTCAAATGGATAAAATTGGTGATTTATTCAAAATCGACCGATTTACCTAAAAATAGGTAAGCTGGATAACATTGACGATTTATTCAAAATTGATCGAATAGATAGACTTGGTCAACTGAATTGAATGAAATTGATGATCTCTTCAAAATCAACTTGATTTCGCCCTAAAAATGGGTAAATTGGCCAAAGAGATGAAATGGAGTTAATGATTTATTTTAAAAATCGGCCAAATCCCTAAAAGGGTAAATTGGTCAAATGAATTGATGATTTATTCAAAAATCGACCGGATGACCCTGAAAAGGGTAAATTGGTCAAATGAATTGATTTATTCAAAAATTGACCGGATGACCCTAAAAAGGGTAAATTGGTCAAATGAATTGATTTATTCAAAAATTGACCGGATGACCCTAAAAAGGGTAAATTGGTCAAATGAATTGGATGAAATGAATTTACTCAAAAATGATTAGATTGAACTAAAATTGAATGAATTGACAAAAAATGGATTGGATAAAATGGATGATTTGTTCAAAAATCGATTGAGTTCTCTACCCATTGGGTAGTTTCAAGAAATCATTACAATGCCTTAGTCTATGAGCCTCCTAAAATCAAGATTTGGCCTCCATTGATTTATCGTCTCAATAGTGAAGAATTATTTGGGTTTCTTCAAATTAATGTCCTTTACGCAAGGGATTTTTACCAATTTTGATAAAGTGGCCAAAAGGTGATTATTAGACGCTCATATTCCAAAGATCGCTCTATGAAAATGATCGGATCCTACCTTACCTTGTGCACTACCCTTTTGGATGATACAAAAAATGTAAACGTGCAAGTCTCCTTGGATTAAGTATCCGAGACATATGGTGGCTTATTCCTAAACACGGGATCCCCTAAATGGCATTCCCTTCCTAGGGTGGATGCGTGATGCCAGTTTATTAAAAGCAGTAAGATATGCAATTTGAAATGAGACATGACCTAAGGAACCCTTTATCTGCCAGGGTAGGCCTAAAATGGTATGGCATTATTAATTTATGAACGAAATAGATATACCACAATTTTTAAACATGCAATAGCCTATCTATAAGGGTATGTCCTAAAAGAAGGTCATGCCCGACCTCTTATTTCCTAACGTTTGTGAATGCAAAGGCAAGAGACAAGGAAAGTTAGTTCAACACATAATCACATAACACGTTGGACAATTAAATGATATAAAAAGTAGGAAAAGTAAATAAGGAAAAGGGTGGGATCCCTCCCCTCGTGAATGGTGTCCCTACTAGGGCAAGGCAGACTCTACCCTAGGTGAACTATATGGATGCATGCGGTTGGGGTTCACTAATGCATCTAGACTCGATAAGCTCAGGTCCCCAAGCCTTCAGACTCGTGGCCAAGGGTCATCAATCCCAAGGCCCTTTGTCGGTGGCTCGAGCGATTCCCCAAACACCGCTACGCACACGTCGTGTTACGGCTGCATGTTTGAGTGAATCTATAAAAAACCCTCAACCTTCGACTAAAAACTAAAGGCTATCAACCCAAAGTTTAAAGCGGAAGATTGAGTGACCCATTGGATCGTGCTAAGCACACGTCGTGTCACGATCACACGTCCAAGTGGGTCTCCTAATCCTACTAGGGTGGAGTGGCGTGACAAGCCACTAAAGAGAAAATAAAGAGGGATGAATAATAAAGCGTATGCGCGTATGATAGTGCACGTTTTGGAGGGGAGGGATCGAGAATCAATGCGAGGCTCTAGGGTATATCCCCACCCAAATGCAAATGCAAAGCGCGAGATAAAGCAAGTACAATCATACATCCAATCATCCAATCATACATACGTGAGTGAGGGAGTAGTTTGATATGCGCGTACGTGGCAAAAAGTCCTAGAAAGGGAAAATGCAATCCTAATATCCAAATGCTATACATAAAAAGGGTAGAAAAAAGGAAAAGAATGGCTAAATCAAATGCTTGGACCCACTTAGGAAGTCCCCAGTGGAGTCGCCAACTGTCGCGCCCCACTTTTTGGTAAAAAATAAAATAATTGTTTTTTTGTTGAATTTTATTGATTTGGGAAAAATGAATTTTGTTGATAAAAACAAAAATGGGTCTAAATGGGACTTTTGAAAATGCGACGATTTGACCCAAGAAAAATAGTTCAAAAAGGGTTTTTATATGAAAAATGGAGTCGCCACTTGGTATAGAGTTAGGGTGTACCAAGTCACCCAAAAAATGAAATTTTTAAAGAAAAAAGTAAGAAAACCCTTTTTAAACGACTCCTAGTCCACGTAAAACAAAGAAAAAGGTTCGGGAGTCACATTTGACGAAGGGGAAGGCAAGGATAAAAATCCAAGGCACCCCTTCGACCTAACCAAGGCTAGTTGCGTGATTTAACCCTTATTTTCCTATATTTTCTACCCAAAGTATGTATTGCAAATTGGATTTGACTAATGAATGAGAAATGCAATCCTAAATCTAAGAAATGTTTCTTATGAGGCTTTTGGTCCCATTCACACGAGTCGTGACGGCCAATAAGGAAAGTCCTCATAGAAAATCATGAATGATGCAAATGAGGACTCAAATGAGAGTGTAAGTGTGCAAAATGTAGAAAAAAGTGCATGTGTGCAATTTGAAAGTGTTTGTGTGCAAATGAATAAAAATATAAATGCTCGTGTGCAAGTGAATGAAAATAGTAAATATATAAGTAAAATAGGTGCAATGTGTGAAGTGAAAAGTAAAGAAAGTGAATAAGTGTGTGAATATGACATGTGGATTTAAAATATATAATTAGTGAGGAAAATAGTGAGAAAATGATATGAAAATGCATGAACTTAGAGGAATGCATCAGGTCGGGTACGGGAATGACCTCTAGTTTTTGTGATTTTTTTTGATTTTTTTTTTATTTTTTTATTTTTTCATTTTTTTAGATTAATTAAAACAAAATTAATAATAATAAAAAGAAATAACAAAACAATTAACATTGGATAAAGAATAAATAAACTAGAAACAACAAAATGCAAATTCCATTTTCCTTTTTTTTCATTTTCATTTTTAAATAATGAAACTAAATCTAAAACAACTAAAACATATTTTTTGAACGCTTTTCTTTTTTCCTTTGAGAAATTCTACGCTAAAATGGCTAAAATATCTAAAACTAAAAGTAAATAAAACTAATTGTGACAAATAAAAATAGAACAAATAAAAAACGAATAGTAAATAAATAAATAATAAAACACCAAAAATTTGGTGTCTACATGGAGCAATTCTACCAAATCGACCAGCCTATAGAGCAAATCCGAAGGAAACAAAGAAATTCAAAGGCAAGTCGACTCCCTCCTTGAAAAACAGCAGGTTCGTGAATCTCTTAGTCCTTGTGCAGTTCCAGTTATCTTAGTACCTAAGAAAGAAGGGACTTGGAGAATGTGTACAGATTGTCATGCAATTAATAAAATTACTGTTAAGTATCGTCATCCTATTCCTAGGTTAGATGATATGTTAGAAGAATTGCATGGAGTAATCATTTTCACTAAAATTGATTTAAGATCTGGTTATCATCAAATAAGGATAAAGGAAGGAGACGAATGGAAAACTGCTTTCAAAACAAGGTATGGTCTTTATGAGTGGCTTGTGATGCCTTTTGGCTTAACAAACGCTCCAAGTACTTTCATGAGATTAATGAACCATGTTTTAAGGGATTTTCTTGGGAAGTTTGTTGTTATTTATTTTGATGATATATTGATCTTTAGCAAGTCTTTAGATGAGCATATTGAGCATTTGCGACTTGTTTTAAGTGCCTTGCGTCAAAATAGGCTATTTGCTAACATGGAAAAATGTGTCTTTTGCACTCCTGAAGTTAACTTTCTTGGATATATTGTTGGTGCAAATGGCATAAGTGTTGATCCCGCCAAGGTAAAGGCCATCATGGAGTGGCCGACTCCAACCAATGTATCTCAGGTAAGGTCTTTTCATGGTCTTGCAAGTTTCTATAGGAGATTTGTTAAAGACTTTAGTACTATTGCAGCACCTTTGAATTCGATAATTAAAAAGAATGTGGGGTTTCAATGGGGAAAAGAGCAAGAAGAGTCGTTTAATAAGCTTAAGAATTTGTTAATTTCAGCACCTATTCTTGCTTTGCCTAATTTTGATCTAACGTTTGAAGTTGAATGTGATGCTAGTGGGATCGGCATAGGGGCTGTCGTACATCAAAATAATAGGCCGTTGGCATTTTTCAGTGAGGAGTTGAGTGGGGGAGCTGTTAATTACCCTACTTATGATAAAGAATTGTATGCTGTTGTGCGTGCTCTTGAAGTGTGGCAGCATTATCTTATGCCTAAGGAATTTGTGATACATACTGATCATGAATCAATTAAATTCCTTAAGGGGCAGGGTAAGTTGCATAAAAGACATGCGAAATGGATTGCATTTATTGATTTCTTTCCATATATCATTAAGTATAAGAAGGGGAAAGATAATGTCATTGCGGATGCATTGTCTAGAAGGTATATTTTGATCACTAACATGAGCACTAAGTTACTTGGTTTTGAGCACATTAAAGACTTGTATGCACATGATGACGATTTTTCTAATGTGTTTCAAGCTTGTGAACATGCTGCATTTCAAAAGTTCTATAGGCATGAAGGCTTCTTGTTCAAAGAAAATCGGCTATGTATTCCCAACTGTTCACTTAGGGAATTACTTGTTAGAGAAGCCCATGGCGGAGGGTTGATGGGACATTTTGGTATTGATAAAACTCTTGACATCTTGCATGAACACTTCTATTGGCCTAAAATGAGGCGTGACATTGCTAACATTTGTGATAAGTGTTTAAAGTGTAAGCAGGCAAAGTCAAGGAGTAACCCTCATGGATTGTATACTCCTCTACCCGTACCTCATGCTCCTTGGACAGACTTATCCATGGATTTTGTGCTTGGTTTACCAAGATCTTCTAGAGGTATGGATAGTATCTTTGTTGTAGTGGATAGATTTTCTAAAATGGCTCATTTTATCCCTTGTAGGAAAACAAATGATGCGCGCCATGTTGCTGATTTATTCTTCAAGGATGTGGTTAGATTGCATGGAGTACCGCGTACTATTGTAAGTGATAGGGATGTCAAATTCTTAAGCTATTTCTAGAAATCACTTTGGGGAAAGTTGGGAACTAAGTTGCTGTTTTCTACTTCTAGTCATCCCCAAACGGATGGTCAGACTGAGGTAACCAATCGAACCCTTGGTGCTTTACTTCGAGCCATTGTTCAAAAGAACTTGAAGAAGTGGGAAGAATGTTTGCCTATTGCCGAGTTTGCATATAACCGAACCACTCATTCTACTACTAATCATTCTCCTTTTGAAATTGTTTATGGGTTTCAACCGCTAACCCCTCTAGATTTATCACCTATTCCTGTTAATGAGTGTTTAAGCGCAGATGGTGTCAAAAAGGCAGAGGCTGTTCGGACCTTGCATGAGAGAGTTCGAGCTCAAATTGAGAAGAAAAATGCGCAATATGCACAACATGCGAATAAGGGTAGAAAACATGTTGTATTCGAACCCGGTGATTGGGTTTGGGTGCACATGAGGAAGGAAAGGTTTCCAGCATCTCGACGGACCAAGTTACATCCAAGAGGAGATGGACCTTTTCGTGTACTAGAGAGGATAAACGACAATGCTTACAAATTGGAACTCCCAAGTGAGTATGGCATAAGCGCATCTTTTAATGTGTCTGACCTATCCCCTTTTGACTTTGATACAGACTTTGAAGATTCGAGGACGAATCCTTTCGAGGAGAGAGGGAATGATGCGGATACGGGTGTGCAACAACTTCAATCTTGGGTCAAGGATCCTTTGGTCAACATTGGTGGTCCGATGACAAGATCAAATCCAAGAAGGTGAAGGAAGCTTTACGAGCCTTGATCATTCACCATACAAGCAAGGAGCAAGCTAAGTTTGAAGATTTGATGGACCATGAAGTTACCTTGTTCACTTGTACGTTTGAAGTGAAAGAATGATCTCATACTTGTTAGCTTAGTTGGTAGTTGTCTTAAGACTGCCTAGTTTAGTAGTTGTTAGTCGTTGAGTATTTTATTACTTATTGGGCCTTTCGGGAAGCCTTAAAGAGCTGGCTCTTTATGCGGACCGAATTCCTATTCCAGGTTTATGTGGGCCGGATTTGCCCTAGTTTTAGCCTATAAAAGGCACCTATTGTATGAGCGAAAGAACAGATTATTACAACCAGAAATCGTGAGGAATTTTCCTTCAAGTTCTTATTCGAACTTACTCTTGAATTCTTGAGTTCATAGCTTAGGATTCAAATCAGACTTTATCGATTAGCTTGTTCCCTAATCGTGGTGTCGCTTCATCCATCCTTATTTGCTTTATGGTTGCTGATTACGTTTATGTGTCAGAGGTCTTGAGTTCATGAGAACAATCGAGTTCAATTTCTATTGGGAGAAAAGATCCAACTCTGATAATTACAAGGTTGGGAGGTTCTAGAAGGGTCTTCCCCTAGGGTTGCTCATCACGGAGTACATGAGTTGGGTCAGGATGGTACTTCTTTAGCAATGAAACATGAAAAACATCATGAATTCTGGACAAACTCATGGGTAACTCCAACCGATGTGCAACTTTTCCCATTCCTTGGAGAATTTTAAAGGGTCCCACATATCTCGGTTTTAGTTTCTTGCCCTTTCCGGCCGTGACACTTCTTAGTGGTGTAATCTTAAGAAACACTCTATCTCCAACTTCAAATTCCAAGTCTTTCCTCCGATTATCCGCATAACTTTTCTATCTGCTTTTGGCCATTTGAATTCTTAGGATGGTCCTCTCAGACTGTCCGTCCGTCTGGGGATGATAAGTCGTGCTAAATCTTAGTTTGGTCCCTAAAGTTTCTTGCAATTTTTGCCAGAATCGGGATACGAACCGAGAATCTTTATCTGAAACTATACCTACTAGCACCCCATGTAACCTCACAATTTCATCCAAATATAATGTAGTAAGTTTCTCCAAGGAATACTTCGTATTAACTGGTAAGAAATGGGCCGACTTAGTCATACGATCTACAATAACCCAAATTGCATCATGCCCCTTTTGTGTCCGTGGTAACCCTGATACAAAGTCCATAGTGACATGTTTCCAGTTCCACTCTGGTATCTCTAAGGGTTGCAGTAATCCTGATGGTTTCTGGTGTTCGGCTTTCACTTGTTGACAGGTAAGACAAGTTTGGACAAACTGAGCGATTTCTCTTTTCATGTTGTCCCACCAATACAGCCCCTTTAGCTCTTGATACATTTTACTACTTCCAGGATGTACGGTATATCTGTAACGATAAGCTTCCTCCAAAATTTTCCTTTTTAACTCCTCATTTTTTGGTATTACTAGCCGATCTTGGAACCTTAGAATTCCATCAGGTCCAATTTTAAAATCTCGTAACTCTCCTTTTTGTACTTTTGTGACGCCCCCACTTCTCCTAAGGGCGTACCCAAGGGTATCGGCGGGACGCCTGCCTAACTCTCGCCAGGACTCAGGTCCATTCATACCTAAACTAACGAGTAATTAATGGCTAAATAAGGCAAATTAAATAAAATTCGTTTCCTTCAATATATTCAAACTTACAACACAAGAATCCGACATATACATTCAGATTTCCAAAATACAAGTCCATAACCAGCCCTTAAATTTCATTTCCAAAGTTCTAAAATATCAAAAAACAAGTCGATCTCTTCAAAACATCTCAGATCCAGATTCCTGTTAAGGAAAAGAACTAATGGTGTGAGCAATCGCTCAGTGAGGCCAAGAAAAATAAAATAAAATAAAACATGCGCACGTAGTTCAAGTAACATGATCAAGTGATCAAAAGTAATTGTCATGTAGTTTCAAGTATTGGCAAGTACTCATAAACACAAACAATTCAAGGATACTGGAGCTCTCCGGAGCTCATTTCCAGATTATTTGCCATAGTCCCGATCCACGAACCAGGGGTTGACACTCCGTCAACCGAATAAATATCCAATCTGTAGATCTCCACTTACTTCCCTCCATCCATCATTTCACCCTCTCGGATCCGTAACCAACAGGCATGTAAAGGCGATACTATACAAGTATGCCAAGCAAGATCTCAAAAGATCAAGCTTCCGGTCCCAAGGATTACCAAGTTTTCCCGACCAAGACCTCACGATTGGCTGCGAGATTACAAGGTTTAACCATTGGGTTTGGGCATCCCCACAGGTCAGGTTTTCAAAACTAATCAAGTTTTAGTCGATGAGATTTTCTCTGCATTCGACTTCAGGTCATGTACATGTAAAATCCAATAATTTCATGTAATTCATGTAGCAAGTCATGTATTGATCCAAGTAAAGGAGATGAAGTGCGGTAAAGTACACACTTCTCTTAACAAGTATAGTTCATGTAACAACAAGTTCAAGTAGGCAACAAATATCAAGTGAAGTGCAAGTAAACATGCACTTGACACTCACCAAGTATCAAAAGTCAAAGATTGAGAAATTAGCTCTAAGACGCTTCGCCGGGAGTTCCCTCGAAGTCCTCTTGAGATCCTGAAAGTATGCAATAATGCATTGTATCTCAAATTCCAGGCCATACAGTATTCGTGTAAAGAAAAGAAATAGTCAATTTTGACTCCAAAATTCAAGTTTACAAAGTATTTCAGTTCATAAGGAACCGACTTTCAAATGAGGTCTCAAGTGATAGGTGAACTCAAGTTCACCATGAAAATAGGTTTGAAATGCTCTAAGAGTTGTAAAAATGTAACCTAGGCCCTTAAAAGAACATTTAGGTCCAAATTGGAAATTTTCACTTTTCGAGTCATTCTTGGAAAAATCAGTCTGGAAGTTCGGAAAGTCTAAAAATGGAAAATTTTACACCGTCAGAAACTTCATTCGAAGCATAACAACTTTATAGAAGGTCACTTTCCAAGAATCAAATCAGAAACAAGTCAATTTCTCCAAGAAAGTTTACTATTCATTGAAGATAGGTCAAAACAGTCCAAGTTTTTCCAATAACTTTGGAATTTTGCCAAAAATCATAGAATCAAAACCAGCCTTTGAAATTTGATATGCATGTAAAGTTCCAATCCAGGTTTCAAATAAAAAAAAACGGAACTCGATTCCGATGTTCCTAGCTCAAGAAATAAAAAGTTGAAGTTCGCTAAAATTCCTGGACTGTTAGCCTTTCCAGAAATTTTCCAGATTTAATGCACTTCGCTAATTAGGCCGTATCTCACTCGATTCGCAGTGAAATTGAAAAAGGTTGGTGGTGTTAGAAACTAGGTTCACAAGGATATATTTATGTAGAAGAAATCATTTCCAAAATCCAGACATAAGCGGTTCAAAATCAAGCAACAAAATGGATTTTCTGGACAGTCTCGGATGAACAGTAATAAACAGGCAGCCAACTTTCAAGACTCGCCACGAATCGCTCGGGACGAACTAGAAAATGAGCTTGGTACCATTTTAAAGCTCTAAGAGTCTACTTTCAAATGCCACAAACGGCACTCAATTTTGATCATCGAGAAAAATGTTATGATCTCCACAAGATTACTGGTAACAAAATTTCTGGACCTAGTCCAGTTTTGCCTCTTTGCTCATAACTCAAAATTTATCCAACCAAATTGGCTAATTTTTTTTGTAGACAACCACCACACACATAACACAACATATATAACTCACATTTGTAGCCAAATTATGCACGAAAATATCAAAGCAAAATAGGGCAGCAAGTCCTTGAAATATCGGACAGTACCTTCTCCAAATTTCTAACTTTCTTCCAACTTCATTCCATCAATCATTCTATATACATGTAACATAGCACAATATCAGCAACCACAACATGTTAATTCATCACATCAGCCACCAATAAGCATCCTCAAGCCCTCACGCATGTCATGAAATTGCAAGAAAATAATTACTCAACCAATCAACCCAAATTCTACCATAGGTTGCAAACCCATGCTACCTTTGCTCCATTTGAGCTATAATTTTGCAAGATTGAAGTGTGGGTGAGTGAGTTACCTCAAGAACTTAGTGGAACAGCTTTAGGCAGAAATTTTGACTGAAATTCCTCCAAGAAAACCGATGAACAGCCCCCGCTTCCAAGCTAGGATCAAAGCCCTCTAATGGATGATGAAATTTGGAAGTGGATTGAAGTAATTTTGTAAGGATTTTGGCTAGATTTTTCTTCCCTTTTTCCTTCCCATTTTCGGCCAAACAGAGAGAGCGAAGAGAGGAGAGAGAGTGCAATCAGATTTTGTAATGAAAGTGGAGAGAATTGGTGACTTAATGGTTAAGTCTAAGTGTCAACTCATGCTAGGTCCGTTTAGGGTCTTCGCGTGTTCAATTTTCGCTCTCGTTTGCAACTTTTGTGCACAAAACCTCTGAGTTAATTTCCCTAGTACATTAATAGTACATTACTAGTAGTCTAAAATTTGGGCATTAAAATTATATGCGCTTAAAGAACCAATCGGTAAAATTTATTTTCGAGAAATTCATGTACTTTAGTAATTTTTTGAGTAACTCGAGTACGAAATATTTTTAAAATGACCAATTTAATAATATTTTGAAATAATAAAATTATGGGTCCTCACAACTTTTCCACCCACTTTTGCATTATAGGTTCTTTTGCTTGCGCCTCTTTAATCGTATCCAGTAAAGTAGATCTCATCGTGATATTTTCAAAAATTATTTTCTATTTTTCAAGCCGAGGGTTCCACTCACTGACTTTCTCCAACAAATCCCATTCCTTAACCATTAAACTGGCCACTTGAGCTATTCAACTTAAAACATCTGCCACCACATTGGCCTTTCCAGGATGATAATTAACAATATATTCATAATCCTCCAAAAATCCCATCCACCGACGTTGCCTCAAATTCAATTCTTTCTAAGAAAAGAGATACTTAAGACTCTTATGGTCCGTATATACCTCAAAAATTATCCCATACAAATAATGCCGCCATTTCTTCAAACCAAAAACTACAGCAGCTAATTCTAAGTCATGGGTTGGGTAGTTCTGCTCATGGGATTTCAACTTTCTAGAGGCGTAAGCAATCACGTTCCTGTTTTGCATCAATACACATCCTAATCTTTCTCTCGAAGCATCTGTGTACACCGTGAAACTCTCTATATCCTTTGGCAAAGCTAAGACTGGCGTAGTGGTTAAGTGCCTCTTTAACTCTTGAAAACTAGTCTCACACTTTGCATCCCAAACAAACTTACCATGCTTCTTAGTCAACTTGATTAAGGGCCCTGCAATTCTAGAGAAATCCTGGATGAACAACAGTAATATCCTGCTAAACCCAAGAAATTACGGATCTCAGTCGGGTTCTCTAGTTGCTTCCATTTAACAATAGCTTCCACTTTAAACGGGTCTACAGTGATTCCATCCTTCGAGATTATATGTCCTAAAAATGATATCTTTTCCAACCAAAACTCACATTTACTGAATTTGGCATACAACTGATGCTCCCTTACGATTTGAAAAACTATTCTCAAATGTTGTTTATATTCCTCACGAGTCTTAGAATAAACCAGAATATCATCAATGAACACTACAACAACCTGGTCCAAATAGGATTTAAAAACTCGGTGCATTAAATCCATGAAGGTGGCTGGGGCATTTGTCAATCCAAAAGGCATAATGGCAAACTCAAAATGCCCATATCGCGAATAAAAAGCAGTTTTGGACACATCTTCCTTCTTAATCTTTAATTGGTAGTATCCTTGTCTAAGATCTAGTTTCGAAAATACCAGGCTCCTTGCAACTGATCAAATAACTCATCAATATGCGGTAAAGGGTATTTATTCTTAATTGTAACATTATTCAAGCCCCGATAATCTATGCATAACCTCAAACTCCCATCTTTCTTCTTAACAAATAGGATTGGAGCTCCCCATGGAGATTCACTTTCTTGTATAAATTCTCGTTCTAACAAATCTTGCAATTGCACTTTTAATTCCTTCAACTCAGCAGGTGCCATCCTATAAGGAATTTTTGAAATGGGCATTGTTTTAGGTACCAAATCGATCTTAAATTCCACCTCTCTCTCTGGTGGCAATGATACTAGCTCATTAGAAAAACGTCTGAATATTCCCTTACAACTGACACTGTGAGACCCCGAAATTTTACTTGTCTTTATAGCTCTTATTTGAACTCACTTGCCTTAGTTTTTTGGTTGTTTTAATGGTTGAATTTGAGCCAAGGGAGTGAAATTTTGTTAAGAAAAGTTCCATATTTTCAAGTTGTTAGAAAATCTGAAAATTTTCGCAGGAGGCTCTACGCAGCTTTGGGGAATTGGCTATAACTTCATATAGGAAAATTGGAATTGAGTTCCGTTTGTTGCGTTTGAAACTAGACTCATAGGGCTTCCTATGGTATAAAATTCATAGCTTGATTCAATCTCTATAAATGCCAGAGAATCGACAAAGTTGACTGAAAATTCTGCCTTGCACAAGTAAAAACTGGAGTGTTGTAGTAGGTTACGGCTCAATTTGGACCAACTTATGAACTGAATCTCTTTGAGGTGTCTTCTAAAGATTATTAGTGTTTGAAGTCTAGTTTTTAACAGGCTAAGTTGTATGATTTTTTGACAATTATAACTCAAGTTATGATATTTCTAAAGGAATGGTGCGTGCTAGGGTTTTTTGGTGCATTTTGGTAATGTGATCACTTGGTGAGGTGTGTGTACTAAATTTGGTGGATAAGAGCATGTATTAAGTAAGAGGAAGTGTGTGATTAGAATTTCTAATAATAAGTTAGTGAATCATAAGTTAAAACAAAAGTACAAGAGAGCTAAGGAAAATAGGCTTGAATCGACGTGCGGCGTTTGTTACCATTGAGTACCCCACTTGACCACTACTTTCTTACCCTAATATCCTTGTTTTCATTTCATTTAATTTTCCCTAAATTAACCCTTAAGGCAGCCAGCATTCTTGACCAAAGAAAAGGTAAAAAAGAAAGCAAATCTTGAGCGACAAGTGTCGGCCATCCAAGAGGGTTTGACCAAGATATTTCCTTTCTTCTTATCTTTCTTTTTGGCTACATTTTCTTCATTTTTTGCTTGGCTTGACCGAAAATTTGAAGAGGGAAAGAGAGGAGAAAAACTTCCATTCCTACCTCGGATCTTGCCTTGTTTGAGTTGAAACCACAGATCTAAACCGATTAAACTTGCACCAAGGGAGTTAGTAAGCTAGGAGTGGAGAGTTTCTTGGGAGGAATAGCTTGGTTCTTCACCTTTTTTAAAGTGTTTTGGAAGGTATAAGTCTAAAACTTCCCTTTTCTTTCTTATTTTAGCAAAATATGGAGTAGATGCCTTGAATCTTGGAATATTATGGATAATACTCTAGATTTGGTGAAGATTAGCGAATTTCAGCTAGGGTTTGTGATTTTTCAGCTTTGGTTTATGATGTTTATCTATAATATGTTGGTATTGAGCTTTGATATGGATTTTTGAGGTGATTAGTAGCATGATTGTGACTTTTTAGCTTCAAAAGATGAATTTTCAGCTTTGTCAAGAAATTTCCAGCTTTGGTAGTGGATGATTATTTGTTAGAAATGAGTTACCATTTGATGGTTTTAAGCTAGATAAAGAGCTATCTTGACATGCTTACTTGTGGTGTTTGAATTGGGTTGATTTGAGGAAAAACATGAAGCCTTAAATGGCTAGAAAAATGGATAAATACAAAGGGTATGCTGCCCAAATTTTTCTTTCGTAGGATAAGCGAGTGAACTTGGAATTTGAGCCGTGATTGTGGTTGAATTGAATTTAGATTGTTTAGGGTACTCAAGTTTTCCTTAGTAGGAGTATATAAGCTGAATTTTGCCAAAAACCCGTATCCTTTTAAAAGGCGAAAGTCGCGACCACTATAAATACGATTTCCTAGTTCTTTCATACCAAGTTGCGAATTTAAATGTTTTAATCGTTTCTTTATCGAAACTAAAAGAGCGAGCATGAATTTTCTAGGGTTTGATAAGTAAAATGAGTACTACTTAAATGAGTTCTATTTACTTGTTTTTATTTAAGCGAAACTCCTATATTTTGAAACCCTAATTGATTTCAATTTGCTATACGATATTTTATCGCAGATTTTGACTCTAACCAGGGAGTTGAACCTGAACTTGGTTTTGGAAAGCAGTAAATCATTGGTGAGTGTTCCAACTGTATGTTCCCTGCTCATTGTTGCTAGAAATTTACTAAACACCTGATTTGACATTTCATAGGCGAGTGTGTACTTTATCGCACTTGACCTAACTCAACTAAACACTTGATATCTCATTCATGCATGTACAAGTAACTTGATTTGCATGTGACCTGTATATTGAATTGAAATACTTGAAATGCTTGGAAATGTGGCATGCTAGGCATTATTTGTGACTTGGTCAGGGCTACCTTATTCACACTCGTCCTCCCCTTCTTGAATTATCATGTACTTGCTTGAACTTGATTGACCTGCACTTGTGTTTGTACTTGTGCTTGACTTATAAGTGCTGAGCGATAGCATGTACCATACTCAATCCGAGTGAGAGGTGCCTATCATTCCGTCTCCGTACTTTTATCTTGATTAAATCAATTGAAAATGTTATCTCATTGACTATACTGACAGCTTGGGAACCCAAACCCCACTGGCTAGTTAATCGAGTCGAGCTGACAAAGGCCTGGTCGATTAGATAATGAACCATGGGTCTCTAGTTTTGTCGAGTGGAGTGTTATCTCCTTGACTAATTGGTATGCTCAAGTATTACCACCAGTGTTTATCTTGGAGTTTGGGCCCGGTAGGGGGTTTGAATAGTGGACAGAGATTGGAATTAAGTGGTGCTCTACTGGACTTGTTACAATTTTAGGGTTGACAGAGTGTCAACAGATTTTGAATAAGTGGCCACGGAACCTGCTCCCGAGAGCAGATTGTATCCTTTTACTTGAAAATGTTGGATATCTAATAATTTGCTATTTGAAGTGTTATTGTTCAGTTTTATGAACTCTTATGCTCGCTACTTTGATATTTCAAGTTTTATACATTGGTCAACTCGTCACTTGGGTTTGCATGATGTTTTGGAACCTCACTGAGTTTTAGCTCAATCTATTAGTTTTTGTTTCCTTACAGGGGGTACGAGCATAGGCATGAAGCTGGAAAGACTAGTTTTGTCTAGACTTTTAACGTTTGTAATTCTACTAGCGCTAGTGCTCGATTAGGGCTAGAAGTGCAACTAGAACTTGAATCTCTTGTTATATTCGGATATGTATGAACGTTTGAGATAGAAATGAGTATGAATGTACTTTTTAAGCTTGAGAATTGTTGTTTCCTTTATTTTTTTTGAAGTTGTAACTTGTTTTATTGAATTGAGTGAGTGAGTCCTGGCAAGAGCTGGGCAGGCGGTCCACTAAACCCTGGGATATACCCTAGGGGAATGTGAGGTCGTCACAGGTGATATCAGAACTGTTTCGCGTGGTCTCTGCACGGGGTGAGCTTGGGCCAAGTGGTGTTATGGTCCATATTTCGTGAATGAGTGTAAAGGACTAAGTGCTCTTTTGAGCATAAGCTGTGAATCATGAATGTTATAGTTGTCAAACCTTTATGATGGTACTTGGGGACGGTAGATATGTATGTCAGGTAGGAATCTCAAATGTAGATAATTTACTCTTGGGACTGGCCAACTCGAGTTGTGAATTATCTTATTTCGGAATCTTGTACTAGTGTACTAAAGAGTTAAGAGTATTAGGATGATGGTCGATATTCCGATTGAATTTAATGTAAATGTTGATGGCACAAGTCAAGATGCGGAAAATTCTACTATTTGACTTAGGAATTAAACCAATTGATGGGAGTGGATCAATAAGTGCTATCATGGACTAGTCTCGCAAATGTCTGGCTAGGGTTTCTATAGATGGAAGCTAGATTTGAAATTCGATGGTTGCCATAAATGTCTAAGGTGTTAGCACTACAGACCTTTTTAATTGCTCCAATGAATGTGTGGCCTTGTTTTGTGTTTACTTTTTATGTAGTCTAATTACAACTACCTATGTATTTCTCTTGTTATAGGTTTGGAGCTAGATTGACTACCCTTGCCTATCTGCTTGATTCCTATCCCTCTGAGGTTGAGAGTTTTGGATTAGGTATGGGAGTTTCGGAGAAAAGGGGGTTTGGATTTTAATATTGTATGCTACCTCTGGGCAAACTTAGATTGACTGCCCTAATTGACAATCGTAAAAGGCACTATTGGGGAGAAAAGATTATCGATTTTTCTTGAACAACCCTATTAAAGATTGTATAGTATGGAACTTGAGATCTAAGGACCCGGAATAGAAGTAAGTGGCATCGTATCTTGAGATTTTCCCCTACTTGTGTTTAGATTTTTCACCTATCTTCTTTAAGAATAGCCAAGATGAGTTTCTCTGGATGACTTGGTAGCAACAAATGTAAGAGGCATCTGGTTAGAGTTGTGATTTGGGATTAGCTTCTTCTTTGAATTCTTTGATTTGTCTGGCAGACTCTCATTTGAGTTTAAGTGAATCGGTGATACGAAGAATTTGGAAAGTAGACATGAGAAAATAGAGATTCGTCGAAAAGAGATAGAGTGCCAAAAAAATGAGTTGCACACTAGAAATAACGATGGAAACAAGAGTATATGGAGAAAACTGAGTGACTGGACAAGAACATGAAATTGAAAAAGAAATATGAAGGAATACCAGAGGAGATGCAGAATAAGTTTAAGTTGATGCATTTCACTATTTAAGTTGCATCTCACGACACTCCTAGTATTCAACTTAAAAAGGGGTGAAGGAAACTCCCACAATACTAAAGGAAAAAGTAAAGTGATTAGTGAAAGGGGAACTTATTATGAAGGATAGAGGGAAGAAGAAAAGAAAGAGTGGACATATCAAGAATTAGTAATGTTATCTGAAATAGTTGTATCTGTGGGAGGATACGCTGTGAACGTCTTACGTAGTAAGTTGTATTTATTGAAGGAAGGGTGATTAGAGAGGGTAGTACGTGTCTAGAAATTTAATTGTAGTCATGAGAGGAGAGGCATAGTGTTTTATTTCACTATTTAGTAAGAGTAGTAACCAAGTTTCTTAGTTACGAATTTTCCTTTTCATCGAGTTCGTAAATTTATATCACTTTGCACAATTTGACGCCTGCATTGAACTTCCTTAGCATATCAACTTAGCCATTGCGTCGACGAGATGTTCCCTCTAGGTAAGTTTGTGGTAGCTAGCACTATGACTAAGAGAAAGCCACTTAGGAATTGGAGGAAAATCCTGTAACATCAAGTTTTGTGCAAGCAAAGGTTAGAATTTCGAGGACGAAATTCTTTTAAGAGGGAGAGAGTGTGAGGCCCCAAAATTTTACTTGTCTTTATAGCTCTTATTTGAACTTACTTGCCTTAAAATTTTGGTTGTTTTAATGGTCGAATTTGAGCCAAGGGAGTGAAATTTTGTTAAGAAAAGTTTCATATTCTCAGGTTGTTAGAAAATTTGGAAATTTTCGTAGGAGGCTCTGCGCAGCTTTGGGGAATTGGCTATAACTTCATATAGGAAAATCGGAATTGCGTTCCGTTTGTTGCATTTGAAACTAGACTCATAGGGATTTCTACCGTATAAAATTCATAGCTTGATTCAATCTCTATAAATGCCAGAGAATCGACAAAGTTGACTGAAAATTCTGCCCTGCACAAGTAAAAACTGGAGTGTTGTAGTAGGTTACGGCTCAATTTGGACCAACTTATGAACTGAATCTCTTTGAATGTTAATCTAGTAGAAATAAGTGATAAAAGTGAAAAGGAAATCAAAGGAAGTGTCGCATGTTGAAAGGCCGAATCTGCCCTGTCTTGGCCGAGCTCCTTGGTGTGATTTTTTGTGGTTAATTGACTTGATTTTGATGTAGATGTGTTGTATAGGTTGTGTGGAAAGTTTCCACCAAAAATCACTTGATTTGGTTGGGTAAATGTTTAAATTTTGAAATGGTTTCATGGCTGGAAAACTGTCTAGAGTTGCTCTGGCAGTGATTTTTTAATCGACCATAACTCTTTGCTCCGATGTTGAAATCGAGTGCCGTTTGTGGCATTAGAAACTACACATTTCCAGTTTTCCAATGGTATGAAATGCATCCCCTGATTCCACTTGAGTGAACCGTACCAGCCTTTTAAAGTCACCTGCCCTGTTTCTCAGCTATGTTAGAAAGCCTGTTATGTGCTAGAACTTGTTGCTTAAATTTGAGCTAGTTATGGACAGAATTTCAGAACGATTTCTTCTGAAAAATTGTAGCCCTATAAATGTAGTTTCCAACGCCACCAACCAAACCTAATTCCAAGTTGAATTGAGTGAGTTGTGGCCGAATTTCAGACCTGCATTAGTGATTGAAAACCTTAATTTTGGGCTAGCCAATGACTCATTTTGAATTGGGACTTGTTATTTTGAAACCCTTGGTGTTAATCACCTATCAAACATATTTTAGATTTTTCTTAGACATTGTCTTCACAAATGAACCATGTTTGAGATATGGTCATTGGCCAAATGTTTGAGAAAAGGAAAATTGAAGTACAAGGCAGATTTGCCTTAGAAATTCTTGAAACTTTAGTGGCTTTGCTAACTGACTTTCCGTACGAATTTTTATACAAAATTCGACAGAGGAATAGCCCTTATATGGTAGTGTAATACTGCCAAATTTGGTGCTATTCTGAGTCCATTTCGATGCCCAACTAAAGCCTCAAAGTTCATGCTTCAAATCTGGAAAATCCCTGTTCAATTAGGAAATTTCAATAACTTTGAGCCGCTATATTTTGGTGCTCAAAACCCCGATTCTTGTTCCGCTTATTGTGTTTTAAACTTTGATTGTAACTCTAATTGATTTTCAAATTTGGGAGGCTAGTTCACATTGTGTGAATTTTGCCGAATTTTCAAAATTGGCCAAAAACCAACCCCAAAACTGTCTTGATAGCCAAAACAGCAACTTGAAGCCAAAATTTGAATGTCGTCCATTTGGAATCATGAAAAAGTGTCTACTAGTAACTTTTGGTACATTGGAAGTAGTTTCCAACGGTACCAAGTTTCCAATTTTGGACTTACAGGGAGTGAGATACGATTTTTCAAAGATTGCGTGTCAAATCTGAAATTTCCGAACTTAAGGAAATTGAGTTTTCGAACTCTCTATTTTTCCTTCGATACCATTTGACCGTTTTACATTTGATTTCAAAGATGAAAACTAGATTTCTCTTGTGTTTCTAAAACCCCACTCTTTGAGCCTCGATTTACGAGTAATTGAGGCTCACTTTCACGATATCTTCTTAGATTGTAATCTTGTTCGATAATTAGGGGTTTTAAGCGATAGTGTGTAATAGTCTATTATTAATTGCTCAGGCATTCAAGAGGACCTTCAAGAGGATTCCACGGTGGACGCTTGAACCCTCGAGTGGACATTGCTCACTTGTTTCTTTTGTGATTGGTGAGTGTCATGTGTGTGAAATACATGGTACAGGTTAAATGCTATTGATATCGAATATTTTGGAAATGCTGAGTTGAGTGTGTACTTTATCGTACTTGTTCTCATTTAAGTGAAGTGTACTTGAATTACTTGACATGAAATGCTTGAATTGCTTGAAGTGACTTGTTAAGTGAATTAAGTGAAGTGTTTAAGTGATTATTTATGCTATGGCTGCATAAGTCGTTGGAGTGAATCTCCTCGACTCATAAATGTTAAGTGGGGGACGCCCAACTCTCACTGGCCAACCTTGGACTCGAGCCGGCATGGTTTTGGTCGGGTTTCTTGGTGAACCATGAGAAAACGTAAGTTCGACCTAGTGAGAGGTCTTGCTTGGCATACTCGAGCAGTATCGCCTCAAACAAATGACAGGCGGGCACGGTGCAGGGGTATGTAATGTGAACGGGGACATGATAAGTGAGATTCTACGGATTATAATCTACCCGATTGATAGAGTGTCAAATCATGGAGGTTCTTGATCGTGCAAGTGGAAAATAGCTCCTGAGAGCTCCTATATCCTTGAATTGTTCCTGTTTACCTTTTCTTGCTCGAATTGTCATTTACTCGAATATTATTGCTTTACTCGTTAATTTGGATTGTTACTTGGACAACGTGCTTGCATATGTGTTCTTGGCCTCACGAGCAATCGCTCACCCCGTAGATTTGTTTTCCTTAACAGGAATGGACGGAGTGAAACTTGGTGGAACCCTTTGAATGTACTTTTGTGACGCCTCGAAAGAATGAGTGTGAGAACCCGGAAATTTTCTAATTTTCTAAGGTGTATTTTATTTAATCGCCCGCCTTTTCTACATTTTTTTTATTAGAAAAATTTCCCGGATAAAGTTTATGAGTATAGATAGTTTTAAAATGATTTTTCTAGTATCAGTTAGTTTTTGAGAAATTAAGAGCGTATTTTGGACGTGGGACCCGCTAGTGCGGTAAATGCATTATAATTTTGACAACTTGTTGGAATTTTGTATTAAGTGATATTATTTTACAAAGTGTTAAGATATTTGTAATGGAGAGACAAAAAGATAAGTTTTAAACCAAAAAGATGACAAGTGTCACCTTGTGATTTAATCTTGGACTTTGACCATTATTTCTTACCTTTACTAATACTCAATTTTGACCCAAAAATCATCCTATTTCTATGCTTCATGGCCGGCTCTCTCTCAAAGGAAAAGAAGAAAAATCTCTCAACTTTCTAGCTTCTCATCTCACTCAATCTTCAATTCCAACCGATTAAACTTGAATTTACTCCATAAAACCTCTTAGTTTGGTGGAGTTGAGCTTGGTTGTGAAGTTGTTTGGAAAGTTAAGGTGACTAGTTGCTCTATCTCTTGTATTGTTAAGGTGAGTTGTGAAGAACCACTTTCCTTCCTCTAATGATGTTCAATTCATGATTGGTGGTGGTATAAGATGCACTTTTATGGATTATATCTTGGTTTTGGTTGAATTGGTGAAGTTTTATAATTATTGGGAATTTTTCTGTTTTCATATGGATATGATTGTGTGGTTATATATGATGATTGGAAATGATATTTAAGCACTCTATGAGGTGGAAAAAGTGGTCAATTGCAATCAATTTCTGTTTTGGAAGAAATTTCAGAAAATTAGGTTTTGTGAAGGAACATTCTGCCCGAATTTTTAGCTCCTAGATAGACACCGAATTGGACTTGGATTAAAACATGAAAGTTGTAGGGAATGATATTTTAGAGGTGTCTACAAAATTTCAGGTCAATCGGAGTAGTGTAAAATGAGAAAAGTCAAAATTACTATTGCTGTTCTGGTTTTACCCGAATGTAAGAATTGCGCCTGTAATTGGTTGTTTTGGCTGGAATTGCTTCCGAATTAGTTCTTGAGGCCTTCTGTTGAAATTTATCCCTGTTTATTATCTTTCAGCTGGTTTTGGAATTTCTGGATTTGGACTTGGATAGCCTGCTTTATGATGTTTCCGCTAAAATGCGTTCTGTGAATCTGTTTTTGTGATTCTGGTATAGTATCTTGCATTTTTGACCTGGTTACACTCGAAACTGGGTTGAGTGACCTTCTGTAATATTGTAGCCCTATCTCTTAGCTTTGAAACTGTGTATCTTTCACCTTCATCCGACCATCGTAGTGCCTTTGGTGCCATTACCGCAAAATGACGTCAAAACCTGTTTTTCTGGTTTTGAGCTTAACTTTCATTTCCGGACTTTTCCCTAGCTTGACTTGTACTAGCTACTTGGAGCTTGCTGAATGGCTATTGGATGAACTTGTTGTTGTGTGTGTACCTTTGGGACTGAATGAGGAAATAATGAAGCCATGATGGCTGGAAAAGTTAGCAAATCAGGGGAAGTGCTGTCCGAACTTTGAAGGGATTTGTTTGCATTGAGTTTGTGATCTAAGACTTGGATTTGAGCAAGCAATGTTATATGATGGACAATTTCTGAGCCGTGGAGGTGAGTGACCCTAAACTATTTCCAAAGTACTTGTGAAATGTTTCTTGCATTATTTATTTGATTGCATATCATGCGTGCTTGCATGTGGATTCATGACATGATTTGGCTTCAATGAGTTATGGGAAAGTCTTGTGCTGGACACCAACGTCTCCACCTTGTTTATGGTTCATGTTCATGTTTATCTGGAGCTCAAAAAGGGGCTCCCTCTCAATGTTAATGTTAAATGATCTATTTGAGCATTGGGTGTTCAAGTGCAATGATTTCACTAGCTCACGAGAGCAATAAACGTACATTTGATCTCTGAATCATGACATCATCGAAATGATCGAAATGCAACATTGTGAAATATATTTGATTTCGGATTTTACTGGTTACTCGCTGAGCTTCTAGCTCACCCCAAAAATATTTTATTCCCCTCCACAGGGCTCAAGGCGAAGGAAGGCTTGTAGTACTTATTCCTGTGATCGAATGAATTATCTCATGTGTACTTTGAATTTGGACTTCCTCTTGTGTAATAACTATTGCATTAAGGTTGAATGGGAATTGGACCAAGTCCTGGAGAGAGCTGGGCAGGCGTCCCGCGGATACCCTTTGGTTCGCCTTAGGGAGAAGTGGGGGAGTCACAGTTGGTATCAGAGCCCTAGGTTAGAGATCTATTTGGGAGATATACTAGAAACCTTACCCTTAAGATTTGAGATAGGATGACTAAGTCATACCTTAAGTGATATTTGAGCGAGCTAGTGCCTAAGTTTCTAACCCGAAAAGTGTGATTGTTTTGCAGGGATGGAAAATGGGAATGGAAACCCCGCAACTAATGGGAATGGCCACGCTAATGGCCATGTAGAGCCCCCTAGGCCTATTTACTACTGAGCTCTGGGTGGAGGAGCTCGTGTGCGTTATTCGCCCTATGATACGTATCCTCGATGTTCGTGTAGGGTGACGTTTGCCTACCCAAACTATCTAGTACTAGCTCTGGACGACGAGCGTCGTCAGTTGGTGAACACCAACCTAGATTTACAGGCGGAGGTGGACGAGCTGAGACAGATGGTTAGTACTCAGGGTGAGAGGGTCGCTGAGCTTGAGAAGGTACTGGCTGGCGAGGTGGCTACTACTGCGGTTACTCGCGAGGAGCTTCAGAGGGCTAGGGCCCGACTTGCTAGAGTAGGAGAGGAGGTCCGTGATCGGGCTTCCGGGATCCTGGCAGATGCGACTATGATGATAGAGGGTGTGATGCCCCGAAAGAATGAGTGTGAGAAACCGAAAATTTTTATATATTTTCGAAACATTATTTTGTTTCCTTGTCTATAATTTTATGCCTTTCTTCCATATTTATACATTTTTATAAGGGAATATAGTTTTCAAATCATTTTCTTGATACAAGTTAGACCACGTTAATTTTGAAGTGTATTATGAACGTGGGACCCGCAAGTGCGGTAAATGCAATATATTTTTGACAACTTGTTGGAATTTTGTATTAAGTGAGTTGCTAAGCTAGTTTAAGGTGATTAGTGGAGTTGTTTGGAGGATTAAGGTGCCAAGTTGTTCCTTTTCTTGCATTTCAAGGTGAGTAGCTAGGGAATGCTTCCTTTGGTCTTGATAATGTCAAAGTAATGAGTTGTGTTGATTAAATGTGTGATTGGGTGAAAGATATCTTGATTTTGGTTGAATTGGTGAAGTTTTATAATTATTGGGGATTTTTCTGTTTTCATATGAATATGATTATGTGGTCATGTATGATGATTGGAAATGGTATTGAAGGAAGCTAGAAGGTGGAAAAAGTGGTTAATTGCAAGAAATTTCTGTTTTGGAAGGCAAATTGGAAAACTAGGGTTCATGTTCTTACATTCTGCCCGGTTTTGTAGCTTATAGTTAGAGGCCGAATTGGCCTTGGGTTAAAACATGAAAGTTTTAGGGAATGATATTTTAGAGGTGTCTACAAAATTTCAGGTCAATCTGAGTAGCGTAGCTTGTGAAAAGACGGAATTACCCTTGCTGCCCTGTTTCTACCCGAATTTGGGAATTGCTTCTGTAATTGGTTATTTTGTTCAGGAATGCTTCCGAATTGGTTGTTGAGGTATTCTGATGAAATATATCCCTGTTTCTTAGCTTTCAGATGGCTTTGGAATTTCTGGATTTGGACTTAGGTAGCCTGATTTATGATGTTTGCACCAGAATGCAATTTGTGAACCTATTTTTGCGGTTCTGGTGTAGTATATTGCATTTTTGACCTGGTTACACTCGAAACTGGGCTGAGAGACCTTCTGTAATATTGTATCGCTATCTCTTAGCTTCGAAACGGTGTATCTTACACCTCCATCCGATAATCGTAGTGCCATTGGTGCCAAAACTGTAAAATGATGTCAAAAACTATTTTTCTGGTTTTGAGCTTAACTTTCATTTTCGGACTTTTCCCTAGCTTGACTTGTACTTGTACTACTGGGAGCTTGCTGAATGGCTATTGAATGAACTTATTGTTATGTGTGTACCTTTGGGTTTGAATGAGGAAATAATGAAGCCATGATGGCTGGAAAAGTTAGCAAATTTAATGGAAGTGCTGTCCGAGCTTTGAAAGGACTTGATTGCATTGAGTTTGTGATCTAAGACTTGGATTTGAGCAAGGCAATGATATATGATGGATGGTTTCTGAGCCATGGAGGTGAGTGACCCTCAACTATTTCCCAAGTACTTTTGAAATGTTTCTTGCATTATTTACTCGACTGCATATCATGCGTGCTTGCATGTGAGTTCATGACATGATTTGGCTTTAATGAGTTCTTGGGGAGTCTTGTGCTGGACACCAACGTCTCCACCTCTGTTTATTTGGAGCAAATGGCTCCGGAGCTCGAAAAGGGGCTCCCTCTTACTGTTAATGTTAAATGATCTATTTGAGCGTTGGGTGTTCAAGTGCTATGATTTCACTGGCTCACGAGAGCAAAAGACGTACATTTGATCTCTGAATCATGACATCATTGGAATACATTACTGTGAAATATATTTGATGACTGCTTTTACTGGTTACTCGCTGAGCTTCTAGCTCACCCCAAAAATGTTTTATTCCCCTCCACAGGGCTCGAGGCGAAGGAAACATTTGTATTAAAGTTCTCTGTGTGAATGGTGGGTATCAAGGATCAGAGTGGCGCAGCGGAAGCGTGGACGCTGCGCTTTTGATATGTAATTATTGGAGACTTGGATGTATATTTGAGATTTATATTGTAATTTATTTGAGGACTGTAGTGACTGACTGAGTCCTAGCGAGAGCTGGGCAGGCGGTCCGCCGAATCCTTTGGTTCGCCTTAGGGGGAGGTGGGGCTGTCACAGAGGGGGTGACGGATATTGTCCAGAGGACGGTTCAGGAGGAGGACCCTGAGAAGGATCCGGAGGAGGATCCTGAGGAGGAGATTCCACCTGGTAGCCCTGCTGTGGATTAGGTCTAGAGTGATTGACCCCCCTTTTGACTCTTTTGACTAATATAGTTAGGATTATTTGGGGTGATGCTAGTGCTGAGGTCATTGTATTTTGCATGACTGTGTGGCCTACTTTTGGAGGCACTTGATTCTACTTTAGTCATATGTGACTGAAGGTACTTTTGTAGCACCTGCGTGCTATATTTTGTGATTTTCCTCATGACTTGTTAATTGTATGAACTTTGACGTGTTAATGAATGTAAATTATTGTTATTTTAAATCTTTTCATGATTGAATTTTGCTTTCGACACATTTCCCCGCATAATTGATTTATTTCTTGCACTAGGCATACCTAGGATAATGAAAGGACGAAGGAGTAGTTGAGACCGTGGACGAGGGACTAGACAGGCCCAAAGTCACGGGAATGACCAGGGATCGGCAACTGGACCGACCCAGAGACATGAGAATATAGAAAAAAATCAAGTGGCTACCGCCATTAATAGGATGACTAATATCCTAGAACGTTTAGCTGAAAGACAAGGTTCTGGACCACTTAACCAAACTGGGGGACAGGATAGAGGGGAGGATAGAGCCTTGGAGAGGTTCTTGAAATTTAACCCGCCTAAATTTATTGGTGAACCTGATCCTGAGGTAGCGGAGAATTGGTTGGAGAGAATGACTAACATATTCGCCGCCTTAGACTATACCGAGGATAGGCGAGTGAACTTTGCTGTTTTCCAATTTGAGGGAGCGGCTCATGCTTGGTGGGATGTGATAAGGGGAAAGTGGGAGAGAGCCCAAACCCCTTGGACTTGGGAGAATTTCACGAGGGAATTTAATGAGAAATTTCTTCCTCCTTTAATTCAAGAAAAGAGGGAGGATGAATTTATCAAGTTGAAACAAGGAACCCATAGTGTAGCTGAGTACGAAGGGAAGTTTACTAACATTTCTAAGTACGCTCCTGAATTGGTGATCAATGAACGAAGAAGGATAAGACGGTTTGTACAGGGGCTTAATGTGGAAATCCAGGAGGGCTTGGCCGCAGCCCAAATCTCTACATTTACTGAGGCTCTTGAGAAAGTAAAAGGGTTGAGAGTGCGAGAATGCAAGTAAGAGACTTTCACAATAAGAAAAGGAACTTTTCTAGCTATACCTCTGGACAGGCTAGTAAGAATGCACAGCCTTCCAAAATGGAAAGAGAAATGGGAGGAATAAGGACTGCTGGAGTTTCAAGGGGAGCTTTATCCATAGGAGGTCGTAGTGGACCGGTTCAAGCTAGGGGAGTGCCTTCTAGTCGTTCGGCCATGACCCTTCAAGTTACTTGTGGGTACTGTGGTAAACCCAATCACTCTGAAAATGATTGTTGGAGGAAGTCTGGGAGGTGTTTGTTTTGTAGTAGCACTGAACATCAAGTCGCAGGTTGTCCAAAGGCGCCAAAAATAGGAAGTAACCCTCAAAGGCCAGAAAAGTCAACCTCTAAGCATACTAGTGTTGGAGGAAACCGACAAAAGGTACCGGTTAGGGTTTATGCACTGAATCATCAACAGATACCTGATGCGACTGAGGTGGTTGAAGGTACGATTCCTGTCTTCCACCGTTTAGCTAAGATTTCAATTGATCCGGGTGTGACTCATTCTTTTGTAAACCCTAATTTTATGAGTGGAATAGACTTGAAGCCAATTAAGTTACCTTATGACTTGGAGGTTAAGACGCCTACTAGGGACCAGAGTCTAATCGCTAACTTGGTATACAGAGATTGTGAGATCTGGGTTGGAGAACGGAAAAACTGATTTGATAGGCTTAGCAATTAAGGGATATGACGTGATCTTAGGGATGGACTGGTTAGCCCGTTACAATGCCCAAATGAACTGTAAGACGAAAGTAATGAAATTGTGCATTCCGGGAGAGGCCACCCTGAAGTTGGATGTAAGGGGCAGATTAGCTTCATCTGCACTTATCTCAGGAATCCGAACTAGGAAAATGTTAAGTAAGGGTGCTCAGGGATACCTGGCTTTTCTAATCAACACTTCTAGTGATAAAGTGAATCTGGATGACATGCCTGTAGTGAAAGATTACACAGATGTTTTTCCTGAAGAGTTAGAGTCTTTACCCCGGAAAGGGAAATAAGTTTTAAGATTGATGTAACCCCGGGAGTAGCACCTATCTCTAAGATGCCATATAGAATGGCTCCAGCTGAACTAAAAGAGTTGAAACTGCAATTGCAGGACTTGTTGGAACGGAGTTTTATAAAGGAAAGTGATTCACCGTGGGGAGCCCCGGTCTTATTCGTTAAGAAGAAAGATGGGAGTTTGAGGTTGTGTATAGATTACGGAGGCCTAAATGATGTTACTATTAAGAACAAGTACCCATTGCCCCACATTGAAGAATTATTTGACCAATTGCAAGGGGCGGTAGTATTCTTGAAATTGGATTTGAAACAGGGTTATTATCAATTAAAGATTTTGGAGAAAGATATACCCAAGACTGCTTTTAACTCGAGGTATGGACACTTTGAGTTTGCAGTAATGCCATTTGGATTAACGAATGCACATGCTGCTTTTATGGATTTAATGCATAGGGTTTTTAAGCCTTATCTAGACCAATTTGTGGTGGTGTTTATCGATGATATCTTGGTGTACTCTAAGAATGTGGAGGATCACGAGAAATACTTGAGAATTGTTTTACAAACCTTGAGGGAACACCAATTGTACGCTAAGTTTAGCAAGTGTGAGTTTTGGTTAAAAGAAGTGACATTCTTGGGACACATAATTTCTAAGGATGGAATTAAAGTGGATCCATCTAAAATTGAAGCTGTTTCGAAGTGAAAACAACCGGAAAACCCTACCGAGGTTCGAAATTTTATAGGATTAGCAGGGTATTATCGGAGATTCATTGAGGATTTTTCTAAAATTGCTGGACCCATGACTGAGTTGACCAAGAAAAGTGAAAAGTTTATATGGAGTCCTAAGTGTGAAGAGAGTTTCCAAGAGTTGAAAAGGCGTTTGACAAGAGCACCTGTGTTAGCTCTACCGAATGGAAAAGATAATTTTGTGGTCTACACAGATGCTTCTAAGGAAGGCTTGGGATGTGTTTTAATGCAGAATGATAGAGTGATAGCGTATGCCTCTAGGAAGTTGAAACCGTATGAAGGAAACTACCCGACTCATGACTTGGAGTTAGCAGCTGAAGTATTTGCTCTAAAGAAATGGAGGCATTACCTCTATGGAGTAACATTTGAGGTTTTTATTGACCACAAGAGCCTTAAGTACTTGTTTTCTCAAAGGGAGCTAAACTTGAGACAGCGTAGGTGGATGGAATTTTTGGAAGACTATGATTGCACAATAAAGTACCATCCAGGGAAAGTCAATGTAGTGGCCGATGCTTTAAGTCGTCAAGTGCGAGTGGCCGGATTGATGATTAAAGAATTACACTTGTTAGAAGAAATTAGTTATTGAAATCCTCGATTGGAACCCAGGAAGGTAATTCTTGGGAATATTATAGCGAATTCCACTTTGTTGGAATGTATTAAAGCAGCCCAGGAGAAGGACACCAAAGTGCAAAAGTGATTGGAAAGAGTTAAAAAGGGAGAAAAGTTGGATTTTGACTTGGGAATGAATGGCGTATTGAGGTTTTGGAATCGGATAGTAGTGCCAAAGGATGAGAAGCTTAAGAAAGAAATTTTGGACGAGGCACACCGATCGAAGTTTACGGTACACCCTGGAGGGAATAAAATGTACCAGGACTTGAAAAGTTTGTATTGGTGGGAGAGCATGAAAAAGAAGATTGCTCAATTTGTCCAAACCTGTTTGATTTGTCAACAGGTAAAAGATGAACATCAGAAACCATCAGAACTTTTACAACGTTTGGAGATACCTGAATGGAAGTGGGAAAACATCACTCTGGATTTTGTATCAGGGTTACCTAGGACACAAAGAGATCATGATGCCATGTGACAGCCCCACCTCACCCTAAGGCGAACCAAAGGGTTCAGCGGACCGCCTGCCCAGCTCTCGCCAGGACTACGGAGTCAAACCACTCAAACCCTAGATAGGACGCGCGAGAACTCAACGAAAACGTACAATTGGAGACCACCCAGGATTAAACAGAGCTTACCAAACTATACGGAAGTACGGGACGTCAATTAATTACTTATACATAGATTTACATCGGAGTCTTGAACCAATGAACCAACATACAAGCCAGAGTATTCACGCTATACAAAATACAATTAGGGTTTCAGTTACAGAAGAGTATAAACAAAAGAAGTCCTACAACTGGCTCAACTCTTTTCTTCCAAAAATCTTTGTGACGACCCCACTTCCCCCTAAGGCGAACCAAAGGGTTTGGCGGGCCGTCTGCCCAGCTCTCGCCGGGACTCACTACATAACTCAAGCATGAATATAATCGATGGTTCTTAAAAGCTCAAACGGAGTATAATATATCCACCAGTCCAACATACCAAAGTACGAGTCCAATACTTCATCTAAATTTTCACAATAATAACTTAAGTACAATCTTATGTTTGCAATTCAAATCATTCTTACAAAAGTAAAATCCCCAAAATGTCATGAGATTTACATTCACTTCAACCACAAGTACATCATACCATAAAGTTCATAAATCTTTCAAAATAACCATTACATTCCACAAAGAAGATCAATCACAACCTAGATAAAGGATAATCCACGGTACTCCAAATCCTTGTGCTTGAGTAACTATCCTTCTCGAGCCCTGCATAGAACTAAAATGTTTTTGGGGGTGAGCTAAAGCTCAATGAGGTTTCAAAAGGGAAAATCAAGTATTTATAAACCAGTGCGTAAGCGTTACTTTGGAAACACATGTAGAAGTAATACTTTTGTTGGCAACTTTATTCTGAGTACAACTCATAAATCATTTAAAAACCACTAACGTACATTTGGAATGCATGATCACATAAATATATTTTCATGAATTTTAGTCAAACAAATAGTGGCTCGTCCGACTAGAAGAACATTACAAGGATTGCTTCGTCTCAGAGATTAATGCTCATGAGGAGTCTTACCCGAGAAATGTCAACTAGGAGAGCAATAACAGTGTTAATAATAAAGCAAACACAAAAGGATACAGTACTCAGTCCACTTCCGTCCTTATAACTCACATTGGTAACTCCTTCGGTTGACTGGCCATCACCTTATCCCTCCAGTGGTAATACTCGAGTATACCAAAATACATTGCCCAGGGTTATCAACCTATCCGACCGAGTCCGCTTCTGGCTCGAATAGGTGATAACGAAGGGGAAAAGGCTTTGTTCAGCCAATGTGATAAAGTACACATGGCCTACAGCATACGAAAATAACATATAAACAATGAAATATTGAACAGTTAAGCAATACAGCAACAGTTAGGTCGAGTGCGATAAAGTACACACTCGCCTAGAAATAACTACTTTTCATTCAAATGAACAAGATTCATCAAGTATTAGACCACTTAGGCATGAAAGAAGCACTCATCAAGTCACACCACGTATATATATATATATATATATATATAAGCAATTATACAAACAGTGGTTATACAAGTTCGAGAAGCAATTTTGTGCAAAACAGTTTGGAATCCCTCACCGTAATCCGGAGCAAAGCAAGAGCAAAAGCAGGAAATTAAAAGAGCTTCTCGGTGTCCTCTGAATCACCTGAGATTAATCACAATTACAAATTACCTAGATGCTCGATTAAGGCGAATAAAAGAAAATCTCTTAGATACACACACTCAAGCCTCAAGCTCAAACAAATTGAAATAGGAAGTTTTAACTTAATCATTGGTATAAAACCAAAAGGAATTTAAAAGTCCCATTTCCGAGATAAATCGTGGCAAGGACTATCAATTTCAAAAGAAGGGTAAAATGCTTAATTTGGCACGGAAATCGAGAAGGTGAAAAATGTGTTCGTACTAGAAAATTTTCAATAAAAGCTCAAGTACTAGAGTATAAGTGAAAAAGAATCATGTTTCCTTGCCGAGCAAGTTTTCTACACTTTTCATTTAAATTTTAAATATTAACGCGCTATTCTCAATCTCTATAACTTGATAGTAAGATAAAATAATTCCACAAAGCTTGATTTAAAAGTACTCAAATTCAACAGACGAAAACGGACTTCACGATTTCAAATTATTTGCACATTGTATTCCTGGTTGCCAAAATAGCCAAATCACAATTCAAACATCAATTTCACTAGGGCTTCATCAATCATTAGCCCTAGGTCTCCACATATTCAATTCCAAATAAAATTCAACAAAGGAAGTCCAAGGTATCAAGACAATCCAAAACGCAAACCAGGGAACTTCCAAGCACATTTTAGCCAACTACTTGAGCCAATTCACCAAAAATTAAATTATTGCAAAACTATTCGAATGGTCAAGAGCTTCATCAATCATTAGCTCTTGACAACCAATACTCGCTTCAAACACCAATCCATTCAAAATAAGAATAAAAACTACAGCCCACTTGACTCTCAAGTAGTTCTAAAATTCAGATTTTCTTTTCTTGATTCGGTAGTCAAGAAAAACCCAGCAAAATTCAATCCAAGATGTCCATTAAACCTTTAACTTTTACTTGCTAAATTCACTAAACACATAGCTTATCATCTGTCCAAACCAAGCTAAAGTAAATAATACACAAATCCAGCAAATAAACTCACCAAAAGTCCCAACCAGTTCGGTCATGCTGGAAAATATTTTCCTTCAAAAATTGCTTTAGTTCATGTTCCACAAATCAAACAATTATGAAAATTATACTGTTGTAGAATAGATTTTTAATACTATCACATCCCAGAAGACACTTTTCAGAGATTCAAATCACAAATAGGCCAAATATTCGATCCAAGTCAAGAATTCAGTTTCCTGAGGAAACAGGACAGCCTACTTTGAGGAATCACGGACAGCAGTACACATGGAGGAAAAATATGAAATTTCTACAAAACAAAGGCCCATGACTGTAGTTTCAAATGCCACTGACGCCACCTCAATTGGATTTTCCCACACCAAGATATAAGCATTTTACTGAGACTGGTCAGAGAAATCCGAAAATCTGGAAACTCATTTTTCACTTGTGAAAAACTCCTTTTTCTCTTTTAAAACCATAAGACTCTTATTCAAACCATCCATAAATTTAAGTATGACATTCATACCAGCATATACCAAAGAAAATAATGCTTATTTCCAATAAATTATTCCACCAAAAAGTCCCCATAAATCTGTCAGCAGCTAAGATAAAATTTTCCAGCAATTGATAGTTTATTTATATAGCTTTTGTTCCTAGTTTTCTTCAATTCTTACCTCAGCTCAACATGCAAAAGGTGATTAGCAAGCCTCAAGCAGATCTTAAACATCCAATACGAAAATCTGAATTGAAATTCGAAAACAAAACTAATTAAATGCTCACTTCCTTCTCTCGACCAAGCTGGAATATTTTGCAGCAGAAAATTTCCCTCGGTTTCAATCCACAATTCAACTTTTCCTCAGATTTTCTTCCATTAAGCTTCACTTAATACTTAAAGCTAACAATCTATATGCAATTCATAACAAAATTTTCCATTTGACAGCAATTACAAATGAAAACAAACATGAAGTCTCTCGGCTATTCCAGAAAATTTCCAGCAGCTAAGTTAGACGCAAATATGGATTTTTTTTTCCAGCTAGAACTTTATATATTTTTCTCTCAAAGCTAACATGCATGACCAATCCATGTATTTACTATCACTCCTAGTTCAATTTAAGTTCGGACATCAACAACATTCAACCACAAATCCAGAATTTTGTTCACTACTCTCGGATGAGCTTGCATGCAGCAAATTCCTGTTTCATTTTTTTTTTTATCTTCTAGCATAATCCGGCTAATTAGCTTCATGCATGGTTCAAACATCTTGTTTTCAGTTAATTAAACACATTTTTAATCTCAGATTACCTCAGATGAACTAATTAAAAGCTGACATTTCTAGATTAAGCTCTCGGCAACTTCAATTCTTTCCAAACCAGATTTCTTAAGTCTTAATTCTTCAACAAACATCACATGCAAGTCCATAGCTGACTTCACTTGCCTATAATCAGCTAATTCCAGTTCAGAAATTACCTCAACTAGGAGTACACTCACACGGTTAGCAGCAGAAATTGATTCCCTTCCTCCGGCAGTCCAGAAAAAAATAATGCAGACCGCTAGCTGCCTCTCTCTCCCTTGCTCTGGCTTGCGGCTGATAAAAGAAATTTGGTTCTCAGCCTTCACCAACTCACGGATGGAAGGAGAAATGAACCGCAAGTCACTCTCTTCCCTCTCTAGTTTGCGGACAGAAAGGAAACGAATGAGGAGCTCGGTTCTCCCTCTCTCGGTTGGTCTCCAGTCGCGGCTCACGGCAGCATGGGAAGAAGATGAGAGGCTCAGCTCACTCTTTCTCTCTGTCGTTAATCACGAGGTCAAGAATGGATATGGGGTGGAGTGGTTCACGGTAGTGAAGTGATAAATGGAATGTGTATATATTGGGTATTGTGAGTGGGGTTGGGTCGGTAATAGAAGTGAAATGTGCTGGAATGCGAAGTAGGAATTGGAGCCGGCAGCAATTGGAAGTGTTTGGAGCTAGGTTTGTTCAAGAATTTTTTCCCCGTAGCTGCATGGTGAATTTGAATTACAGGAGGGCCAATTTGGTCTTTTCACCTTTCATCCAAATTTCTTTTTATGCCCTCAATCCTAAACTAACTCCAAAATTTATCCCAAATGTAAATGCCTACTAGTATACTAACCTCGCAAAAAAATTCAATTATCGTAATACAACGTCCTACGGGTAATTATAAAAAGTTTTGACTTAAAACGATTTTGCCTTAATTCTAGGTTCCCGTTAACACCTAACATTAATAATACTTAAAATTAGCTATTGAAATTCAAGGAATTAATATTAAAGCAATAACACACTCTACGTCAAGAAATATTAACTTAACTTGGCAAAAATTCAAATAACCCAATATTTTGCACAATTAAATTATTTGCGACTTTAAACTTATTTTTACCTACTTATCTAAGAACCAACAATAATAAAATTTATTAAAAGTCAAAGATGCAAATGCGACAAGTATATGTAACAATCAAAAACACCATAAATAATTCAACTCGAATAAATTTGGTCATTAAAATAATAATTGTTTAAAGAATCAATTGTTTATACTCATTTTCGAGAAATTCATGCAATTTGGGAAAACTTGAGTAATTCACATGCAAAAATACTTTTAAATGACCAAATTAAAAATATTTTGCAATAATTAAGATATGGGTCCTCACATCCTCTCCCCCTTAAGAGAATTTCGTCCTCGAAATTCATACCTTCAACTACCTCGGTCGACCCCAGAGTCTGTCGACCAATAGAGGCATATGTTCCAGTTGGCACTTGTGGTCGGTTCCCTCCTTTAGTAGTTCGTTCAGAAGTAGTTCCATATCCTTGTCGATGATTATTCTCTCGTGGTTGCTTTCTTGGGCAGTTGCTAACCTGATGGTCTGCACTCCCACAACGCAAACACTTTCTCTCCTTCACCCAGCAGTTATTTTCAGTGTGATTTCCTTTTCCACAGTATCCACAGATCGGTTGAAAATTCATGGCTTGACTTCCCTGTGGCGTCGTCCTTGATTGACCCCTTTTAATCTGAGTTCCTTGTGACGGAGTTCCTTCTAATTGCTGCATCTGAGAAGAAGATGGAAGTGGTAGTCTCACCCCACCAGCTCCTTTTCCAACTTTGGGTGGTGGTACAGTGTTTCTAGATGCCTCAGGGTGACTACTACTAGGTGCATCTCTTTTTCGTTCTTGAAAAACTCTCAATTTGGCTTTTGAAATCTGAACCCTTTGGGCTTTCTCAAGGGCATCACTAAACGTTTCGATTTGAGCCGCTGCGAGGCCATCTTGAATTTCTAGATTGAGGCCCTGAATAAACCGCCTTATTCTCTTTCGCTCTGTAATTACCAATTCTGGGGCAAACCTAGACAGTTTCGTGAACTCAGTTTCATATTCTGCCACACTTGAAGTTCCTTGGCGAAGTTTTATAAAATCATCCTCTCTTTTTTCTTGGACTAGTGGTGGAAAGAATTTTTCATTAAATTCTAGGACAAAATTCATCCAAGTTCTCGGAGTTTGTTCCCTTTCCCACTTATTTCTTATAACATTCCACCATGCTCGAGCCGGTCCTTCAAGTTGGAACACAGCAAAGTTTACTTCTCTCTCCTCGGAATAATCTAGTGCATCAAATATATTCCTTATATTCTCCAACCAATTTTCAGCTATATCGGGGTCAGGACCCCCAGAAAATTTAGGAGGGGAAAACTTTTGAAATCTCTCTAAAGCCCTATCCTCCCCTATTTCTTGGTTTCCAAGTTGGTTCAGTTGTCCAGTTCCCTGACCTTGTTGGGGTACCAATCGCTCTAGTATGTCTGTCATGCGAGTCAAAACTAACCCAATTTGGTTTTCTTCCCTAACCCTAGGTTCAGCGTTTCGGTCGGCGGTAGATTCTTTATATCCTCCTTGATTTTGAGGTCGTCTGGGTTGACGCCCACGTCGTCGTCTCCCAGCTTCCATTCTCACAACTAATCTATACATGTATGTGTAAATGGCTCACTAAACCAAAATTAACTATGCACACGTGTATTTAACAATTTTCAAAATGAGCAATAAAACTATATCCACAGATAACAATTTCACAAATAACACATTCACGGTTAACATAGAATTTAAACTAGTCTCAATTAAGTTGTATGCCATTACAAAATTAGAGCTAATCAGGTCATAATACAAGTTGAAATCAAAGGCCATTCATCCAAAGTTTTAAAAGAAATCTTTAGCGAGCCAACCAATATCTAAAGTACATTCATCTCCAAGAATAACCAACCTTGGGATTTCTAGTTAAAGCCTCAAGTCCCATGTTCAAACTCAGAGAATATGTACAACTGGCTCACTTAAGCGTCAAGTGGAAACCAAGTCAATTCGCACTAGGACTGGCCATCTCCAGATGCAAATCAACTCAATCCCCACTATTCCTCAAAGAAAATTTTTGCAAGAGGTCTCACTCAAGCAATCGATCCAAGATTCACATTCACTTTTATACGTATACTTATGAAGATTACAAAACCTAGAGGATACCTCGAAACTTACGATTTACCTAGTCAAATTCGATCATATAGATATCACTAGTACCAATGTTCAAGAAACTCAACTATCACTTTTCAAATCAATCTCACACAATTCTCTTCAGTTTCCTATAATATAAGAAACCCTAGTGTGCAAACCCACTTAAAAACAACCACTTCAATATTACTCAATCAATCATCAAGTATTAAGATCACATTCCACTTACTAAACAATCAAACTCCACAGTCCGGCATCTTATGCTTAAAGCCTAAGATACACTACAAAGATCTAGAGCCTAAGCTCTGATACCACCTGTGACGACCTCACTTCCCCCTAAGGCGAACCAAAGGGTTTGGCGGGCCGTCTGCCCAGCTCTCGCCGGGACTCACTACAAAACTCAAGCATGAATATAATCGATGGTTCTTAAAAGCTCAAACGGAGTATAATATATCCACCAGTCCAACATACCAAAGTACGAGTCCAATACTTCATCTAAATTTTCACAATAATAACTTAAGTACAATCTTATGTTTGCAATTCAAATCATTCTTACAAAAGTAAAATCCCCAAAATGTCATGAGATTTACATTCACTTCAACCACAAGTACATCATACCATAAAGTTCATAAATCTTTCAAAATAACCATTACATTCCACAAAGAAGATCAATCACAACCTAGATAAAGGATAATCCACGGTACTCCAAATCCTTGTGCTTGAGTAACTATCCTTCTCGAGCCCTGCATAGAACTAAAATGTTTTTGGGGGTGAGCTAAAGCTCAATGAGGTTTCAAAAGGGAAAATCAAGTATTTATAAACCAGTGCGTAAGCGTTACTTTGGAAACACATGTAGAAGTAATACTTTTGTTGGCAACTTTATTCTGAGTACAACTCATAAATCATTTAAAAACCACTAACGTACATTTGGAATGCATGATCACATAAATATATTTTCATGAATTTTAGTCAAACAAATAGTGGCTCGTCCGACTAGAAGAACATTACAAGGATTGCTTCGTCTCAGAGATTAATGCTCATGAGGAGTCTTACCCGAGAAATGTCAACTAGGAGAGCAATAACAGTGTTAATAATAAAGCAAACACAAAAGGATACAGTACTCAGTCCACTTCCGTCCTTATAACTCCCATTGGTAACTCCTTCGGTTGACTGGCCATCACCTTATCCCTCCAGTGGTAATACTCGAGTATACCAAAATACAGTGCCCAGGGTTATCAACCTATCCGACCGAGTCCGCTTCTGGCTCGAATAGGTGATAACGAAGGGGAAAAGGCCTTGTTCAGCCAATGTGATAAAGTACACATGGCCTACAGCATACGCAAATAACATATAAACAATGAAATATTGAACAGTTAAGCAATACAGCAACAGTTAGGTCGAGTGCGATAAAGTACACACTCGCCTAGAAATAACTACTTTTCATTCAAATGAACAAGATTCATCAAGTATTAGACCACTTAGGCATGAAAGAAGCACTCATCAAGTCACACCACGTATATATATATATATATATATATATAAGCAATTATACAAACAGTGGTTATACAAGTTCGAGAAGCAATTTTGTGCAAAACAGTTTGGAATCCCTCACCGTAATCCGGAGCAAAGCAAGAGCAAAAGCAGGAAATTAAAAGAGCTTCTCGGTGTCCTCTGAATCACCTGAGATTAATCACAATTACAAATTACCTAGATGCTCGATTAAGGCGAATAAAGAAAACCTCTTAGATACACACACTCAAGCCTCAAGCTCAAGCAAATTGAAATAGGAAGTTTTAACTTAATCATTGGTATAAAACCAAAAGGAATTTAAAAGTCCCATTTCCGAGATAAATCGTGGCAAGGACTATCAATTTCAAAAGAAGGGTAAAATGCTTAATTTGGCACGGAAATCGAGAAGGTGAAAAATGTGTTCGTACTAGAAAATTTTCAATAAAAGCTCAAGTACTAGAGTATAAGTGAAAAAGAATCATGTTTCCTTGCCGAGCAAGTTTTCTACACTTTTCATTTAAATTTTAAATATTAACGCGCTATTCTCAATCTCTATAACTTGATAGTAAGATAAAATAATTCCACAAAGCTTGATTTAAAAGTACTCAAATTCAACAGACGAAAACGGACTTCACGATTTCAAATTATTTGCACATTGTATTCCTGGTTGCCAAAATAGCCAAATCACAATTCAAACATCAATTTCACTAGGGCTTCATCAATCATTAGCCCTAGGTCTCCACATATTCAATTCCAAATAAAATTCAACAAAGGAAGTCCAAGGTATCAAGACAATCCAAAACGCAAACCAGGGAACTTCCAAGCACATTTTAGCCAACTACTTGAGCCAATTCACCAAAAATTAAATTATTGCAAAACTATTCGAATGGTCAAGAGCTTCATCAATCATTAGCTCTTGACAACCAATACTCGCTTCAAACACCAATCCATTCAAAATAAGAATAAAAACTACAGCCCACTTGACTCTCAAGTAGTTCTAAAATTCAGATTTTCTTTTCTTGATTCGGTAGTCAAGAAAAACCCAGCAAAATTCAATCCAAGATGTCCATTAAACCTTTAACTTTTACTTGCTAAATTCACTAAACACATAGCTTATCATCTGTCCAAACCAAGCTAAAGTAAATAATACACAAATCCAGCAAATAAACTCACCAAAAGTCCCAACCAGTTCGGTCATGCTGGAAAATATTTTCCTTCAAAAATTGCTTTAGTTCATGTTCCACAAATCAAACAATTATGAAAATTATACTGTTGTAGAATAGATTTTTAATACTATCACATCCCAGAAGACACTTTTCAGAGATTCAAATCACAAATAGGCCAAATATTCGATCCAAGTCAAGAATTCAGTTTCCTGAGGAAACAGGACAGCCTACTTTGAGGAATCACGGACAGCAGTACACATGGAGGAAAAATATGAAATTTCTACAAAACAAAGGCCCATGACTGTAGTTTCAAATGCCACTGACGCCACCTCAATTGGATTTTCCCACACCAAGATATAAGCATTTTACTGAGACTGGTCAGAGAAATCCGAAAATCTGGAAACTCATTTTTCACTTGTGAAAAACTCCTTTTTCTCTTTTAAAACCATAAGACTCTTATTCAAACCATCCATAAATTTAAGTATGACATTCATACCAGCATATACCAAAGAAAATAATGCTTATTTCCAATAAATTATTCCACCAAAAAGTCCCCATAAATCTGTCAGCAGCTAAGATAAAATTTTCCAGCAATTGATAGTTTATTTATATAGCTTTTGTTCCTAGTTTTCTTCAATTCTTACCTCAGCTCAACATGCAAAAGGTGATTAGCAAGCCTCAAGCAGATCTTAAACATCCAATACGAAAATCTGAATTGAAATTCGAAAACAAAACTAATTAAATGCTCACTTCCTTCTCTCGACCAAGCTGGAATATTTTGCAGCAGAAAATTTCCCTCGGTTTCAATCCACAATTCAACTTTTCCTCAGATTTTCTTCCATTAAGCTTCACTTAATACTTAAAGCTAACAATCTATATGCAATTCATAACAAAATTTTCCATTTGACAGCAATTACAAATGAAAACAAACATGAAGTCTCTCGGCTATTCCAGAAAATTTCCAGCAGCTAAGTTAGACGCAAATATGGATTTTTTTTTCCAGCTAGAACTTTATATATTTTTCTCTCAAAGCTAACATGCATGACCAATCCATGTATTTACTATCACTCCTAGTTCAATTTAAGTTCGGACATCAACAACATTCAACCACAAATCCAGAATTTTGTTCACTACTCTCGGATGAGCTTGCATGCAGCAAATTCCTGTTTCATTTTTTTTTTTATCTTCTAGCATAATCCGGCTAATTAGCTTCATGCATGGTTCAAACATCTTGTTTTCAGTTAATTAAACACATTTTTAATCTCAGATTACCTCAGATGAACTAATTAAAAGCTGACATTTCTAGATTAAGCTCTCGGCAACTTCAATTCTTTCCAAACCAGATTTCTTAAGTCTTAATTCTTCAACAAACATCACATGCAAGTCCATAGCTGACTTCACTTGCCTATAATCAGCTAATTCCAGTTCAGAAATTACCTCAACTAGGAGTACACTCACACGGTTAGCAGCAGAAATTGATTCCCTTCCTCCGGCAGTCCAGAAAAAAATAATGCAGACCGCTAGCTGCCTCTCTCTCCCTTGCTCTGGCTTGCGGCTGATAAAAGAAATTTGGTTCTCAGCCTTCACCAACTCACGGATGGAAGGAGAAATGAACCGCAAGTCACTCTCTTCCCTCTCTAGTTTGCGGACAGAAAGGAAACGAATGAGGAGCTCGGTTCTCCCTCTCTCGGTTGGTCTCCAGTCGCGGCTCACGGCAGCATGGGAAGAAGATGAGAGGCTCAGCTCACTCTTTCTCTCTGTCGTTAATCACGAGGTCAAGAATGGATATGGGGTGGAGTGGTTCACGGTAGTGAAGTGATAAATGGAATGTGTATATATTGGGTATTGTGAGTGGGGTTGGGTCGGTAATAGAAGTGAAATGTGCTGGAATGCGAAGTAGGAATTGGAGCCGGCAGCAATTGGAAGTGTTTGGAGCTAGGTTTGTTCAAGAATTTTTTCCCCGTAGCTGCATGGTGAATTTGAATTACAGGAGGGCCAATTTGGTCTTTTCACCTTTCATCCAAATTTCTTTTTATGCCCTCAATCCTAAACTAATTCCAAAATTTACCCCAAATGTAATTCGAATGCCTACTAATATTCTACCCTCGCAAAAAAATTCAATTATCGTAATACAACGTCCTACGGGTAATTATAAAAAGTTTTGACTTAAAACGATTTTGCCTTAATTCTAGGTTCCCGTTAACACCTAACATTAATAATACTTAAAATTAGCTATTGAAATTCAAGGAATTAATATTAAAGCAATAACACACTCTACGTCAAGAAATATTAACTTAACTTGGCAAAAATTCAAATAACCCAATATTTTGCACAATTAAATTATTTGCGACTTTAAACTTATTTTTACCTACTTATCTAAGAACCAACAATAATAAAATTTATTAAAAGTCAAAGATGCAAATGCGACAAGTATATGTAACAATCAAAAACACCATAAATAATTCAACTCGAATAAATTTGGTCATTAAAATAATAATTGTTTAAAGAATCAATTGTTTATACTCATTTTCGAGAAATTCATGCAATTTGGGAAAACTTGAGTAATTCACATGCAAAAATACTTTTAAATGACCAAATTAAAAATATTTTGCAATAATTAAGATATGGGTCCTCACATCCTCTCCCCCTTAAGAGAATTTCGTCCTCGAAATTCATACCTTCAACTACCTCGGTCGACCCCAGAGTCTGTCGACCAATAGAGGCATATGTTCCAGTTGGCACTTGTGGTCGGTTCCCTCCTTTAGTAGTTCGTTCAGAAGTAGTTCCATATCCTTGTCGATGATTATTCTCTCGTGGTTGCTTTCTTGGGCAGTTGCTAACCTGATGGTCTGCACTCCCACAACGCAAACACTTTCTCTCCTTCACCCAGCAGTTATTTTCAGTGTGATTTCCTTTTCCACAGTATCCACAGATCGGTTGAAAATTCATGGCTTGACTTCCCTGTGGCGTCGTCCTTGATTGACCCCTTTTAATCTGAGTTCCTTGTGACGGAGTTCCTTCTAATTGCTGCATCTGAGAAGAAGATGGAAGTGGTAGTCTCACCCCACCAGCTCCTTTTCCAACTTTGGGTGGTGGTACAGTGTTTCTAGATGCCTCAGGGTGACTACTACTAGGTGCATCTCTTTTTCGTTCTTGAAAAACTCTCAATTTGGCTTTTGAAATCTGAACCCTTTGGGCTTTCTCAAGGGCATCACTAAACGTTTCGATTTGAGCCGCTGCGAGGCCATCTTGAATTTCTAGATTGAGGCCCTGAATAAACCGCCTTATTCTCTTTCGCTCTGTAATTACCAATTCTGGGGCAAACCTAGACAGTTTCGTGAACTCAGTTTCATATTCTGCCACACTTGAAGTTCCTTGGCGAAGTTTTATAAAATCATCCTCTCTTTTTTCTTGGACTAGTGGTGGAAAGAATTTTTCATTAAATTCTAGGACAAAATTCATCCAAGTTCTCGGAGTTTGTTCCCTTTCCCACTTATTTCTTATAACATTCCACCATGCTCGAGCCGGTCCTTCAAGTTGGAACACAGCAAAGTTTACTTCTCTCTCCTCGGAATAATCTAGTGCATCAAATATATTCCTTATATTCTCCAACCAATTTTCAGCTATATCGGGGTCAGGACCCCCAGAAAATTTAGGAGGGGAAAACTTTTGAAATCTCTCTAAAGCCCTATCCTCCCCTATTTCTTGGTTTCCAAGTTGGTTCAGTTGTCCAGTTCCCTGACCTTGTTGGGGTACCAATCGCTCTAGTATGTCTGTCATGCGAGTCAAAACTAACCCAATTTGGTTTTCTTCCCTAACCCTAGGTTCAGCGTTTCGGTCGGCGGTAGATTCTTTATATCCTCCTTGATTTTGAGGTCGTCTGGGTTGACGCCCACGTCGTCGTCTCCCAGCTTCCATTCTCACAACTAATCTATACATGTATGTGTAAATGGCTCACTAAACCAAAATTAACTATGCACACGTGTATTTAACAATTTTCAAAATGAGCAATAAAACTATATCCACAGATAACAATTTCACAAATAACACATTCACGGTTAACATAGAATTTAAACTAGTCTCAATTAAGTTGTATGCCATTACAAAATTAGAGCTAATCAGGTCATAATACAAGTTGAAATCAAAGGCCATTCATCCAAAGTTTTAAAAGAAATCTTTAGCGAGCCAACCAATATCTAAAGTACATTCATCTCCAAGAATAACCAACCTTGGGATTTCTAGTTAAAGCCTCAAGTCCCATGTTCAAACTCAGAGAATATGTACAACTGGCTCACTTAAGCGTCAAGTGGAAACCAAGTCAATTCGCACTAGGACTGGCCATCTCCAGATGCAAATCAACTCAATCCCCACTATTCCTCAAAGAAAATTTTTGCAAGAGGTCTCACTCAAGCAATCGATCCAAGATTCACATTCACTTTTATACGTATACTTATGAAGATTACAAAACCTAGAGGATACCTCGAAACTTACGATTTACCTAGTCAAATTCGATCATATAGATATCACTAGTACCAATGTTCAAGAAACTCAACTATCACTTTTCAAATCAATCTCACACAATTCTCTTCAGTTTCCTATAATATAAGAAACCCTAGTGTGCAAACCCACTTAAAAACAACCACTTCAATATTACTCAATCAATCATCAAGTATTAAGATCACATTCCACTTACTAAACAATCAAACTCCACAGTCCGGCATCTTATGCTTAAAGCCTAAGATACACTACAAAGATCTAGAGCCTAAGCTCTGATACCACCTGTGACGACCTCACTTCCCCCTAAGGCGAACCAAAGGGTTTGGCGGGCCGTCTGCCCAGCTCTCGCCGGGACTCACTACAAAACTCAAGCATGAATATAATCGATGGTTCTTAAAAGCTCAAACGGAGTATAATATATCCACCAGTCCAACATACCAAAGTACGAGTCCAATACTTCATCTAAATTTTCACAATAATAACTTAAGTACAATCTTATGTTTGCAATTCAAATCATTCTTACAAAAGTAAAATCCCCAAAATGTCATGAGATTTACATTCACTTCAACCACAAGTACATCATACCATAAAGTTCATAAATCTTTCAAAATAACCATTACATTCCACAAAGAAGATCAATCACAACCTAGATAAAGGATAATCCACGGTACTCCAAATCCTTGTGCTTGAGTAACTATCCTTCTCGAGCCCTGCATAGAACTAAAATGTTTTTGGGGGTGAGCTAAAGCTCAATGAGGTTTCAAAAGGGAAAATCAAGTATTTATAAACCAGTGCGTAAGCGTTACTTTGGAAACACATGTAGAAGTAATACTTTTGTTGGCAACTTTATTCTGAGTACAACTCATAAATCATTTAAAAACCACTAACGTACATTTGGAATGCATGATCACATAAATATATTTTCATGAATTTTAGTCAAACAAATAGTGGCTCGTCCGACTAGAAGAACATTACAAGGATTGCTTCGTCTCAGAGATTAATGCTCATGAGGAGTCTTACCCGAGAAATGTCAACTAGGAGAGCAATAACAGTGTTAATAATAAAGCAAACACAAAAGGATACAGTACTCAGTCCACTTCCGTCCTTATAACTCCCATTGGTAACTCCTTCGGTTGACTGGCCATCACCTTATCCCTCCAGTGGTAATACTCGAGTATACCAAAATACAGTGCCCAGGGTTATCAACCTATCCGACCGAGTCCGCTTCTGGCTCGAATAGGTGATAACGAAGGGGAAAAGGCCTTGTTCAGCCAATGTGATAAAGTACACATGGCCTACAGCATACGCAAATAACATATAAACAATGAAATATTGAACAGTTAAGCAATACAGCAACAGTTAGGTCGAGTGCGATAAAGTACACACTCGCCTAGAAATAACTACTTTTCATTCAAATGAACAAGATTCATCAAGTATTAGACCACTTAGGCATGAAAGAAGCACTCATCAAGTCACACCACGTATATATATATATATATATATATATAAGCAATTATACAAACAGTGGTTATACAAGTTCGAGAAGCAATTTTGTGCAAAACAGTTTGGAATCCCTCACCGTAATCCGGAGCAAAGCAAGAGCAAAAGCAGGAAATTAAAAGAGCTTCTCGGTGTCCTCTGAATCACCTGAGATTAATCACAATTACAAATTACCTAGATGCTCGATTAAGGCGAATAAAGAAAACCTCTTAGATACACACACTCAAGCCTCAAGCTCAAACAAATTGAAATAGGAAGTTTTAACTTAATCATTGGTATAAAACCAAAAGGAATTTAAAAGTCCCATTTCCGAGATAAATCGTGGCAAGGACTATCAATTTCAAAAGAAGGGTAAAATGCTTAATTTGGCACGGAAATCGAGAAGGTGAAAAATGTGTTCGTACTAGAAAATTTTCAATAAAAGCTCAAGTACTAGAGTATAAGTGAAAAAGAATCATGTTTCCTTGCCGAGCAAGTTTTCTACACTTTTCATTTAAATTTTAAATATTAACGCGCTATTCTCAATCTCTATAACTTGATAGTAAGATAAAATAATTCCACAAAGCTTGATTTAAAAGTACTCAAATTCAACAGACGAAAACGGACTTCACGATTTCAAATTATTTGCACATTGTATTCCTGGTTGCCAAAATAGCCAAATCACAATTCAAACATCAATTTCACTAGGGCTTCATCAATCATTAGCCCTAGGTCTCCACATATTCAATTCCAAATAAAATTCAACAAAGGAAGTCCAAGGTATCAAGACAATCCAAAACGCAAACCAGGGAACTTCCAAGCACATTTTAGCCAACTACTTGAGCCAATTCACCAAAAATTAAATTATTGCAAAACTATTCGAATGGTCAAGAGCTTCATCAATCATTAGCTCTTGACAACCAATACTCGCTTCAAACACCAATCCATTCAAAATAAGAATAAAAACTACAGCCCACTTGACTCTCAAGTAGTTCTAAAATTCAGATTTTCTTTTCTTGATTCGGTAGTCAAGAAAAACCCAGCAAAATTCAATCCAAGATGTCCATTAAACCTTTAACTTTTACTTGCTAAATTCACTAAACACATAGCTTATCATCTGTCCAAACCAAGCTAAAGTAAATAATACACAAATCCAGCAAATAAACTCACCAAAAGTCCCAACCAGTTCGGTCATGCTGGAAAATATTTTCCTTCAAAAATTGCTTTAGTTCATGTTCCACAAATCAAACAATTATGAAAATTATACTGTTGTAGAATAGATTTTTAATACTATCACATCCCAGAAGACACTTTTCAGAGATTCAAATCACAAATAGGCCAAATATTCGATCCAAGTCAAGAATTCAGTTTCCTGAGGAAACAGGACAGCCTACTTTGAGGAATCACGGACAGCAGTACACATGGAGGAAAAATATGAAATTTCTACAAAACAAAGGCCCATGACTGTAGTTTCAAATGCCACTGACGCCACCTCAATTGGATTTTCCCACACCAAGATATAAGCATTTTACTGAGACTGGTCAGAGAAATCCGAAAATCTGGAAACTCATTTTTCACTTGTGAAAAACTCCTTTTTCTCTTTTAAAACCATAAGACTCTTATTCAAACCATCCATACATTTAAGTATGACATTCATACCAGCATATACCAAAGAAAATAATGCTTATTTCCAATAAATTATTCCACCAAAAAGTCCCCATAAATCTGTCAGCAGCTAAGATAAAATTTTCCAGCAATTGATAGTTTATTTATATAGCTTTTGTTCCTAGTTTTCTTCAATTCTTACCTCAGCTCAACATGCAAAAGGTGATTAGCAAGCCTCAAGCAGATCTTAAACATCCAATACGAAAATCTGAATTGAAATTCGAAAACAAAACTAATTAAATGCTCACTTCCTTCTCTCGACCAAGCTGGAATATTTTGCAGCAGAAAATTTCCCTCGGTTTCAATCCACAATTCAACTTTTCCTCAGATTTTCTTCCATTAAGCTTCACTTAATACTTAAAGCTAACAATCTATATGCAATTCATAACAAAATTTTCCATTTGACAGCAATTACAAATGAAAACAAACATGAAGTCTCTCGGCTATTCCAGAAAATTTCCAGCAGCTAAGTTAGACGCAAATATGGATTTTTTTTTCCAGCTAGAACTTTATATATTTTTCTCTCAAAGCTAACATGCATGACCAATCCATGTATTTACTATCACTCCTAGTTCAATTTAAGTTCGGACATCAACAACATTCAACCACAAATCCAGAATTTTGTTCACTACTCTCGGATGAGCTTGCATGCAGCAAATTCCTGTTTCATTTTTTTTTTTATCTTCTAGCATAATCCGGCTAATTAGCTTCATGCATGGTTCAAACATCTTGTTTTCAGTTAATTAAACACATTTTTAATCTCAGATTACCTCAGATGAACTAATTAAAAGCTGACATTTCTAGATTAAGCTCTCGGCAACTTCAATTCTTTCCAAACCAGATTTCTTAAGTCTTAATTCTTCAACAAACATCACATGCAAGTCCATAGCTGACTTCACTTGCCTATAATCAGCTAATTCCAGTTCAGAAATTACCTCAACTAGGAGTACACTCACACGGTTAGCAGCAGAAATTGATTCCCTTCCTCCGGCAGTCCAGAAAAAAATAATGCAGACCGCTAGCTGCCTCTCTCTCCCTTGCTCTGGCTTGCGGCTGATAAAAGAAATTTGGTTCTCAGCCTTCACCAACTCACGGATGGAAGGAGAAATGAACCGCAAGTCACTCTCTTCCCTCTCTAGTTTGCGGACAGAAAGGAAACGAATGAGGAGCTCGGTTCTCCCTCTCTCGGTTGGTCTCCAGTCGCGGCTCACGGCAGCATGGGAAGAAGATGAGAGGCTCAGCTCACTCTTTCTCTCTGTCGTTAATCACGAGGTCAAGAATGGATATGGGGTGGAGTGGTTCACGGTAGTGAAGTGATAAATGGAATGTGTATATATTGGGTATTGTGAGTGGGGTTGGGTCGGTAATAGAAGTGAAATGTGCTGGAATGCGAAGTAGGAATTGGAGCCGGCAGCAATTGGAAGTGTTTGGAGCTAGGTTTGTTCAAGAATTTTTTCCCCGTAGCTGCATGGTGAATTTGAATTACAGGAGGGCCAATTTGGTCTTTTCACCTTTCATCCAAATTTCTTTTTATGCCCTCAATCCTAAACTAACTCCAAAATTTATCCCAAATGTAAATGCCTACTAGTATACTAACCTCGCAAAATTCAATTATCGTAATACAACGTCCTACGGGTAATTATAAAAAGTTTTGACTTAAAACGATTTTGCCTTAATTCTAGGTTCCCGTTAACACCTAACATTAATAATACTTAAAATTAGCTATTGAAATTCAAGGAATTAATATTAAAGCAATAACACACTCTACGTCAAGAAATATTAACTTAACTTGGCAAAAATTCAAATAACCCAATATTTTGCACAATTAATTTATTTGCGACTTTAAACTTATTTTTACCTACTTATCTAAGAACCAACAATAATAAAATTTATTAAAAGTCAAAGATGCAAATGCGACAAGTATATGTAACAATCAAAAACACCATAAATAATTCAACTCGAATAAATTTGGTCATTAAATAATAATTGTTTAAAGAATCAATTGTTTAGACTCATTTTCGAGAAATTCATGCAATTTGGGAAAACTTGAGTAATTCACATGCAAAAATACTTTTAAATGACCAAATTAAAAATATTTTGCAATAATTAAGATATGGGTCCTCAGAATCTTGGTTTCAAAATATGGAACCGTGTAAGGAAAAACAAAGGTAACAGAAAGGGGTGAGCTTTCGCTCAATGAGGTACCAGACATAAAACAGTAAAATCATGGCATTTCACTTTTAACAAATCAGGTACACATGCCAGATCTAAAGTAAAGTAGTTAGAACCAATGATTCAAATAGGAAGGATATAGGTGGCTCTCAGGAGCCAAATTCCCATTTGCTTCACCGAAGCTTGATCGCAATAATAGTTGACACTCCGTCAACGCTAAAGGAGTAACCAATACCGTAGACTCCACTTTCTCCGATTCCTTCCACCTCACATACCCCTACCGGGCCCGAACTCCAATCAGTTCAGAAATGGTAATACTCGAGTATACCGGAATCAAAGGTCTCAATACCCAAAGATCCCAAAACAGACTACCGTGGTTCGTTATCTAATCGACCAGGCCCTTGCCGGCCCGACTCAAGTAACTAGCCACAGGTGTTGAGCTCAGAGGTCACAGAAAGGTCGTTGGATACAAGCTTCCAAACGACGTCAGAACAGATACAGATGCAGATACAGATACAGATAACAGATTCAGATTCACACAAAAAATTGGCATATGAACAGACAAGAGAACGAGTGTGATAAAGTACACCCTCGTCTCCAACAAAATAAATAGATAATTCAGTCGTTCATATCACAGATTGCATGTATAGAAATCGAGTGAAACAACAAGTGAGAGGAGTGGTACACTCACCGGTTCAAGTACAGATACTTTAAAAGTTTTCACTTCAGATTGGTTTTAATCGCCAAGAAACCCTAAAATAAGCAAAGTAAACCAATTGAAGGTTTCACATCCAAAATCGAGTAAACGGAATGCACAAGTGAGGCTCGAGGCTCGACTACACATCGTAAGCCTTTCCATGGTAAGTACTAGTACAAAAGAATAAAATATGACTTTCAAAAGGCCACTCAAACCTAAAGAGACTAAGCGGCCTAGAAAATTGGACAGCATTTCCCCTAAATTTGCTTACTTTTCCAGCCATCATGGCTTCATTAGTTTCTTCAGCCAGTCCCAAAGTCATACGAAATATAAATTCATCACAACAGCCGTTCAATAGGCTCAAAGTCATTCAAGTACAAAATTTAGCTAGGAAAATGACCGGAAATGGAAGTCAAGCCCTAAAAGATTCAAATAAGCACAATAAGACTCGATTATGGGTCATAAACCAATTCCAAATACCACCAAAATAGGGCTCCATAAGAATGTATAAGCACTAGAGTAAACCAGGAAGATCCGGAAATAGAATTAAGCTCCACCCCAAAAAAAATAGTTTTTGATATCATTTTGCGGTTTTGGTACCATTGGCACTACGATTATCGGATGGAGGTGTAAGATACACCGTTTCGAAGCTAAGAGATAGGGTTACAATGTTGAAGAAGACTACTCTGCCCAGTTTCGAGTGTAACTAGGTGAAAAATGCAAGATACTAAACCAGAACCGCAAAAATAGGTTCACGAACCGCATTCTGGTTCAAACATCATAAGTCAGGTTACCTAAGTCCAAATCAAGTGATTCCAAAACCATACGAAAGCTAAGATACAAGGATACAATTCATAAGAAGGTACTAACAACCAAATCAGAATCATTTCCAACCAAATTAACCAATTACCAGAACTGATTACCAAGTTCGGGTAGAAACAGGGCAGCAGGGGTATATCAGTCGTTTCACAAGCTACGTTACTCTGATTGACCTGAAAGTTTGTAGGGACATCTAAAATATCATTCCATACAACTTTCATGTTTTAACCCAAGGCCAATTCGGCCTCTAACTATGAGCTACAGTGCCGGGCAGAATGTAAGAAAATGAAACCCTATTTTCCAAAATTTCTTTCCAAAACAGAAATTTCCTGCAATTAACCACCACATACACCTTCTAGCTTCCTTCAATATCATTTCCAATCATCATACTTAGCCACACCATGATAATCATCTGAAAACAGAAAAATCATCAATAATTATAAAACTTCACCAAATTCAACCAAAATCAAGATATAATCCACAAAATTCCCTCTTAGGCGACCACAAATCATGAATTAAACATCATTAGATGGAGGAGAAGGGTTCCTTCACTACTCACCTTAGTAATACAAGAGAGGGAGCAACTAATCCCCTTAGCCTTCCAAACAACTCCACTAAACACCTCACAATCACCCACTTAAGGGTTTCTATGGAATAAAAGCAAGATTAAATGGTTGATTTCTTGGATTTGAGCAAGAGTAGAGCTAGGATTTTGGAGAGCTTTTCTTTCTTTCTTCCTTGGAGAGAGCCGGCTTCAAGAGCTTGGAAATAAGGGTGAATTTTGGTAATTTTTCTTTTGTTAGTTTATTTGGTCAAATGGTAAAAGAATGAATAGTAGTCATACTTAAGACTTAACCTTATGGTGACACTTGTCACCCTTATTTAATGCAACTCTATCCTTTTGTCTCTCCAACTCTTATCCATCTAGGTAACTTCTAATTATCTCTTAACACCCGATAATTAAATCCAGTATCCAAAACTTAACCTAACTGGCCGAATTTTCCGAACTTTCCGCACTAACGGGTCCCACGTCCGATATACGCTCTTAATTTCTCAAAAATTAACCGATATTAGAAAAAATCATTTTAAAACTATATTTACTCATAAATTTTTTTTTTAAAATTTTTGAATAAAGAAAATGTGAAAAAATGTGCAATTAAAAGAAATTAGAAATTAAGAAAATTACGGGTCCTCACATGCCATTTGGGTAATAGTGGATAGATTGACTAAATCGGCTCATTTTCTGTCGATTAATATGAAGTACCCATTGGAGAGGTTAGCTAAATTGTACTTGGATGAGATTATCAGGTTACATGGTATACCTGTAAGTGTTGTGTCCGATAAAGACTCTAGATTTGTTTCGAGATTTTGGCAAAAGATGCAAGAGGTGTTGGGGACTAAATTTAACTTCAATACTACATACCATCCCCAGACCGATGGACAGTCTGAAAGGACAATTCAAACTGTTGAGGATATGTTGAGAACTTGTGTGTTGGATTTTGGGGAGAGTTGGAGTAAATTTTTGATGCTGGTGGAATTTGTCTATAATAATAGCTTCCACTCTTCTATTCAAATGGCTCCGTATGAAGCACTCTATGGTCGGAAATGTAGGTCTCCAATTTGTTGGGATGAAATAGGTGAACGAAAAGTGCTAGACCCAACTACAATACCTTGGATTGAGAAGGCGAATGAAAAAGTGAAATTGGTACGCCACAGGATTCAGACCGCACAAAGTCGTCAAAAGAGTTATGCGGATAACCGAAGGAAGGACTTAGAATTTGCGGTTGGAGATCTAGTATTTCTTAAGATTACACCTCTGAAAGCAAGCTTGATGTCTGGAAAAGGAAAGAAGTTACAACCGAGGTTTGTAGGACCTTATAAAGTTATCCAACGCGTGGGAAATATAGCGTATAAGTTGGAACTGCCACAGAGTTTGTCTCGGATTCATAATGTTTTCCACCTGTCCATGCTTAAGAAATACCATCCAGATCCTTCTCATATCTTGCAACCAGAAAGTATTGAAATTAATGAGACTTTGACCTGTGAGGAGAAACCGGTAAAGCTTCTGGATCGTAAAGTGAAAGAATTGAGGAATAAATGAATTCCATTGGTAAAAGTTCTTTGGAGGAAGCAACCTGGGAAGTTGAAGAAGTAATTCGAGAAAAATATCTAGACTTGTTCACAAATCAAGGTATAATTTCGAGGAAGAAATTTTCTTAAGGGCGAGAGGACGTGAGGACTCGCAAATTTACTTATTTTAAATCCCTATTTCTAGCTTATTTAAATATTTAAATGCCTGTTTGCTTCGAATATTTTATTCCAACCTTTTTAGACCCAATTACATGGAACTATGGCTTACATGTATTTTTAAAATGACTTGTTACAAAATTTAATTTTCGAAAGCTCGTTTAGTGAGAATAGTGAATGCGCGCTTGGAGATAATAATCGATACGAGAGTACAATGAGCTTGGAAATTGAAGACTTACACATTTGTCTTAAAATAGGTATTTTTATGTTTAAGTACTCAAGTATTAGTTAGTTATACTATCGTTATAAGAATTCTTTAGAAATTTCGTGCTATCGCGCACAAATCAGAAGTACGCATTTTCGCGTGCGCAATTGTTTGAGGAATATTAGACCTTTATTTTTAGACTATTAAGAGTGAATAATAATAGTATCAATGCAAGTGCATTAAAAGTTTAGGGCACAAGTGAAACAAACCCAAGAGGAAACGAGCACGAAACGCGCGCACACGTGCGTTATTTTTTTAGTTGACTTGGAGTAATTTTGGGTCACAAACTCCTAAGCTTCCTTTAGAAGCCAACTACACCAGATTTCACCCCCTCTCACACCCTCAAGCAGCCGAACAACAAGGAGGAAGAAGACCCAAAATATTTCTTCATCTCATCTCACTCAAACTTACACCAAATCATCTCAAAATTTTACCACAACTTACAAATCACTTGGTGATCATCTTAAGCTAGGAGAAGAGCTTCCTTTCCATGGTTTTCTTGAGCTTCAAAGGACCAAAAATTTCTGGATTTGTCATCTACGGAGGTAACAAATGATCAAATCCTTGAATCTTTGTTTATGTAAGTTATATTGCACTTAGAAGCTTGTAGCTTCATGTGGGTAGTTTTGGATTGTTGGAAATCTTGTGAGTGGGCTCCATGAAATCCCGCAATGGACCTGATGATCTGATTTGATGAGATTGGATGTTAATTGTGTTGATTGAGTGTTAATCTAGTAGAAATAAGTGGTAAAAGTGAAAAGGAAATCAAAGGAAGTGTTGCATGTTGAAGGGCCAAATCTGCCCAGTCTTGGCCGAGCTCCTTGGTGCGATTTTTTGTGGTTAAATTGACTTTATTTTGATGTAGATATGTTGTATAGGTTGTGTGGAAAGTTTCCACCAAAAATCACTTGATTTGGTTGGGTAAATGTTTAAATTTCGAAATGGTTTCATGGCTGGAAAACTGTCCAGAGTTGCTCTGGCAGCGATTTTTTAATCGACCATAACTCTTTGCTCCAATGTTGAAATCGAGTGCCGTTTGTGGCATTAGAAACTAGACATTTCCAGTTTTCCAGCGGTATGAAATGTATCCCCTGATTCCACTTGAGTGAACTGTACCAGCCTTTTAAAGTCACCTGCCCTGTTTCTCGGCTGTGTTAGAAAGCCTGTTATGTACTAGAACTTGTTGCTTGAATTTGATTTAGTTATGGACAGAATTTAGAAACGATTTCTTCGAGATATTGTAGCCCTATAAATGTAGTTTCCAATGCCACCAACACACCCAATTCCAAGTTGAATTGAGTGAGTTGTGGCCAAATTTCAGAACTGCATTAGTGATTGAAAACCCTAATTTTGGGCTAGCCAATGGCTCATTTTGAATTGGGACTTGTTATTTTGAAACCCTTAGTGTTAATCACTTATCAAACACATTTTCAATGTTTTTTAGACATTGTCTTCACAAATGAACCATGTTTGAGATGTGGTCGTTGGCCAAATGTTTGAGAAAAGGAAAATTGAAGTACAAGGTAGATTTGCCTTAGAAATTCTTGAAACTTTAGTGGCTTTGTTAACTGACTTTCCGTATGAATTTTTATACGAAATTCAACAGAGGAATAGCCCTTATATGGTAGTGTAATACTACCAAATTTGGTGCCATTCTGAGTGCGTTTCGATGCCCAACTAAAGCCTCAAAGTTCATGCTTCAAATCTGGAAAATCCCTGTTCAATGAGGAAATTTCAGTAACTTTGAGCCGCTATATTTTGGTGCTCAAAACTCCGATTCTTGTTCCGCTTGTTGTGTTTTAAATTTTGATTGTAACTCTACTTGAGTTTCAAATTTGGGAGGCTAGTTCACATTGTGTGAATTTTGCCGAATTTTCAAAGTTGGCCAAAAACTAACCCCAAAACTGTCTTGATAGCCAAAACAGCAACTTGAAGCCAAAATTTGAATGTCTTCCATTTGGAATCATGAAAAAGTGTCTACTAGTAACTTTTGGTACATTGGAAGTAGTTTCCAATGGTACCATTTTCCAATTTTGGACTTACAGGGAGTGAGATACGATTTTTCAAAGATTGCGTGTCAAATCTGAAATTTTTGAACTTAAAGGAAATTGAGTTTTCGAACTCTCTATTTTTCCTTTGATACCACTTGACCGTTTTACATTTGATTTCAAAGATGAAAACCAGATTTCTCTTGTGTTTCTAAAACCCCACTCTTTGAGCCTCGATTTACGAGTAATTAAGGCTCATTTTTGCGATATCTTCTTAGATTGTTCACTTGTACAATCTTCTTCGATAATTAGGGGTTTTAAGCGATAGTGTATAATAGTTTATTATTAATTGCTCAGGCATTCAAGAGGACTTTCAAGAGGATCCCACGGTGGACGTCTGAACCCTCGAGTGGACATTGCTCACTTGTTTCTTTTGTGATTGGTGAGTGTCAAGTATGTGAAATACGTGATACATGTTAAATGCTATTGATATCGAATATTTTGGAAATGTTGAGTCTAGTGTGTACTTTATCGCACTCGTTCTCATTTAAGTGAAATGTACTTGAATTACTTGACATGAAATGCTTGAATTGCTTGAAGTGACTTGTTAAGTGAATTAAGTGAAGTGTTTAAGTGATTATTTATGCTATGGCTGCATAAGTCATTGGAGTGAATCTCCTCGACTCAAAAATGTTAAGTGGGGGACGCCCAACTCTCACTGGCCAACCTTGGACTCGAGCCGGCATGGGCTTGGTCGGGCTCCTTGGTGAACCATGAGAAAACGTAAGCTCGACCTAGTGAGAGGTCTTGCCTGGCATACTCGAGCAGTATCGCCTCAAACAAATGACAGGCGGGCCCGGTACAAGGGTATGTAATGGTGAACGGGACATGATAAGTGAGATTCTACGGATTATAACCTACCCGATTGACGGAGTGTCAACTCATGGAGGTTCTTGATCGTGCAAGTGGAAAATAGCTCCTGAGAGCTCCTATATTCTTGAATTGTTCCTATTTACCTTTTCTTGCTCGAATTGTCATTTACTCGAATATTATTGCTTTACTCGTTATTTGGGATTGTTACTTGAACAACGTGCTTGCATGTGTGTTCTTGGCCTCACGAGCAATCGCTCACACCGTAGATTTGTTTTCCTTAACAGGAACGGACGGAGTGAAACTTGGTGGAACCCTTTGAATGTACTTTTGTATTAGGGTTTCAAATGTAATTGACTAGACTTTTGGCTGTTGTATATTTTGGGAATTGATGTATCTTTTGGGGATCCTAATATAAGGATTGGGTAACTTATGTATCGTGAACTTGTGGTGTAAGAAAGGATAATATTTATAGAAGTTTTCCTCACTTCTTTACTTTGTTTTGTCGTTTTAGAAACTATTGCATTAAGCTTGAACGGGAATTGTACCGATTCCTGGCGAGAGCTGGGCAGGCGTCCCACGGATACCCTTTGGTTCCCCTTAGAGAGAAGTGGAGGCATCACAAAAATTACTAGAAAACCTAATTTTCTCTTCTTATACTTGAGTGTACTTGATGTATGGGTAACAGGAGCAAAAAGGGAGGAATTTTGTGGAGGATTTTAGTTGTTTTCAAGGCAGTTTGCTACTGGAAAAATTTCAGCTTTATGTGTTTGGCTAGGTCATTAGTTTACAAGCTTTATATGTGGATTTTGGTGGATATCTTTGTTAAGAATCATGCTATATGCTTCTTTATATGATAAAGAAGAAGTATTATATCTATGGAAATATTAGTAGTTGATAGGGAATTATTATGGTGAGTTTGTCATATGTTTCTTGTAACAGCCCCACTTTCCCCTAAGGCTGTGAGAACCCTGAAAATGGACATATAAATATCAGTGCATATTTAATTTACATTTTAATTCTTTAATAAATTTTAGCACTAAGTCCAATTGTCTTTAAATGAGTACGTAGAAATAAACGTCAGGTGCAAAATAAAAGAATTGTGCTAAACTACTAAACTTCTTAGTTTTGTTACATTAACTTCATATTTCTATGGTAAACTATTTCATTGATCTAATAATTAATTTCTTTGAATTCTAGTATTGTAATTAATTGTTTTGCAATAAAAGTATAAAGATAATTTCTATGTAATAAATAATATAATTGTGCCAATATTGAATTATTCGGTTTGCCATACTAAATTAATATTTCTTGAGTTGGATTAATTCTATTACTTTAAAATAAATCCTTTGATTTCCGATAACTAGTTTTAATCGTTAATAATGTTAAATGTTAATAGGAATTTCGGCGTTAAGATGAAAACCAATGAATTTTAGATAAATATGATACTAATATACTAAACATACTTAAGGCGTGAAAATTTCGATAATTATAGTCTTATCCTTCTCTGTTTTCACAATAAGTGCGTAAAAATAATTTTTATGTGCAATCTGACACCCTTGGATTAAATTATTGTTTCACTTGACTTTATATTACTAAAACGATAAATTTCGAGTTAACTAACTCTATTTCTTGGGAATAAATAATTGGAAATTTTGATAACTAATTTAATCGCTAAATAATGTTAGGAATTACTAGGAACCTTAACATTCAAGTTTAATTGATTATTATTCGATAAAAATGGTTTAGGTGTATTAGCGTATAATTAGGCGATCAAATCATACTTGGGATAATTCTTGGAATTAAGTTAGAACTAAGGGCTTAAGTGGAATTTTGGATGAAGCGTGAAAAGACTAAAACACCCTCCACTACCCCACAAATTACCATGCAATTCAAAGCAGATTTCGGACAATATCATAGGCCACCTCCTTACTCGGCCAATGCAAATTTTCACCACTTCAATACACAACCTCTTCCTACCCTCAAAACCGCAGCACCACTTCACACTCCACCTTCCTGCACACTTCCTACCCAGATAACACTCTGCCTCACTTTGTTATCATCGCCAGAGATAGAGAGGGAGAGACCGAGCTGCATTGGCCAGCTTTCAACTCCAAACATTTCCAATTACTGCCAGCCCCAATTCCTACTTAGCATTCCAGCACATTCCACTTCTAAATACCGACCCAACCCCACTCACAATACCCAATATATACATTCCCTTAATCACTCCACTACGGTGAACCACTCCACCCCATATCCATTCCTCACCTCGTGATCATCGACCAGGAGTGAGAGAGAGATCTACACTCTGCAAGCCGAGAGTGAGAGTGAGGGAGAGCCGAGCTTCTTGTTTCCTTTCTTTCTGTCCGTAAGCTAGAGAGGGAAGAGAGGGACTTGCGATCCATTCTGCCTTCTAACCGTGAGCTGGTGAAGGGACTGAGGGCTGAACTTTCTCCATTCCAGCCACCACCAGAGCAAGGGAGAGGGAGAGCTAGTGGTCTGCATTTTCTGGGCTGCCGAAGGGAGGAGGATTATTTCTGCTGCTAACCGTGTGTGTGAGCTCCATTTGAGGTAACTTCTGAGCTGAAATTAGTTGGTTATAGGCAAGTGAGGTCAGCTACGGACTTGCATGTGGTGCTTGTGAGGTTAGATGAGGATTTATGACTTAAGAAATCTGACTTGGATAAGAATTTAAGCTGTCGAAAGATTGAAGCTGGAATTGCAGCTTGTTTCCGGAAATTTGCTGGAGAATGGTTGTCTTTCACTTGGGTAGGTGCTTGACTAATTAAAATCAGAAAGTTAAGCTTTGCATGAAATTATCAGACCGGCTAAGCAAGAGAAATAAAATAAAAAGAAACCAAATCTGCTACATGCATGTTTCTGCCGAGAGTTGAGTGGGAAATTTTGGATCAATTGATGACCTGTTTTTCTTTCTCTTGAATCTGTCCGAACTTGATGCTGAATTAGAATCTGATTTTGGGAATTAAATTGATAGCTAATCAGTTAATCTAACCATGCATGCTTTGGTTGTGCAATCGGAAGAGGAAAAGTTTCAGAAAAATCTGTTTTGATGTAAATGTTTCTGCCGAGGAAATGATTTGGAAGGGTAGCTGTAATTCTGTTTTCATGTGATAACCTGAGCACTCAAGTGTAATTAGCCGAGTGAAACTTAATGATTAAGATGCTTAGGACTCTGCATGTTAATTCTATGAAGTTGATTGATGAATTAAGGAATTGAGGAAATTCTGGTTTGATGAAAATCCACTGCCGAGATTGATGAAGAAATGAATTGCTTAATTTGCTTAATTGTGACAAATTGTGGTTATAATCCTAACTATCCAAGTAAAAATAAAATGCTTAAGGACCTGCATGTTGAGCTGCACGATTGGACAATGAAGCTAAGAACTTGGAAAATTCTGGTTTTGTGAATTGGAATCCCTATGAACTGAAAATCTCCGAGACCTTGAACTTGATTCTAATTGCGCAACCTGTCTTACAGTGATGTTATGAGTTAATCTGTGTGATTAACTAGTTAACAATGTGTTAATTAAAGTTTGCATGAGGTCTTGTAACTTGGCTAATCAAGAAAATAAAATGAAAGCAGAAAGTTTCTTCATGCATGATTCATCCGTAGCTTGCTGGACAGATTCTTGAATTTCTTTTGGGATGCTTAATCCTGTTGCTCGAATTTGATTATGGAACCAGAAATGCTAAGTAGTGGCCGAAGGTTCACGTGTTGAATCTGAGAATCTAGAAACCATGTTTTAACCAAGGAAAAGTTGCATTTATAAAACTCTAAGTGCTGGAAGAGTAGTGATAGTCGAGGGGATGAACCAGAAATTTCAGTTTGACTTTGGAAATTTTTAAATGGTTCCTGGAGTTTTTCCTTGGGGTGTTAGGAACTCGAAATGCATGACAAAATGTACATGTAATCTGTGAAAGCTATTTGGCAATGAGTCATTTGATGTCTTGAAAGATTTAACCAAAAACATGAATATACAACTGCTGGAAATTTTCCTTGTGATCGCCAAAGTTTGAGTTAAAAATTCCAGCTTGAGTGTGAAACTTTCTTTGAATTCATAATGGTTGAAATTGTCTAGAAAATGTGGTGCTAAAACTCTACTAGAGTCGTATGGATGGTTAGACAAAAAGCCTTGTGGTTTTAAAAAGAGAAAAAGGAGCTTTTCCACATGTGATCAAGAGCTTCCAGATTTTCGGAACTTCTGACCAGTCTAGGTAAAATGCATATATCTTGGTGTAGGAAAATCCGATTGAGGTGCCGTCAGTGGCATATGAAAATAGACTCATGGGCCTTTGTTCTGTAGAAATTTTATATTTTTCCGCCATGTATACTGCTATTCGTGACTCCTCAAAAGTAGACTGCCTGGTATGAATGTCTGGTTTCTTTGTGAAACTAAAGTTGGATTTGGATTGAGATTTTAGCTTACTTGTGGTTTAAATTCTTGATTAAATTGTGGTTGGGAGTGATTGATGTTGTCCAGGGCTAATGATTGATGAAGCCCTTGGCCATTTGAATGATTTTATAAAGTATTACTGGATGATGGAAGTTAATTGCTGGAATGTCTTGGGGCTTTACCTTTATTTTTATTTGCTTATGATGGGTTTGCTGAAACCAAGTGCTAATGATTGATGAAGCCTTGGTTGATCACTTTATTTTATTCAGTAATGCAATTGTTGAAAGCTAGGGCTAATGATTGACGAAGCTCTAGTAATTTGCTATGTGGTTATTTGCCATATTTTGATCCATATTATGATCTCGAAATGGAATCGGAGCGGGGGGGAATTGTATAGACCTTGCGAACTCGAGTAACTGCGTTCAAAATTAACCAAAAATATTTTCCAACTAGTATTAAATTATAAAAACTCAATATCTAGTGTTTTGCCTAAAATTTTCCAACTCGATAATTTTCTTTAGCTCAATCTAGCCTTGATAGCTATAGTAAATAAGCTCTATAGCTTTTGAAAACTCTAAGTCTTATTTTAATTCCTTTTCTTTCCTTAAGCTTTGCACTTGGATAGTTAACTATAGGAAAAGTTCCAAAATGCGAGTTTTACTAATCTTAGTGAAAAGCTTGGGAAACTTGCTCGGCAAGAAACCCTATTTTAGGAAAAATAGTTTTTAAGGATAATTTTTGCAAAAGCCGTAACTTTAAAGAAATGTTCAAAGTAACTTCCTAACGTGGATATTAAGAGGTTTGTCGACTTATTTCAAGAAAATAATATTAGTTACCCTTTTATAAGGATAAGTATCTTAAGGAAAACTATAATAAACATTTCTTCTATTTTTGTCAAGTTTTAACCTAAGGGACTCTTGATTCTTCTAAGAAAAGTAGACTAGTAGTATATTAAATATACCTCGATGTCTATAAGCTTAAAAGCTGAGTAGAAACTTATAGTTTCAAAATTTGGTTTTTAGGATATTGCGAGGACGCGGAATTCGATTCCCAACTTGATAACTGAACTCCACTCTTGGTGAGTGTCCCTGCCTGTTCTTTTCCTACTTGAATTAAGTGCTTTCTTGACTCGATATGTGATGAATTGTAAAATGAGTTTTTGATCCATCGAAGTGAGCAGTGTGTACTTTATCGCACTAGCCGTTCGAGTGGTGACTTGCGTGAATCATTTTTCTCGTGAATCCTTAATCTAAGAGTAGTTACGTCGTTGGGCGAATCCCTCGGCACTTGAATCAACTACAATAATCCTTGAATCTAAAAGTAGTTACGTCGTTGGGTGAATCCCTCAGCACTTGAATCAACTACAATAATCCTTGAATCTAAAAGTAGTTACGTCGTTGGGTGAATCCCTCGGCACTTGAATCAACTACAAAAACGTCGATTCGTGAATCTCTCGACTAATCCTATTACGGGTATATCTCGAGTATACTGCGTCGGTAGACGAAGTTCGGGCCCGAAGCGGAGGTATGAATGGTGACGGGTTAGGATTAAAATGAGTGGATCTACATGGACTATAAGTAGTGAGAGTTGACGGAGGGTCAACTACGATGAATGGTGATCAAGCGAGGAAAATGGCTCCTGAGAGCCCCTGTATCCTACCTTGTGTTGTTATACGCTTTCCTAACTGTTCAATTTGTTTAAGTTATTTCTCGCTGTTTGATTTACGTGAATGCATGTTTTGGGGCACCACTGAGCTTTAGCTCACCCCACGTTTATTTGTTTTCCTTACAGGTCTGGAAGTTGAAAGAATTTGAGCTGCTTATATTTCCTATGAATGTATTTGAATAGCTTGAATTTAGATTTCGGTTTGTAATGAATTCTATGTTAAGTACTGTACCCTTTCGTTTTGGATTGCCACTTGAAGCTGGAAAAGTGTAATCTCTATTTCTAATACTCAACTTGTACGCTTGTATTAGTATAGTATATCCTTAGCTTTTGCGAGCGTCGCTGGAAGTGTTTAAGAACTGTCGATTGGCTAAGTTTTGTACTGTTATCTCTGAAGTTAATGTGGTGGTAGAAATCGATTTATTTTCGGAAGGATCTTTATTGTAATAGCTTAAGTTAATCGTCGGAAGATTTTAGGTTGGATTGCTTGTGTGAGTCCTGGCGAGAGCTGGGCAGACGGCCCGCCAACCCTCTTGTTCGCCTTAGGGGGAAGTGGGGTCGCCACAGGTGGTATCAGAGCTTTTACCAAGCTCAAACCGGGAAAAGGTTCTCGGACTGTGGGGATTGACTTGTTAAGTGTGAAACAAAAGTCTACGGATGGGGATATTAGATATGTATGTTGGGTAGGAATCTCAAATATAAGTGATTCATGCTTGGGACTGGCCAGCTTGAGTTGTGAATCATCTTATTTTTGGGTTCTTGTACCCGAATACCAGATATTTCATTCAATGGTGTATTTGCAAGCTGTGAAGAATTTAGTATACCGCATTATGATGGGACTAGAAAGCATGATTAAATTTGGCGAAGTAGAATCGAAAGGACCAAGTCTAGCTTTTGAGAGTTTAAGGTGAAGAACCAATAGCGAGACCTTGAAGATTAGTGCCAATTCTGTTTTGAGATGAAAATTTTACTAGTCATTCAATGGTAAAGGGAATATATGTCACCTCTTACCCAAAAATGTGGCTTTAGACTTAGAATTTGAGGGGAATAGCAGTTTAAATAAGAACTATGCAGTTATGAATGGCTCTAAACCCGGAGGAGAGATAAGTTTGCCACATGATTAGTATGCTATCAGTTGCAAATAATTAAAGGTGAGCTCAAGATGACATTGTGGTCTTTGAACTGTATTGAAGGATTATTCGGGGCTAATATCCAATGGGATAAAGATACCTAACTGTTAGGTTATTAGAAAACTTGATGAATGAAATGTTTGAGTTCATTTAGAATACTCAAGAGCCACTGATGTACTTAAGTAATGATCATATTATTTAATTTGACACTAGACGTAGTAGATCTACAATTTACTAAGAAAATTTGATTAGTGTTCTACGGGGGTCTAGTGGGATTGACCAGGACTAAACTAATGAAGGTTAAGTTGAATCTAAACTAAGGGTTAGGCTATTAGCTATGTGGTTATAATAATTTGTGTATTGTTGTATTGTTTCCTTTCATGCTTATAAAGATTGAAGTTTGAGTTATGTATGAAAATATTGAATGTATTCGTGAATTGTTTGGCTTTTGAAGTTGTATGAATTTGGTATGCAATGTGACTTATATTGTGAGTATATGATTTGATGATTACGTGTTTAATTTTTGTAACGCTGTAATATTCATTAGTCCCGGGAATTAAATAAGTACTAACCTGAGTGAATTTTGGTGACCAAAGTGGTATATAGAACTATGAGATTAAAAAAAAATAAATAAATAAATAATATATGGAGTAGGTGGTGACTATTAGGGCAATCATGTCTTGGTAAAATCGTTGCAGTTTATGAGTTAAAGAAATAGTTATCGTATTATGTATCCAAGTTGTTGATGTAACCATTATTAATAACCAGAAATAGGAAAGGGTGAGAACATGAATAAAATTTAAAAGTTAGTAAACTCGATCTATTTATCAGCCCATACCTTTAGAAGAAAGGTTAGACCAACGTTGAAGCAACGACTTGATAGATCCAGGTTAAACTGAACTTTTGTGAACAAAGGTAGGAATTTCAAGGATTCACCAACTCTATTACGGATAGAAATCAATAGGATGGGATGTTGGAGTCGGAACTTTACCATGTTTGGATATTGAATGCACTTAAAAAGAGATTTGTTTGATTTCTGATTAAAGTGTACTTGAGCTGGATATATGTTGTAATTGACTTTGTTTTGTGATATAATTAAATTGATCATGAATTTGCTTAGTATTAATGATATATATGGAGTGAAATTAACCGCAATCGTATATATGCATAATTGGTTATTACTTATTTTAAATCAGCTCGTTGTGAGAAATATAGAGCCTAGGGAGTGATAATGCTATCTTGGGTGAAAATTTTTAGTTGAGTATGACGCGCAGATAAATTGCAAATTCAAGTAGTTGAACTTTTATATACTTTGTGTGACGCCCCGACCAAAGGAGGGTTTCCTTTTATACAAGTTTTGTTGGACAAGCGGTGTAACACAGTTTGCAACTCGGAAAAGAAAAGAAAATTTTCGGAAAAATGCAGGGGCCAAATCCGGCCGAGAATCCGGCCATTTTCTGGCCGGATAGCTGGCCGGATTGCCTTGCAGTTTTGAAAAAATTTTGATCAGCCTCGGCCTTGAATCCGGCCAAGAATCCGGCCGGAAATCCGGCCAGATTCCGGCCGGATTGTGACGTGTCACAGCCGGTCAGAAGGTTTGACCGGCTGTTTCCTTCATAAATATCTGGTTTTTGTTGTCTTTTCTTCCATTTTTTGTTCCTGCTCAACCGAGGCCTTGAGAGAAAGAAAAACTCTTCAATTTTCTAGCTTTGATTTCTTACTCAATCTTGAGTTTTAACCAATGGTTTTGGACAATATTTCACACAAGGGTTTGCTATGGTGGATTAAAGCTTTTGATGGATTGGTTTTGAAGGGGAAGCTTTGGTTTGATTACTCTCTTGAATTTGAGGTAAGTTGGATATACAAGTTCCTTTTGTTCTAGTATTGGTGAATTAATGGTTTGTGGTGGCCATGTGTGTTATATTGTGGAGTATTTTATGGGTTTAAGGAAATATTGATGAATTTCTGATTTATTGGGTATTTTTCTGATTTTATGATATGCTTAGTTGGCTATGCTTAGTTGGCTTGAAATGATGGCTTGAAATGGTGTTAAATGAAGTGATTGTGCGTTAATTGTGATTGGTTGTGGGAAATTTACGCTTATGGTATAAATTTCTGGTTTTAGGGTTTCAATTGGGGAATTTTTCCAAGGTTGGCTTATGAGCTTCTAATTGGCTCAATTGAGGGGAATTGAGGCCCTAATTGGATATGTTTTATCGTTTTCGAATTGTATGAGCAAATGTGGTTAATTGCATGTGATTGGGTTTGTTTGTAGGTTGGAAAAATAAAGGAATTAAGGGGAAATGCTGTCCGATTTTGAATAGCGTTGGTGACTTTGAGTTTAAGTTAAAAGGCTTGGACTTGAATGATGAAATTGTTTATATTGGACAAGGATTGTGAGCCGTGGAGGTGAGTGACCTTAAACTACTTGCAACGTTACTTTAAAATGTTTCTTGCATCGTTTCTTTGATTGCATATCCTGTGTGCCGGCATATAAGTTCTTGACATGTTTTGGCTCAAATGAGTACTTGGAATTCGTGTGCTGGACCCCGACGTCTCCTCCACCGTTTAATGTTCCTGTAGAGCACCAATGGGCTCATTCTCACTGTTTAATGTTAAATGTTCAATGATAAATGATTGTGTGGAGCGTTGGCCGTCTAAGTACCATGATTTCACTGGCTCACGAGAGAAATGAAAGTGCATTGATTATTGAAGCATGGCATTATTGAAATGAATGATTGTGAACCTGATTTGATAACTGATTTTATTGGTTACTCGCTGAGCTTCTAGCTCACCCCAAAATGTTTTATTCCCCTCCACAGGGCTCAAGGCGAAGGAAGGGCTTGTAGTGTTTATTCATGGATTATCTCAATTGATGGATTGAATTTGTATTTCCTTTTGTGTAATCATTCCTATTGGGTTTGTATCGAACGTTTAGAATTGATTGGATGTGTAATGGTAAAGATTTGGATTTCCTCCTGTATTATAATTGTGATCAAGGATCAGAGTGGCGCAGTGGAAGCGTGGACGCTTCGCTTTTGATATGTAAATATTAGAATATTTGATATATATTTGAGATTTTATCCTGTATTTGTTTGAGGACTGTAGTGATCGATTGAGTCCCGGTGAGAGCTGGGCAGACGGCCCGTTGACCCCTCTGGTTCGCCTTTGGGGAAAATGGGGTCGTTACAGTTGGTATCAGAGCTTAGGCTTCAGATCTCTGTAGCGTATCCTAGGCTTGAAGTTTAGGATGCCGGACTGTGGGTATGGTTTGACACATAAGTGATTGCTTGCAGGATTGAAACTTAGACGAGTACGTGTTGGTTGAATCTTAGTGCTTGTTTGGATGCTTGAATGACTTTTCTTGACTTGATTAGTGCAAGTGGAATGTCGAGGACGACATTCGTTTAAGGAGAGGAGATTGTGACGCCCCGACCAAAGGAGGGTTTCCTTTTATACAAGTTTTGTTGGACAAGCGGTGTAACACAGTTTGCAACTCGGAAAAGAAAAGAAAATTTTCGGAAAAATGCAGGGGCCAAATCCGGCCGAGAATCCGGCCAGTTTCTGGCCGGATAGCTGGCCGGATTGCCTTGCAGTTTTGAAAAAATTTTGATCAGCCTCGACCTTGAATCCGGCCAAGAATCCGGCCGGAAATCCGGCCAGATTCCGGCCGGATTGTGACGTGTCACAGCCGGTCAGAAGGTTTGACCGGCTGTTTCCTTCATGAATATCTGGTTTTTGTTGTCTTTTCTTCCATTTTTTGTTCCTGCTCAACCGAGGCCTTGAGAGAAAGAAAAACTCTTCAATTTTCTAGCTTTGATTTCTTACTCAATCTTGAGTTTTAACCAATGGTTTTGGACAATATTTCACACAAGGGTTTGCTATGGTGGATTAAAGCTTTTGATGGATTGGTTTTGAAGGGGAAGCTTTGGTTTGATTACTCTCTTGAATTTGAGGTAAGTTGGATATACAAGTTCCTTTTGTTCTAGTATTGGTGAATTAATGGTTTGTGGTGGCCATGTGTGTTATATTGTGGAGTATTTTATGGGTTTAAGGAAATATTGATGAATTTCTGATTTATTGGGTATTTTTCTGAGTTTAAATGATTATGCTTAGTTGGCTTGAAATGATGGCTTGAAATGGTGTTAAATGAAGTGATTGTGCGTTAATTGTGATTGGTTGTGGGAAATTTACGCTTATGGTATACATTTCTGGTTTTAGGGTTTCAATTGGGGAATTTTTCCAAGGTTGGTTTATGAGCTTCTAATTGGCTCAATTGAGGGGAATTGAGGCCCTAATTGGTTATGTTTTATCGTTTTCGAATTGTATGAGCAAATGTGGTTAATTGCATGTGATTGGGTTTGTTTGTAGGTTGGAAAAATAAAGGAATTAAGGGGAAATGCTGTCCGATTTTGAATAGCGTTGGTGACTTTGAGTTTAAGTTAAAAGGCTTGGACTTGAATGATGAAATTGTTTATATTGGACAAGGATTGTGAGCCGTGGAGGTGAGTGACCTTAAACTCTTTCCAACGGTACTTTAAAATGTTTCTTGCATCGTTTCTTTGATTGCATATCCTGTGTGCCGGCATATAAGTTCTTGACATGTTTTGGCTCAAATGAGTACTTGGAATTCGTGTGCTGGACCCCGACGTCTCCTCCACCGTTTAATGTTCCTGTAGAGCACCAATGGGCTCATTCTCACTGTTTAATGTTAAATGTTCAATGATAAATGATTGTGTGGAGCGTTGGCCGTCTAAGTACCATGATTTCACTGGCTCACGAGAGAAATGAAAGTGCATTGATTATTGAAGCATGGCATTATTGAAATGAATGATTGTGAATCTGATTTGATAACTGATTTTATTGGTTACTCGCTGAGCTTCTAGCTCACCCCAAAATGTTTTATTCCCCTCCACAGGGCTCAAGGCGAAGGAAGGGCTTGTAGTGTTTATTCATGGATTATCTCAATTGATGGATTGAATTTGTATTTCCTTTTGTGTAATCATTCCTATTGGGTTTGTATCGAACGTTTAGAATTGATTGGATGTGTAATGGTAAAGATTTGGATTTCCTCCTGTATTATAATTGTGATCAAGGATCAGAGTGGCGCAGTGGAAGCGTGGACGCTTCGCTTTTGATATGTAAATATTAGAATATTTGATATATATTTGAGATTTTATCCTGTATTTGTTTGAGGACTGTAGTGATCGACTGAGTCCCGGCGAGAGCTGGGCAGACGGCCCGTTGACCCCTCTGGTTCGCCTTTGGGGAAAATGGGGTCGTCGTAACTTTGGGAAGCAGTGGAAGCAGTCGATTCGACACTTATATTACAAAAAAACACTAAGGCCAAATTCCTTTAGTTAAGGTTTCGTGGCAAACATGAATGATTAGACGAAGTGATGCGGAAATGGAAGATAAAATACGGAAAGGATACCCGGAAAATCTCTACGATTAAAAGTGGGAAATTTTGACTATCAAGATCAGAACCAATTTCTTTTCTTCTTGTCCTCCATTCGAATAACCATTTTATTTCTATATGTACATAGACCACAATTTTTCCAAATGTGTATTTAGTATCCTGTTATTAGTCACGAAAGGTACATAAATTTTGAAAGTTGGGCCTTTAATGATGTTATAATAGTTGCAAAAGCTAATGGTAGACAGACTTCGACAAAGATGCTATCAATAGGAATTTAGAAGGAACCCACCCACGTAGTTACCCTATTGACCATATGACTGATACTTTAGAACGGTTGGTGGAGTACCAAAGCTTTAGGCCAATCAACTAACCTAGAAACCAAAAGAGTTGCGAAAATGGAGTGACTCTTGAAATTCGTCTATCTAGGTTTCATGGGGAATCTGACCTCAAAATAATAAGAATGAATCGAAGGAATACAATAAGGCTTAGTGAGAATAAGAAGTACGACTGTAGTTTCAAACAACTTTGAAGATAAGTATTGAATAGTGCACTAAGACATGAAATTTTTCTTTGGGATAAGGCTTCCCTATTCTGTCGTGATATTGATTAACGATGGTAATCTCGGTGATACTGAAGAACTCGCTGGATTAAGTAGGAAGTAGTTTAGATTTATATTTCGGAGTAACCATCAGTAAAAGGATGAAAGAGTATTACGGCTCAAGCTTCCAGTATGGATAGTTGCTTATTCTGATCCTATGATCTGTCTGGCAGGTTAGCTATTTGACTTAAGCCAACCAATAAGATGACCACTTTGGAAGACATGCGTAGGGAATTGGACATTCTCCGAAATGAGGTAGAATTTCAAAGGAAATTGGCTGACTACTGGGAAGGACGATGGAAACAAGAATATGCAGAGAAAGTTGAGCTACTACGCCAGAACGTAGAACTTGAGAAGAAACATAAAGAAAATCCTCGAAATGGCCAGGCCGCCACCTCTCATGTAAATTGTGGATATTGTGCCAAGGTTAACCACACAGAGGCTGAGTGTTGGTTAAAGCAAAGAAAGTGTCTGAGGTGCGGTAGTACCAAGCACAAGATTTCGGATTGTCCTAGAGCATTTAAAAAGAGGAAGAACTCAGCAGCTAACTAAGCCCGCTACAGAGCGATCAAGTGCCAGATGGAAGTAATTCGTGTTAATGACCATGAACGGGGTCCTAGTAGTGAACGTTTTACAAATCAAGAGGGTTTGACCTCACTCGAGGAATAGAGGTTATAGTTACCCTAAACTAGAATAGCACTTTTGGAGATTGTAATCTTCCGCTATGATTTATATGTACGCTACGAATTGTATGTATGCTACGAATATCCTCTATTTTAACTACTTTGCTATTAGAAATATTATAACAAATAAATGGTTAAATTTAGTGCCCAATTGAATTTATAAAAATATATATATATATATACCCCGATCTATCTCTTTAGAAAGTAAGAATTTTGAGGACAAAATTCATTGTAAGGAGGGGAGGATGTGAGAACCCTGAAAATGGACATATAAATATCAGTGCATATTTAATTTACATTTTAATTCTTTAATAAATTTTAGCACTAAGTCCAATTGTCTTTAAATGAGTACGTAGAAATAAACGTCAGGTGCAAAATAAAAGAATTGTGCTGAACTACTAAACTTCTTAGTTTTGTTACATTAACTTCATATTTCGATGGTAAACTATTTCATTGATCTAACAATTAATTTCCTTGAATTCTAGTATTGTAATTAATTGTTTTGAAATGAAAGCGTAAAGATAAGTTCTATGTAATAAATAATATAATTGTGCCCAATATTGAATTATTCGGTTTTGCTATACTAAATTAATATTTCTTTAGTTGGATTAATTCTATTACTTTAAAATAAATTCTTTGATTTCCGATAACTAGTTTTAATCGTTAATAATGTTAAGTGTTAATAGAAATTTCCACGTTAAGATGAAAACCAATGAATTTTAGATAAACCTGATACTAATATACCAAACATACTTAATGTGTGAAAATTTCGATAAATATATCTTTATCTTTCTTTGTTTTCTAATAAGTGTGTAAAAATAATTTTTGTGTGCAAATTGACACCCTTGGATTAAATTATTACTTCATTTGACTTTATATAACTAAATCGATAAATTTCGAGTTAGACTAACTCTATTTCTTGAGCAATAATAATTGGAAATTCTAATAACTAATTTAATCGCTAATTAATATAAGAATTATTAGGAACCATAATATTCAAGTTTAATCGTTAATTATTCGATAAAAATGGTTTGGGTATAGTAGGGTATAATTAGGCGTTCAAATCACACTTGGGGATAAATTGGAATTAAGTAGAATTAATTGAGAATTTAAGTTGAGATTAGGGAGCAAAGTGAAAAGACTAAAATACCCTCCACTACCCACAAAATTACCATGGCAATTCAAAA